>NC_034012.1:4048419-4648419 GCF_000346465.2 Prunus persica | reverse complement strand
CTTTTATTTTATTACATTATCTTCTTGTTCTTATTCCTTTCTTTTTTCTTGCGTTGAGAGAGATACTCACACTTTTTTTCAGTGGCATGCAGCTTTATTCCTTTCTTTTTTCTTGCGTTGAGAGAGATGCTCACACTTTTTTTCAGTGGCATGCAGCTTTGGCCCGGATTGTGACTCGAGTCTTCATCACTAATAAAGGCAAGATCGTTCCTGATCGTGATGATGCTTTGTTTGGAAGATATATTATATTATATGAGCAAAATAATAGACAGATTAATTTGGCACTGCTTTGGATAAGCATGAGTGGATTCTATCTCCAAGCATTGGTCCAGTCAAGATCAATGGTCAACAAAGATACGAGCTCAATGGAAGAGGAGAAGAGAACCATGTGTTTCCTTTTCCTCCAACCCAATCATATATGACTGGTGAATCATGATGCATGATGATGAGCAGCACTCTCGTGAATTTGCCTGTTTTACACTTGTACCCACCCAGCAGAAAAAGACACATTACTTTGTCTCATCTCTCTTCCTTTCCTCAACTTGTTTCTTCTTTTACATTATCTTCTGATGCCTTTTTTTTTTCTTTGAAATAATGAATTTTTCTGCTAGTGGAGTCACCATCCTCATAGACATAGCCTTGACTTGGCATGCTAGCACTTCCTTTAGTAAAGATATACATCAACATCGGCATACTACTTTCTGTGTCACTAAACCCCACCTTTTTTTCTTTTTGGTGACAAAGATTCGATGGAGATATGACTGGAATGCAATACACGAGGTCGTGTGTTGTCGCGATTCGCGAGATTCTTCATTTATGTGGGGAACCTTTTGTAGGTACATTATACATATAGGACAATGGACCATGGTTTTTTAAGCAAGGTGGTTTCCTTTGACTTTCAGGAGCAATATGAGATTTCAAGGGTATTGAAAGCCTTGAGATTATAAAATATCTTGTTTGATACAGTCACATGGATCAAAATTGTCATTTTTCCCTTCTGGTTATAAATAATCCAGTTTTATTTCTGAAAATAAGGAAGAAAAAAGTAGAAGAAATAGGCTAAAGTTGGATTTCCTTGTAAATTGGAAAGAATCAAGTGAACGAAGAGGTCTTGGTCAGTAATCAGTCCAAAAAGAAGGGTTGGTAAAAGAGGTCTTGGTCAGTCCAAGAGCAAAGTCTATATATATATATATATATTCCTTTGAATTTTCAGCCATTTTATTCCATGAACTATGATCCTTATAGAAATTAACCCCTGAATACAAAAATCAGCCATTTTAGTTCCCAAATTAATTAAATCACCAATTTCACCCTTGCCGTTAATTTTTTCGATTTTCATTTATTTTTCTGTCTAAAAAGTCAGATTACTATTTGATTTTTTTTTTAATTGTTATAAAAAACTTAAATAGTTAGAAAATAGAAAAATGAAAAGAAAAAAAAAAAAAAAAACTCTTTCTCCCCATCCCTTCCTCACTTTGCGTAGCTCAGGTTCCTCCTTCTTCTTCCTCCTTCCTCTTTGGTACTATTGGTTACAAATTAAAAAGCTTGTTCCTTTTGAATGGAACTTGAAGTTGTTGATACAGAAAAGAACCCACCTCTGCTGTCCATTGGGGAAAAATGGATGAAATTTACAAATTACAAATTTACTCTTATTATTAAGGGAAATGGATGAAATTTTGAAAAACTTAACTGCAAGGGCTAAATTGGTCAATTTAATTAATTCAAGTGTTAAATTAACTGACTTTTTAATCCAGGAATTAAGTTGAATTGGATCCTAGTTTGGGGGATGTACATCAATTTACTCTTTTGTTTTTTGTCAGAAAACAAAGTCTTGGTCAGTGAACGACAGAAGTCATTGCCATTGTTTATAAATTTCACCAACTTGCCAAGTAAGCCCACAGCTGTTTTTGAATAGCAAAAGAACTCTTTCTCCTCACAGATCATTCTTACATATATAGTTCTATGAAATTTTCTTCTCTTCTCATCTCTCTTTATCTGATGAAGGACAAAAAGAAGGAAATAAATATCATCCCTATTCTCTTATCGTGTTGCCATTGCGTCCAGTAAATAGCGTGGTAAGTTTTTTATTTTATTTTATTTATCAATTCAAGCTTAATTTCCTGAAATAAATATGTGCAACGTTCAAAGGCTTCTGTATGTTTCTGGAGTTTCTGGATGCTCTTGATATGCTTGAATCGTGGTCATTTTAGAAACGTAGAGCTACTCTATTTATATAAACCGGAAACATTTAGTTAATTCAATTCGATTTTATGCACCAAATGTGACTGAAAAATTAAATAACTTGAATGGATATTAAGCCTTTTACTAATTATTTGCAATTCCATATATCATTTTTTATTTTCAGGACCCTTTCAGAAAATTGAGGGATCTATAATAGTTTAAACTATCCTATCGACCGTATAAGAAGGATTAAGTTATGTCTTCACAGCGCCGTGAAGACGATGATCATCAGACTAATATCGCAAGGTTGGTTTTTGCAAAATGTAGCCGCTTAATAACATAAGATTATTATTTCTCTTTATCTTTTTTTTTTTTTCTTCCTTACTTGTGCCTGTATGATATCACTTTTTTTTCTTCACAAGGCCACAATAGAAAAGCAATTAGCAAATAATTAAATTATATGCCTTAAAGTTAAGTGTTAAGTAGTTAGTGAGTTAATACAGTGCTAATAGCTGGTTTGGCACCACTAGAAAAAGGAGTAAATTTTGCATGGGTTGATGTACAATCTAATATACATAGGACATGTAAAATATTTTCAATGCATTCAACCACATGTCATAAAAAAAACAGTACAGTAAGTTGAAGAATATTTTCACATGTATTGGATGGTAACATACAAAAATTTCAAAATTTTCCCCCGAAGAAGTCAATCTGGGATACATCAGGTAAACTTAAGTCCTAGACTTATATCAGTTTTTTTTATTTTTGGTTAGATATACTCTAATTTCTATATTTGTTAAGTCCTAGCCTTATATCTCAATTTTCTGATTGCATTTTTCTTTTAATCAGCGACACACCAGGTAAACCTTACAATTTGGAAAATGTTGAGGGGCAGGCTCGATGTCCCGCATCCCAAATTGGAGAACTGTTTACAAAGAAGAAATGGGAATGCAAAGATCATTCAGCATCATTGTGGAACAAGATGATTGTAATTTCATGTGTTATTGCAATTTCCCTAGATCCCTTGTTCTTATACATTCCATTCATCGATGAGGATAACAAATGCCTTGGAATGGACAAAAAGTTGAGGAATGTGGCTCTGATTTTGCGATCTCTCACGGATATCACTTTCTTGGTGGATATTGGATATCAAATCATTCCAGGTATTAATAAAGCCTACGAGGTTATCAACCAAGGGAAGGAGCAATGGGAATTGGATTGGCAAGCAACGTTAATAAGAAGAGAGGAGATCATTCCATTTGCTGTGATATTAGCTCGGGAGTTGAATTGGTGTTCTTTGGTGACTGACCTTCTCTCTGTTTTTCCCATGCCACAAGTAATAAGAGAAATTCAATTTTTTGGTGTAAATTATGAGCTAGGGAGCTTTAATTATTATATGGACTTCTAACCCATTACTATTATTATTTTGCCCAGCTTCTAGTAGGGTACCTTTTTTTCGAAATGAGAGAGCCGGGATATTTAGAACGGAGAAAGGTTGTCAATTTTCTTCTTCTGAGCCAGTATTTGCCAAGGATTTATCGAATTATCTTATCATCTAAGGAACTTACAAGGACTGCCGGAATAAGGGTTAAAGCCATATTCAATTTGTTTTTATACATTCTTGCTAGCCATGTAAGTTTCACTTCCATATTATTTTATTTTAGTACGTACTTATTTTTGTTCATCGATAAATGCTTGAGGAATCTTCGTCTCATTTACAATAACTCCATGATTGGAAAGTGACTACTGATGACGTAGAGTGAATGCAGGTGACAAAGCAATTTCTCTCTCAATTAATAATCATATCGATCATTAATGCTTAGATACATGAATTAATTATGTTCTATTTTAGGTTATTGGAGCTTTTTGGTACTTCTTTTCCGTTCAACGAGAGATTTCATGTTGGCATTCGGCTTGTGGAAAACAAACGGAATGCACAAGTACCTTTTATTGTGATGATGATCACAATACCACTACCACAATGATCAATTTGTTAAACACATCTTGTGGTATTTCGGACAGTAATCCGCAGTTTAATTATGGAATATTTCTTGATTCCATTAAAATTGGTAAAACGGAGCATATGCAATTTCCAACCAAGTTATGCTACTCTTTTTGGTGGGGTCTGAGAAATTTAAGGTTTGCATGTGCAAATTTATTTTAAAATTTCATCATTTTATTTATTTATTTATTTATTTTTTGCGAAAGAGTTTCACCATTTTATTTGGTATCCCATATTAATCACATTAATATTTTTTATACTACAAGATAAAAAAAACTAGCAAAAGAAGTCTTCATAAATATCCTATCCTTTTCTCTTTTAAAATTAATAGATATCATATTCCAAAGTACTTTTCATTGTTAGTCTTATTTTTATGCCACTTGATACGGCATGTTGTGCACATTGCGGTTGTACACAACATGTATATGATATATATGCTGTGATATTTTTATTCCAAAGTAAATAAAGTAACGGTTTTAATTTATTACGGTTGTAAATTTTCTTAATTACTCCTATTGTATATGATATATATTAAATATGACTACTTTCTTCTTTTATGTGGTAACTGAACTTACAAGGAGGATCCTTCTAGGAACCCTAAATTCTTCTGATCAACCAAAAGCTTAACAGAAACAGTAGAAGAAAGAAAGAAAGAGAACCAAACAAGTGTTGCTTTATAACTACTTTCTTCGGCCATTCATTAGTATCTCACATTTTGCTTGGTCCTTTACTTATTTTTTGCAGCAACTTTGGCACGAATCTCACAACAAGTAGTTATTTGTGGGAAAACTTGTTTGCAATTCTAATTTCTATCACTGGCTTGCTATTATTTATATATCTCATTGGAAATGTTCAGGTTAGTAATAAATCTCTCTCTCAGATATCTATTTAATTTGCTTTCAATTATTTCCCTTCAACTTCGGGTCCAACCTCTATCTTATGTCAATATATATCCCCTTTTATTGATGGATCCCATAAATAATTTTATTTGAGATAACATTGTGGGTTCATTAAGAATTTTATTTTAATTACCAAAACTGTATATTTTTCAAGCCTTCATCCATAGATCATCATTCCAAAAAAAAAAAAAAAAATCGACATTGAAGACCATTAAGGCATCAAGTTTTGACTAACAAAATAGACGAACACAATGCTTCAAGAAAACACTAAAATGATAACCATTAATGAGTGGTCAATGGCTTTGGATTCAAGTGATTTTTTGTATAAATGATCTTTGAAGGAATACTTAAAAGTTAGATGTTCGGATCATTGAAATGCACTTCTAATTTACTATTTGTGGTGAAATGTACCTTCAGACATTCATTCAGATGAGAACCACAAAATCGGAAGAAATAAGACAGAAGATTGATTTAAAAAAGGACGTGATAGAAACGTGGATGAAGAAAAATGATATTCATGATGATATGAAGAAGGAAATCATGAAAAACATAAATAAAAAATGGGAAGAGGATAAAGATGGTGTTCTGGAGAATATATTCAATGTTCTTCCCGATTATACGAAAAAATCTCTAAAGTATGAACTCTGCTTGAAAATTCTATCACAGGTATGTTTCTCTCTCTCTCTCTCTCTCTCTCTCTCTCTCTCTCAAAAGTATTTGTATCTATACTATTTATTTAAAAAGAAAAATTTACCTAAGAAGTACATGAGTTGCCTTGGCCTTCGATCACTTATTTCAGGACTGGATTGAGTCCAAGCTAGTTTTTGTAAGTCCAGGACATTAGTCCAATTTACAAGGAATTAATTTGTATCGTTGAAGTTATATAGGCTTATTAGGAGTTATGGTCCCTGAATTTTGTATCAACTTGAGCCTTAGTCTCTCAACACTCAAAATGACTTTCACAGTCCCGCAATTCCACTTTCGTTTGTAACAAAAGTCCTGAAGTAACTTCCGTTACTTTTTCCCATCAAAATGAGGTGTAAATTGGTCTTTTTGAGTGTTTAGGGAAAAGGAAAAAAAACAGGGTTAATGACAGATGCCTCCACCACCTCTCCCTCGCAGCCCCCACCCTCCCCACAGCCCAGCCCAGCCCAGCTCACTCTCTCTCTCTCAACCACCCAATCCACCTGATATATGTTCTCCACCCACTAGCTCTTTCCTCCTTATGTCTCCCTCTCTCTCTTCCCCTTCTATTCGACAGAAACCCACACCTCCGTACCCTATCCAACCTCTTTGCCATCACTACCCCACCTGACGACCAAAAAAAAACCCAATTAATTAATTACTTTATACCCAGAATCCGAATCCCACCCCCAAATTTCCGCAAAACTCCTCCCTCACACCATGCCCACTTTAAAAACGCATGAAAAAACCCCATGACTACATTACAAACAAACATACACAAACAACCCCAAATTACATCAGCTACAATGTAGTTTCAACAATCACATATAAGAGCAAGAAACTAGAAACCAAAGACATTGATGACCCAGATAACTATTTTTCAATCGAATTGAGCCTATATAAATATTTTGAGTTTTTCTATTTAAATTTCACACTTTGCTTTGTTCATTCCAATACTTAAATCATTAAACTTTTAAATTTTATTATTGTGTAAAAAGACAAAAAAAGGTCATCCAACTTAATACTTATTTCTAGTACATCTATACACACACTCTACACGCCCCACAGCTCTTCATATATATTAAGTTATAGAAAAACACAAACTCCTCCATACCGTATTGCAAAATTATTCTTCTCTTTCAATTCAAAAAACCTACTACACTCTCATCTTCTCTTCATAAACCCTAATCTTAGCTTTGAATATCTTGATCTAATAGAGCCACAATATGGTTCACATGCACAAAGAAAAAGAAATTTGAGTAAAGGACGATGAGCAGGATCAGAAACCTAAACAAAGAATAAATAAATATGTCAATGAAGTGGTGTCCATTAGCAGAATTTAACCTTTTAAAATATTTATGTTGCTAGAATTTTTTTATGTCACTGCAGTGTCCATTACCATTAAGACAATTATAGCCATGTGAAGGGATGCCATAACAACAAACTTTGATTATTAAAATTTAAAATTTTAAAAAAAATTTAAAAAAGCATTCCATACTAAAATTACGAAGTTTCCTGCTGGGAAAAGCAAAGTAATCTAACCTGTAATTGAGTATAAGATATGAGAGTAAATCCCCTTCTCTGTAGAAATTACAAAATTCTTTAAGTTTTTTTTTTTCCTGCTAGATGTGTATTTAGGGGTAGTTTGGGAAGATAGTGGAGTTTTTTTAAAAATTATGAAAATTTGAATTAAAAATTAAGATGAACTTAGAATATAGAGTAAATAAAGAGAAGTGGGGGATTAAATACAAAAACTCAATATTTTTCAATAGCAAAAACCTTCGCATCCGTTGGTACATTGTGGGTGTTGGGCTGGGGGAAGAGAGAGAGAGAGAGAGGGAATAATGGTACTTGGTGGTGGGGCATTGGGTTTACTTTTGGTTTTTTTTTATTGTTTAATTTTTAAATTTAAATTAATTTAGAAAACAAAAAAATTACTACACTTAAAAGAATCAATTTGCCCCTCATTATGATGGAAAAAAGTAACGGAAGTTACTCTAGAACTTTTGTTACAAACGAAAGTGGAAGCTATTTTGAGAATTAAGGTACAAAATTCAGGAATATAGCACTTAAAAAGCCAAGTTATATATATATATATATATATATATATATAGATGAATGAATCTTGCTTAAAAATCCAAGTTATATATATATGGATGAATGAATCTTGCTTTGTGTTTAAATATCGATAAATTTTAAATACAGGAACCACTTCTTAAACTTATGGATGACAAAGTGCTGAAAATGATGTGCGACTATCTGAAGCTAGTGACTTACAAAGCGGATCACATCATATTTCAAATGGATCACCCAATTAATCGCATGCTTCTCATTATAGAAGGCACTGTATTAACCTACAAACATACACGTGGTGACGAAACAACAAAAGATTCTGGTGCTGCCCCATCCCCATCTCCATCAATGATCACCAAGCTCCTTGGGAAAGGTGATGTTTATGGACAAGAGCTTCTGACGTGGTCGTCCAACCAATCTGGGATTCACAGTCATCCTATCTGCTCCGAAAATGTGCAATGTCAAACAAACGTAGAAGGCTTTGTTCTTTCAGCGGAGGACTTGGTAGAAGTCTCCAAATGCCAACGCTGGAAGTTAAACGATGACCCTTGATTTCCCTCCCACCTTCTACTGCGGCTGGTCATGTACGTATGTATGGATGGTAATTTAGTGCACCAAATATATTGTAACATTCCAAGTAACTTGGATATCCAGCTTTTTTTTACGTGTGTTTTTGAGTGCTTGTATCATATACTTGCGGTTTTTTTCTTGTTTTAGATGACCAAGAATTTTTATTAATCATATGGTTTTTGGGTTAATTAATTTCAGATAGTTTTTGAAAATCTTCTAATATTTTGGTTGTTTTTTTTTTTTTTTACTCTACATTCCATAAAGAAGAAAAACATCAACTTCAAATTAAATCTTGTATGTCGTAAACAGCATGAGGTTTATATTGCAACTTGCAAGGTTTCCATATACTGTTGAAGAATATTAGGTTCATTTTATTTTTTCTTGTGACATGTATTTGCGCTCTCTTTGCAATTTAAGTGCTCTTCTTCCCTCCTTTTCAAGGGGGGGAGAGGGAGTGAAAATGATTTGTTTTCTCTTTCTCATAAAGATATTGCATATTTCTTGACTCCGACAACCCTTCTTTTCAGGGAGAGCAAGGGAGTGAAGAGAAGTCGTGTCTGCATGAATTAGCTAAAATTGATATGGAAGAATTTGTTGTTGCCATTTTCCGCTACAATTCTCAATGTTGTTGTCGTTGCTTTGCTCTCACCGTTGACCTTGCCTTTTCTCTTGCCTTCCTTTGTCTTTGTCTTTGCTGTGTCTTATCCAATTTTTAGGGTAGGGTTTGCTTTGCTTTTGCCGTGTTTACAGAATTTCTGTATTCTTTGCTTGTCTATATATATATATATATATATTAAAATAGGTTCTCACAAGAACACAGAAATATATATATAATTTTAAAGAATTATTTATACTACATATTAATTCTTTGTTAATATGGCTTTTCCTTATTTGATATTTATTACGAAGACTTAAATATTATGAAATCTTAAGATTAGTATGAGATTATTTCTTTAGGTGAAAGATGACACCATTCTTGTGTGTTTGTCTTGCAATATTTCATACTTATCATAGTGAGTGGGTTATGTAATGTGTTCTAAAAGTTCTTATTTTGTGATAAATGTAAAAATCATGGATTTATTATATTTACAAATCTCTCTATATTTTCAAGTAAAGTATGTCTACTTTGTGCAACATTTCACACAATATATATTATTTAGAGTTTTTGTGAAGTACGTACTATTCATGGAACATGAAAACTTCAATGACGGGGTATCTGAAGGATAAATCACTACAACAAATAAGCTCTTTTGCTAGGAAACATTTCTTAGCTACAAGTTAGCATTTCCTCGTTGTACATGTTTCGCGAGGAAATAATTCCCAGTCATTGCTGATGGCCCGTCGTAGTAGCCTATGAGGAGGAAATTTCTCAGTTCCTGGCTGATACGTGTTTGTGACAACTTGTACTTTTCCTTGCTTAAAATCTGTAGCGAGGATATATTTCCTCGTTACATGTCATTTAATTTCTCGCCATAAATTTACAATCGACCAACAACGAGTTAAACAATTCCTCGCTAAAGTAAAAATATCATCATTAATAATTTTATTTTAACAATTTTTCAAAATGAATAACAGAAAAAATAAGAGTACTGCGACAAAAGATACATTCGTCGCTTAATGTGTGTTACAGTGAGCAATCCCTTTCTCATATTTTGGCGAGGAAATTTGTAGTTTTGACGCTATAAAATTGACACATTGCGAGTGACCTACAATGAGGAAATACTGGTCTTCCTCGCCATAGTTGGCACCATTTTATTTTTTTATACCCAAATTAAATAGCAATTTTTCTCTTACTCACAAGTAAAATTATAAACATTAATTTAATACGGAACAATTTTACACTAAAATAGTAATCAAACTCCAAAAAACTATATTATTTTCTTTCTCTAAGTTTGAGGATGAACTACAGTAAGAGAAAAGTTAAATTAAAGAAAATAAATTATGAAACAGAGAAGAAAGACCTTTAACAATCAATCCCCTCAAGGCTCAATCAAAGAGGTGGTAGTTTAGAGGCCAATAAGAATGAAGCGATAGTCACTACTCAATGCTATTAACTCAAGGCATAAATAGAAGCCACTAACCGTATAAGACATTAATAGGATAAAAAATGAAGCAAGTTCAATGCAGAGAAGTACAGGAAATGTGATCAATACCTGTCCAAGCCAAACAACAATCACAATCAGATACCACCCAATTGGCCCAAACAACCCCAGGAAAACAGAACAGCAACCCAGGCCAATAGAGAAGGAAAAAGAGAAACAAACCAAGCTACCACAACTGATAAACAGAAAGCTAAAAAAACTTTCACACAAAAAAAAAGACATAAAAACATAAAAACTTTCACCAAAAAAGAAAAAAAAAAAAAAAAAGACATAAAAACAGAGTCCTTTTCAGGCATAAACTCTCTCTCTGACAAGTCAATACCTCCAGTTTGATTTCCCAATCTATGCCATGTAGATTGCTCAAAACTGGGGAAGCTCCTTGAAAAAATCTAAAATGCATTTAAGTTACAAAAAACCTCAGATTCAAGCAGGTATCCCAGCAAAAAGATCTGAGGGGAAACAAAGAAAGACATTTGGAAGCAAGTTCAACAACAATGCATTATTTCCCCTTTTCAAGTCCAGATGAAGAGCCTGGTGACTGGAGACAAGATCCTACATTAGAGTTCCATGCGGAACCAAACAATCCCATACCAGTTATGCAACAAAATTAAGGAAAGGATTACATCGAAATAGGATGGGGAAATCAAAGAATGCAAATAATTTAAATAATTTAAATGATTAAAAAATTTCAACAATGCATTTTCTTTCAATGTTCTTCCATGGTATAGAAAAAATCTCTAAAGCTATGTTCACTTTTGTTGTTTTATTTGACTGTAGTCCCCTGTCATTGGACTCTGCTCCTACCTCGTCTACTGCTGCTGTGCCAAAATCTCTTAATCTATGTCTCCATTCATTTTCTAAAACTAGAATGTAAAAGAAGTTGTACCTACATAACTCTAAATTCAATCCATGGATAGAAACTAAAAACAATAATTTGGTGAATGAACTTCTGGGAAAAGTTGACTCCTTGTGCTAAATCACATTCCAAGAAGCAACAGCAGCGTTAGACTTGGGGTGGAAAAAATTACATTAATGAATACATAAATAAGTACTAAATATATGCATACATTGATCAAGGCAGGCCAGGCCTGCTAGCAGTTTCTTTACTCACAACTTAAACACTACAACACTGGTTGTGCAAGGAATTCAGGCATGGCCTTACAAGGAAAGAGTAGGCGTATTATGCAAAACTCTTTTTTCTCTCTTCTCTCTCGAAACCACCCTATTCTCCCAATCAAAAATACTTTTTTTAAAAAAAAAAAAAAAAAAAAAAAATAATCCCTCCAAAAGACTAGGTGATGTGTCTTGGGTGCTTCATGATCATGACTAATATCTGAAAAAGCTGTAAAAGGATTGAATTGGACCATGCATGCATCTATGCATGTATATGCATCCATGTCCTTATAATTGGAATTTTGGGTGGGACTCAATTATATGGCTGTTACATGGAGATGACCCAGACATAGACTGCATGCAACAACATTATTGCAACAGACAAATTTATTCCGATTGAGGAGGACCCTCATGTGTTAATGTCCAATGTATGTCACATGCTCACTCAAAAAGTAGATAAGATAAGCATCTAAAGTCCTTTTACTTGTCCAGCATTAGTTGGTCCAGTCAAGATGAGATAAGCATAAGTGAATTCTCTATCTCCAGCATTAGTTGGTCCAGTCAAGATGAATTGTCAACAAAGAAAAACTTGGTTGCAACATTTGCTATCCAAGTCAGTAACGCTATATATGACTGGTGTGATGTACGAGGTCATCATGTATTGCAAGTTGTTTTGTAAACATATATGTGCAACTTAGGGCGATGCACCATCCATAATTTGCTTAGTAATTCCTTTACTTATATGTTGTGAATGGTTCAATCCATGAATAGAAGTCAATCATTTCATGAAAATAATTGATGTCTCTAGTCTTATTGTTATGCTAAATTACCGAGCTTCGATTTTGGTCGTTTTGACTATGCATTCCATAAATAATAAATTGGAGTGGAAAATATTACATTAACAGAACTACCAGTCTAAACAGCAGCCAGATGCAGCTTTCAAATTCCATCTTTATTATCCACGACAATGCATGCATCTTTCTAGTGGGTTAAATATTATTATTCACACTTTTTAGTAGTGAGCAACTTTGGCCTGTGATTGTGACTCGAGTCTTCGTCACTATTACTAATCTGAAAAAACTGTATCTATCAAGGAAGTCTTGGTCAAGCGAAGCCACTTTATCTTGTGGTCCAATCACCATTATATTTTCATCAATTTTAACAAGGGAAATACTTCTCTCCTTTTCTGGAAGAAGGAGCTCATACTTTTTTATCAATTACAGTTTGATATGTATTTTGCCAATCAAATTGTGATTTGTAAGAAGTAAGAATGCTTCCTTACAGAGAATAAGAGAAGAAGTATCCTATACAACCACCACCAAATATTTTCACATACTCACGTATTAGGAGAGCTTTATTTTTTTGTTTTTCCTTTATTCATACACCATTGAGAGATTAGTATTAGTATTCAAAGTTGCACACAAAAAATCATCTCTCCTAATACGCATGCACATGAGACGGGGCCACATAGGATCCGGTGGATGACGAGCCAGCCATACAACATTATTGCAATGTACAAATTTGTACCAATGGAGGACAATTTAACCCCACAATATAAAAACAAAAGAACTATATATCATTTGTGAAATATCATCAGCTTTTGGATGAGCATGAATCAATTCTATCAACAGTAAAAAAAACACCTCACTCGCTATTCTAATATTGCGAGGCTGAAAAGGGGTTCGCAAAATAACACCCACTCTATATAGAACAAGCGAGTCCTGAGTCCTCTTTCTCTCTCGTTTCCTTCAGTATCGCCTCTCCTCTCTCTCTTATTTCCTACTAAGGCAAGTTTTCTGGCCTTCTCTGGAGATGACCCATAACTCCTATACCAACCTCCATAACTTCTGGCCTTCTCTGGAGATAACCCACTCCGACTCCAAGGCCAGCCTTGACCACAGTCAGATCCTTGGCTTGAATCAAACTGCTCAATGCCATAACCTCCACCATAGCCTCCCTCCACCGTCACCACCCAATCTATCGAACCGTAATAGCCACCACCGACCCAATTGAACAAATCGAGAGCTATTGTGGTGGTTTGAATTATGTGCTTCAGTGTGATTTTGTTGTTGTTTTCACATGGGTTATATAAAACCAAGCAGCACTAGCACTCATGGGAAGAAATGATGTATGAAGAGGGATGAGAGAGTGAAAAAATAGGGGACGCATGTGGGTGGTAGGGAGTTTGAGTTGGGAGAAGAAAAGTCAAGAAGGTGGAAGGAAAAGTGTGCTAACATTTTTTATTTTATATAATCTTGTTGGTATTTGACCCAAAAAAGAAAAAAACACCTTGTCGGTATATGAATGCACACGCAATTTAAGAAAGGCAAGTGGGGCCAAAACATCATAATTCACATCATAATACAAAGAAAATCGAGGGGGGAAAAAAGGACAAGGGAAACTATGATATGAACAATATCACAATAACAGAAAAATGGGTTTGAAGATAGTTCCAAACTTTATTCATTGTAGGCAATTGGGATTGCTAATATTATCATGTATTGATTGTTGAAGCTCTATTTCTTCCTAGATGGATACACAGGGATGCTTTGTTCATCCCTGAAGAAGTTACCAGGATCAACTAAGGTCTTCACTTGAGCAAGTCTCCTGAAGTTATTCTTGAAGTAACTCAAACCCCAAATGCTTGCTTGTGCATAGCTTGTATTAGCATCCTTGTTCCTCCCCAAGTCAAGATCCTTGTAGTTCAAATAGGCAGCTCTTGGGGACTTTGAAACATATGGTGCCATGTAGGCATACAGCTTTCTCATCATGCCAATATGTTTCTCAGTTTCCTTCTCATTATCCCAAGTGACCATATACTGGATTTTGAATAGATTTCCACTTCTGTGTGGGAAAGGAATTTCTGAATTGGAAATCTCACTCATTTTTCCGCCATAAGGTGTCAATATGAGGTAAGCCCCTACTTCAATTAGGTTTTGCCATAAACCTTCCAAGCCAGCTTCTGAAATAGGTTCATTGACATAGTCTGATTTTGCTTTGAAGAAGCTCTTAGATTGTTGAGTCCTATTGAGCAAAGCTTCTGATTCGTTTATTGAGATGCTAGCAAAGTAAAGAACAGACTCGATCCAACTCATTTCAGTGCAATCGCTGCGGGCTACACTTAACTCTGGAAAATTGTCCTGCATCAAAAGGAGAAGTTTCTCCACCGGCCCAAGAAACAATGAACTGAATTCAATAACAATAGTTTTGCCACCATTTGTGCCAGCTTTATCTTCAACACCTATGACTGTATGTAGGAAAAGGTCTTCATGAAACTTGTCTGCAATGTTTTGCCATTTAGAAAAAAGTTTGGTTGCACCTTGTTCTGTGGTCTTTGAAATTGAGAAAACTGTTACAGATGGAGGGACAGGAACCAACCTAAGTTTCCATGCCACAATGACTCCGAAGCTTGAACCTCCCCCTCCTCTAATAGCCCAAAAGAGTTCTTCTCCCATGGATTTTCTGTCAAGAACTCTGCCATTAACGTCGACAATTTTAGCATCAAGGACATTGTCAGCTGCCAGACCATACTTCCTGAACAAGGTACCAAATCCACCTCCACTAATATGCCCCCCCACACCCATAGTAGGACATGACCCTGCTGGAAATCCATAAGCCTTACTTTTTTCTGCAATTCTGTAATACAACTCTCCAAAAGTAGCACCGGATTCAACCCAAGCACTCTCATTTTCTATGTCAACATCAATAGACCGAAGATTGGAAAGATCAATGATGACAAAAGGAGCTCTGGATACATAAGATTGGCCCTCGTAGTCATGGCCCCCGCTTCGGATTCTGATTAGGATGCCGTTTGTCTTGGAGCAAATTACAGCTGCTTGAACATGAGAGTCATGAAAGGGATAGATTATAGCTTCTGGTTTTGATATTGAAGTGTTCAAGAATCTGAGGTTTTGTATGGAAGATTGCACGACTGAGGCATAAGCAGAACTGTTTTTGATGAGAATGATTTTGCTACTTGATTTGAGATTCTGTATGTGGGAGGTAAAACATTGAAGAAAGCTTTCTGTAGCTGAATTTGAAGTTATGGACCAAACAGGGTTGATAAAGATGAAAAGTATTGGAAGTAGTTTGAATATCTCCATATTCATTTCCTCTGTGCAGTTTGAAGTGTGAATTGCATAGGCTATTAGCTATATATATAATATATCTACTATGACGTGGAAAAGTATGAGTCCAAATTGGTACAGTATTTCAGACAAAGTCAATGCTCAAACTTTATCCTTTCTTTTTCAGTTAAGGCAAACAAATAACCTTTGCAAATAAAAAAAATGCGCTAGAGAATACGTCAGAGACTGAAAGCCTAGTTCTGTACAAGTTCAAAGTCTTCTCGAAAGTTATATTTTAGAGTTGAAGACGCCAAAGATTTCATTAATCGCAGGTTGAATCATATGATCTATGTCATCGCTGTCTTTCTCAGTTGTAGTTTTTGGTCATTAGTTTCATTAAGTTCAAGAAATCCTTATTTGTTGAGCGGGGTTACCACAGTGATTGTGACTTTTAGTTGAGCACATATAAAATTGTACACATTTAGTTGCAGTATTACTTGTTTTAAATAAAAAAATAAAAAGTCGCATTATTAGTTGCAGTAGACGTAATTGAAGACTTCTAGAAAAATCAATAGCTTACAATGAAGAAGTTCCATGGCGGTGGGATAGCGTAGGTTAGACAAATATCCACAAACATAATTGAAGATTGTGGATGATTCTAGAGCAAGTCAACATTTGTGGCTGCGAATATTGGAGAGAATAACATTTGTGGCTGCGAATATTGGAGAGATTGTCTAAGTCGGCAAACAATGTCTATAAGCAGACAAGCTACCCAAATCTAAGGTAGAAGCTAGCAACCTAAACTAATAAGCTAATCAACTAAAGGTGATGGGAGTTAACCAAGAGGATTCCCAATCAAGACCATCTCCAATCATGTTGAGGCTAAACTCAAATTTTTATCCTTCAAAATACAACTATTTATATACTTTTAGGAATCAAATTGTTTTTTTTTCAACATCGCATACTCATAATTTGAGTCTGCAGCTTTATTTAAATTGTTTACAAATGGTTAACCTTTAATTATTATTTTTTTTTGTCGTCGATTTTTCTTGATATTATTTTTGTTTCAACATTCGTCATTTAATTTTCTGAACATTTTAACCTTAAAAAATTCAAAATTCAAAACATAATATAATTTCACTATTAAGTAAAACAAAAGAAAAAAAAAGAAAAACGCACATC
This sequence comes from Prunus persica, assembly GCF_000346465.2. NCBI lineage: Eukaryota > Viridiplantae > Streptophyta > Magnoliopsida > Rosales > Rosaceae > Prunus > Prunus persica. Next base: position 4,631,546 of record NC_034012.1, on the reverse strand, counting down.
AACTTAAATTTTTTTTTTTTTCCGGAGCAACTTTAAGTTGCAAGTTTAATATAAAAAAAAAAAGAAAGAAAGAAAGAAACAACAACTACAAATAGTGAGTTGCCACTTGTCATAAGGAAGCAAAGGGAGAGCAGAAACTTTCTTGCACATGGGGCTCACTCCATTTTTACTCTTCGTGTGGGCTATGTGCCGCCTGAGTTGGGGCTCACAAAAAATTTCCGTCCAAACAAAACCTATATTGGAATTCCGCCCATCTCAAATTTACACCCATTTAAAGTATATAGGTTGGAGATGGCCTAAGGGAGCCAAGAGCTACCCAAAATCAAATTATGTTGTGGAGCTAATAAGCTCACCAATCTAAGTGAAATGCCAAATAGCCCAAACTAATTGACAGGATCCGCCCCAGAATTCTTCGAAAACCGGGACGAATCCCGTCTAATTACCGACATCACCCCGATATCGGGGCCACTTACTAAAAACCGAGACTCTCTACCAAAATTTTGGCAGTCTCCCCTGTAAATTGAACAATCCCAACAAAAATCAACTTGCATAATATACATAATATAAACCCAACCAGCAGCATGCTTTCAACATACAACCATACACACAAAATGGCCTCCGGCCTCAAGTAAGAACCTAACATGGGCAATAACAGAGCATCTACTGAATTTAGTTTACAAGAACATCCAGTGAGTAAAAAGAAATTACTCGAAGCCTAATCTATTGATGTAAATGGTTCGGCCTTCGAACACCGCTTGCAACCTTCCTGGAGTGACTACTGTCTGGGGGGCGCAAAACAGAAACATGTGAGTGGACAAAAACAAAGTTTGCATTTAAAACAACATAATAACCCCACCGTGTAAAAATAATGCTCAAGACATGCAAGTTCGTAATTCATATTTAAAAATCAAGCACATTCTTCTCTGAAACCCTTTAAAACCCAAAATCAGTCAATCCATAAACTTCATTCCCACACTTAAAACTGTTCTTACCAACCCACTACATATACTCTAATTGCTTTACACTCACACCTATATATAAATATATAATTATAGATATGTCATAATCTTCTCACACTACTTAGGTACCGAGGAAACAATCCAACCGGGGGATTGTTTAAATAGCCCGCATAATTTTCATGTGCTATCCTGCGTCTAGGGATGAGCGGTCTAACCGGGGGACGAAACTCCATAGCTCACACACCAGAACATCCAACGCCATGTGTAGCTCCAATACTAAGTTCTACGCGCGCATACTACATCATCACACACCGAAAATTTCAACGCCATGTGTAATGATCCTAAGCAATATACATAATGTTCCCATACGTCAGAAATTCCAAAGCCACATATGGGAAGTGTCTCACACGCCGGAAATTCCAATGCCACGTGTGAGACTAATAACAACATGTTCTTCCCACACGCCGGAAATTCCAATGCCACGTGTGGGAAGCCTAGTAACTGGGGATGATACTTACATAGTGTAATCATACATCTTCTCTCAACAACCCCTCATACTCAAATCCTTTCACAATCTCACCTCAACAACCCACATACCCCACATATAGACAATATATATAGAATTTCCCAAAATTCATACAAACATACTCTCGATACTCAAATATGTCAAACCCACAATATATTGCCAAAGTGCTATACGAACATCAAATTCAACATTTGAATATTAATATATCCAATATACCATTTAAAACATTATGCATAAATCTTTCATCAAGAAAATCATGCGTATGATTGAAAAAAAAGTCCACTCACAAATAGTCCCAAGCTGCCCGACCTTGCGAGGGTCCCGCCTGCTGTGTACGATCAATCGGAGCACCTATTTCGAGATACGAACCCTTAATTAATATAGAATCACTTCAAAACGAAAAATCACAAATTAAATACTTAAATCCCCAAGTTCCCGGTGCGTGTACATAGAACGGGATATCCTAAGGTCCGACTATGGGTTTAGGAATTACGTCTTGCAGATGTGATTCGAAAGGGACTATCGGATCTCTCACAATTGGATGGTTATCGCTAACTCGCAAACTTTGAATTATTGAATCGGAACATCCGAGGCTCCGATTCACGATCCGCGAAATCCTACACGATTCTAGGAGTGCCTTGATCAACATATTTTAATTTGAAAACGATCCAACGGTCAGAACCTATCGAACCCGAATAATGCACAATATACGAAATCCGTTCGATAGTCAAACGACACACGAATTGGAATCCGAGCACACTTACGTATTCGTGACAACGTGAGGATTACGACATGTCAAAACGTGACTTCACCACCCTTGCCCACATGCCGCCACACGCGCCGGCAGCGCGTGGGTGTGTAGAGTAATTTTTTGCGACGGAACAATTCCACACCACCACTCACCCTTCCTACCCTAGATACTACTCGAGGCAAGGATCATTTCATTCAACTACAAGGAGGTCCAATTTGGACGGCAACCGGCCAGAATTTCACTTTGAAATCCGGCCAAAACCTAGATTCCAAAATCGGTTTCCCAAACTCAAAATCGATCCAATGCTATGCAACAGACAGCTAGAACAAGTAAAAAGAGGAAGAACCCTCACCTGTTTCACCGGGTTTAGGTGGCGGCGCAACGACGGAGGAAACCTGGTTCAAACCAGTAAATACTGTGGTCGGAATTCGAGGTTTTCGATCGGGAAAATTGGTGGTTCGGGTTCGGGGCTTCGAGAAGAGTCGATCGGGACCGGTCCACATCTAGCTGTGGACGGTGCTGAGAGAGAGAGAGAGAGAGAGAGAGAGAGAGAGACGGTTTCGGGGAGAGAGAAAGGAGAGAGAGAGCTCTGTGCGCGAGGAGAGAGAAGGAGGGTGAAAATTTTGATTTTTACCAAACTCTTTTTGAAATAATTACAAGTTTGCCACTAGAAGTATTTTGATCACCAAATATTTGTTACAACTCCGATTCAAGCCTACCATATGTCTACAGACTCTTCTCAGTACGATTTATGTAACCATGCCACTCGTTGTCCCTAAATCCTTCCAGATAAGAAAATGACCAAAATACCCCTACTCCAAGGGTAGATTCGTAATTTCACTTAAATAAATTAAATAAGGGATTAAATTTGGAGTCGGGGTGTTACAATAATCTAAATCAAATGTGGTGGCCAATAGCCACATGCCAATCCGCCTTCGGTTAGGGCTCGTCAATGGGTCAGGCCGAGCTAGCCCGACCCAAATTTAATGGGCTTGGGTCGGGTCGGGTTGTGCTTTAAAGAGGAGAGAGAAAATACCGAGTCGGGTCGGGCCGGGTTGGGTTTTTTAAGAAAATTCAAAGTCTAAGCCCGACCCATAGACCGGGCTTGAGAAAACCCATCGGGCCGGGCCTAGCTAAGCCCAACAGGCCAGGCCGAAACGGGCTTACTTCATTCGAAAAAAATTATAAACTTAATCATAAGAGCATTTTAGTCCAAATTTGAGATTAAACTCACTTAATTCCAACAGTTTCACATCAAACCAAATTCATAAAACACCCAATAAAGTCACACAACTTAATACGATTTTCCACAAAAATAATTAAACTAAGTATCATTTGTGAGGTTATTACATAATTAGACCGTAATACGTTTTAAGAAATAATGTTAAAAAATAATGAGTATCAAAAAAATATTTTTTAAAAAGGATGGTATGAATAAATATGCAAATGTTTTGGTGATGTGTTCAAGAAAAGCATGATTATATTTGGTGGTACTATTATGTTTCGTGATATGATTATATTTGGTGATATGATATGTTGTTCATCTTATTTATATATATATATATATAATTGTTGTATTAATAATTGACACAAATTAATGTGCTAATCATCCAATTATAAACTAGGAATGAGTAAAGAAAAGTAAATGAAATGAAACAAATTATATATATGATTTAAGTAATACAATCCTAATCCTAAACTCTTATTATACATAATTATATATGTATGCGGGCTTAACGGGCCGGGCTTCAGACACCCAAGCCCAAGCCCAGTCCAGCCCAAGGTGGGCCGGGCCATCTCAAAGCCCATAACGGGCCGGGCCGAGTTTTTTTTCAATGGGCCGGGCGGGCTCCCATCGGCCCATGAGCCCGCGGGCCAAAATTACAACCAAAGGAGATTAACCCTCTCACCTATCCTAGGAGTTATAGAGTTCAACTCTCACAGCCCAAATCTCAGTTACACCAAGTCACTCTCAAGCTAACCACACACAAGAGTCAAGAACACAGGATTGTTCTTGCTCACTAAGAAAGAATACACTAAGAACAATACAAAGAAATAAACCTTCCACAAACATAAGGAACAAATGAAGAAGACTCAACCTTTGAAATGGCTTGATCTTCCCTCAACATCTTGTGTAGCCAAAGAGGAGTTGAGATAATTTTAGGTTTCCTTTTATAATAAACATTAAAATATTAATGAAAAAATAAAAGTTGAAAAGAAATGACACTTCATTGTTTATTTTATTCTCATATCCTACTACAATCTGTATTTATTTTGGGAAAGAAAAATTGTATGTATAAAAAAAAAAAAAAAAAAAAAACTATTATTAGATGCATACTTGTTCAGTTTATCAATTAACCAATAAAATTCAACTTTTTTTCTCTATCATTTTCACTTATTATTAAAGATAATTCTAGATTTTTTTTCTTTCTCTATTTTGGGACTACCTAAGCTAAAACCTTTTTTTTTTTAAATTTTTAAATACCCAAGTTAAACCTTGGGCTTTAAAAAGAGGGACTTTTTTTTTTTTCTTATAATTTTCTTTGGTAATTCGTATTTATATTTATACATCACAACAACACGTAATAAAATTTTTGGGGTCTGCCTGAGTAATTAGAAATAATTTTAAAAAATTATTTTTTAGTCCGAAACAGCACCAAACATAGGTCTTCATTATTTTTACAATCCAGCTTCTTAGTCCGACGCAACATCTAACGTAGGTCAGTACTTAATCCAGCTTAGGCCAATCCGAGCTAATTCAAGTCAGTCCCAGGATTTAGTCTAGTCCATGACAGTCCGCCGTACCAAAAGACCCCATGGAAGACTATTTAACCCCACAATATAAAAAAAAAAATAAGGAACTATATATCATTTGTGAAATATCATCAGCTTTTGGATGAGCATGAATCAATTCTATCTCCAGCACTAATTGGTCAAGTCAAGATCAATTGTGAACAAAGATTCTATGGATGGAGATAGTATTTTTAGTGTTTTCTCCACTTATGCAGGAAAGCTTTTTGTAAACATACGTGTAACTTAGGGCCATGCACCATGGTTTAAGCCATTAAGATCAATTTGTGTGCAATTTGGTAACACTTGACAACAAAATTATGGGGAAATAATGAGGGAAAATAAGGGGGATTGGAAGATGGTGGTGAGAAAAATGGGGAGATGATATATAAACAAAATATGGACAAAAAGAAAAAGAAAAGCCTACTCAAATAGGTTTTAGGTTTTAGTTTTATTTACTGTACCATTAATTCTAGATATAGTTTTATTGAAAACATTTATGAAGAGAAGTATTTCTTACATAAACAATCCTGCGTAGACTTGAAGAATCTTTTTTAATGTTATAATGGTATATGAAGTATTAAAAATGTAAAAGGGAGACCGCAATTAGTATTCCTCTTAATGAAACATATATCTCACATCAACACTCAATAAGCCCACTTGGTGGTAGTCAATCATCCAAGGCTCATTCTGTCTTCTTTTCTTGGGGTTTTTTTTTTTTTTTTATAAAGGATAATGCTTCCCTCCTTGCCTAGTAATTTGGCTCAACAACAAACTGACACGTCTCTTTTTTTGGGTTAAATTTTCAAAAGTTTTTTTTTTCTATTTTATTATTCTTAACTGAATTTTCTTTTTCCTACTTTAGTTAAAATTTTAACGGCCCGTTCGGTAACGTTTTATGAGAATGTTTTCTTAGAATATTTTCAGAGAATGAAAATAAGAAAACGAATTTGCATTTTCAGGAAATGAAAATGCGTCTGGTAGATTAATTAGAAAACATCTTTAGAAAAAAAAAACAATAAAAACGTGTCTGGTAGTACAATTTGAAATAACACTACTACAAAAAGTGAAAAAGACGACCAGAAAACAACGACGGTCTAAGTGAAAACCGTCGTGGTTTTTAAAAAGACGACGGTTCTAAAAACACCGTCGTGTAATACCACCTTAGACAACTAAAAAATGGAGATTCAAATGGCTGTTCAAAAACAACGACGTACCTAATTAAACAACCGACGTCTATTTGAAACAGATTTCCGCAGTGTAAAATCAAAACCAACAAAGAACGGCAGAAGTTATGAATCGACCGACGTAGAAAGTAAAGACGACGATTTCAATAAAAGCCGCCGTTTTTACTCATAAAATAACACGACGAGGTTTTCGTATAAGACGCCGTATAATTACAAACAAATCCAAGGCTTTAAAATACAAAATATCGCCGTATTAAATTAATGTACAACGACGGAAAATATAAATATATCGACGTCATTCTCGTATAGTTCTACGACGTTATCTTTAAATCGTACTATAAAATTCAACGTCGTATTTATTCATTTTATACGTCGTACCTTTAATTTAAACCGTCGTCTTAATAAGAATTTTTGTTAACAATTTTTTTCTTTGATTTTCTTGTCCTACGTCGGTAGATCTACTTAATGACAAGAATTGAAATAACCACGACGGTTTATATAGAAAACCGCCGACATAATCAGATTTTTCTGAGATCCCAAGGGTTACGAAATCTTACCAGATGGAACTCTGTTCCACATCATAATCTTAACAGATGACACAGATTTGCAATCAGAGAGACAATTTTTTGGAAGTTGATGATGTGTGTGCGTTTGTGTATCTACAAATATTATACCTAACGTCGTTGCAAATTTGCAATCAGAGAGACAATTTTCAACGACGGTTATATTATACCTAACGACGTTTAAAAAACAAATCAACGTCGCTCAACAAATATATTACGTCGTCTTAGTCTTAGTTAAGACGACGAAAAACGACGACAGTAATACAAAAACAGTCGTTGTTTTTATATTCTTATTTTATTTAAATCTGTCATCCAAAAAAGAAACTTTACATATTCCAGAACATTAATTTCCTTCATTTTAAATTTCCTCTGGAAAAAAAACTCTATTTATAACGCACTGTAATTGAAAAATAAACTGAAAGGTCACGAGAAAAAAAATTCTATTCATAATTTAAAAATTCAAATCCACGTCGGTTATATTAAACCTAACGACGTTAAATGAAAAGATTCCATGTCGCAAAACAAATATTGCGTCGTGTTAGTTAAAAACGACGGCATAACAAAAAACCGTCGTTGTTTCAAACTGAATTAATTTAAAATTTCTTCGGGAAAGCAAAATCTATTTATAATTTCCTCGGGTTAGTAATATTGCGTCGTGTTAGTTTACAAATTCTAGAACATTAATTTTCCTCATTTTAAATTTCCTCGGGAAAGAAAAATCTATTTATCACGCTTTGTAATTGAAAACTAAAACTGAAAGAATTCGGGAAAAAAAACTCTATTTATAATTTAAAAATAAAATACACGTCGGTTGTATTACACTTAACGACGTTTAACAAAATAATCTACGTCGGTAATTATAAATCTACCGCCATCTTACCTTAATATAGACGACGAGAAAATACGACGGTAGAACAGAAAACCGCCGTTGTTTCAGTTTCTTTAACAGTTTGGTCCTCTATCTTTCTGCAGGACTTGTATAGTTCAAAGCATTGACAATATCTTCATCATATCTCCCAGCAACTACTGATTCGATTGCTCATGCTTTAGAGGACATCTGAAGCCATTTCTATTCTTTATCGCATTCTTGAAACCCATATTCTTCTTCTGAAGCTCTACGGATAAAGGAAGAGGCTATCACAAATCTGACGGATCTTCTTAGCCAAGAAAATCAAGCAGAGGATCAGGCACATCTGATCTTCAGATTTCCCTGAGAAGCGAACTTTCCTTCGACAGCGAGTGGAGGCCAGGCTTGCATCTCTTTTGATGGAAAACAAGGAGTATTCAGAAGCACTAAGTGTCCTATCAGGCTTGATCAAGGAAGTGAGAAGGCTAGTTGACAAGCTTCTTCTTGTGGACATAGATTTGATGCGAGTAAGCTCAATTTCTCTTTGAGAAAGACATCTAAATTATTGTCTTTGAGATGTGAGAGACAGTGTCTCTGAGAGAGGAAGAACTTGGAACCCTAAATGTAAACCGAAAATGAATGAAAGCGACAAATTTATAGAATAAATTTTTAAAACCAACGGCGGTCCTTACAAAAAAAACCGCCGTTTAAATTGTAAAATCAACGTCGGTATGACCGACGTATATTACAGAAATCCACGTCGGTACATTAATAAAAACGACGTGTTAAATAATCTACCATGACGCGAGTTATTACTTATGTACTTTAATTTTTGAGTTTACTACGACGGTACCTACAACACTACTGTCGTATTTATTTACCACGTCCGAAGTTAAATGTACCGTCATATTTTGTAATTTATACGTCGTAGTTATATGTAACCGCCGTATTATTTTTTTGAAATGGTTTTATATGTAAGCAACTTTTCGTCTACCTGACTTACACATGCACTGTTTCCAAACCCGATTAAAAATTTCAATCTCCCAGAGAAAACTTTTTGTCTTTTTTCCTTGTCAGAGCACTGTCAGAGTATCTCATCGTCTTCCTCTCGTCTTCTTCGTCGTCTCTGAACTTAAACATCGTCTTCCTCTTGCTTTCATTGCACACAAAAGGTAAGCTTTCATTTTCACTATTTTGGTTGCTGTTTTGCATGCTCATACGTTTTTTGTTTGAAAAATCTTTTTACCTTTTTTCTGGCCAAAATCATTTTACTTCTTTCCAAGTTTGATAAAATATACAGAAAAAGAGGGAAAGTTTCCAACTTTGAAGACAACTACCTCAACTAAATAAGACGACGGTAGCTTCTTATTTACGTGGTTAAATATGTAGACCACGACGGTTCGTCAATCGTTCTAGCGTCGTCTGAAAATTGACAAAGTTGTTTTTAAAATTATAGTCTTTTTTTTATTTGCTTGTTTAATTGCAGGTTTGATTTCTCTGAACAATGGTTTTTGTTTTTCCCTAATTTGATAAAATATAAAGAAAAAGAAAGTAGGGTTGGTATCTAATATAGACGACAGTATCTTATTGTTTTACGTCGTGTGAATGTTAATACCACGACGTCATATTAAAATACCGTCGTCTATATAAGATTCCAAAACTTTCTTTCTTGGCCTTGTATTTTATCAAATTAGAAAACAAAAACCATGGTTCAGAAAAATCAAGTCTGCAATCAAACATTCACAGAGAAAGAAAGAAGGGTTTTGGATCCTTATATAGACGACGGTATATTACTATTGACGTCGTGTGAACATCAATACCACGACGTTATATAAATATTTCGTCGTTTATAGTTAATTATCACGTCGTCCGGTAAATATCGACGTAATAAGTTATTATTACGTCTTATTTTATATTATTTCGTCGTTGTTTAATTACCTTGGTTTTAAACATTTATTACGTCTGAGATTATTTCATTGCGTCGTTTAAATTCATATCATACGTCGTATTTTATTAATAACCGTCGTTTGTGTTCTTAATCTTTTCCTGAAATATTTTCACTTGCAGTTTTGTCTGTAAAAATGGTTTCTCAAGACCAAAGTAAGGACTCTGGCTCCAAGAAAAATGGAGGTAAGGAGCTTGGAATGGTAACTCCTCAAGAGAAGTCTTCGAAGAAGATGAAGTCTTCGAAGAAGATGAAGTTTGCTTCATCATCTGCTGAGACAGAACCAACCAGCACGACAACAATCTCTGATGATTCAAAGTCTGGTCGAGGTATGAGCACAATGCCTCGTGTTGTGAAGAGAAAACTTCAGAAACTCAGGCCAATTGTTGAGTACAATAAAAGGGGGAAATGAATTGGCCAAGCACATAGTGAGATGCAGTCCTACATTGGTGTGTTGGCACGCTCCAGAGTTCCACTTGTGGACATGAAATGGGCTCAAATCCCCAAGGATATAAAGGAGCAGATTTGGGAAGCAGTTGACATTGCTTTTGTGGTAGGTCAAGGGGGCAAGAACTCTGTGTTAGCTTCTGCTGCCAAGAAATGGAAGGATTTCAAGTCTACACTAACGAGGCATTATATCCTTCCATACACCAATGACAGGGAGAGATTAAGCCAACCCCCTGAAACATATAAATTCATAGAGAAAGCACAATGGGATGCCTTTGTAGCTTCAAGGTTATCCAAAGATTTTGAGTCTGTGCATTCTCAACATGCACAGATTAGGGAGAAACTTGAGTACAATCATCGATTGTCTCGAAAAGGATATGCTGGTTTGGAGGATCAATTGGAGGAAACCATGCCTTGGGTAGAAATTGATCGATCTACCTTATGGAAGAGAGCTAGACAGGACAAACATGGTAACATCCCGAATCCAAAGGTAGCAGAGAAAGCAAAATTAATTATAAGCCTACTCACTCTGTTTTAAATTTTTATTAAACTGTGAATAATTCTTATTACGTCTTATGTTATATTTTGCGTCGTGTGAATGATATTACCACGTCGAAAATTTTAAAAAACGTCGTTAAAGGTCTAAATCAGGAATCACTACTCTGTTTTCTGTAATTATAGCATAAGATGTCGGTGGTTCATTTTCGCGTCGTTTGTATTAAATTACTACGTCGAAATGTTTTAAATAAGGTCGTTAAAGGTGTGAATATTGAATCATCCCTCTGTTATCTGTAAATAAAGCATAAGACGTCGGTGATTTATTCATTTCGTCGTTTTAAAAAACTAACCACGTCGGTATAACTACCGTCGTGATAAATTATAATAACGTCGATTTATATGTTATTTCGTCATGTGAAATTATATAATACGTCGTTTGTATATAAATAACCGTCGTGTGTTTTTTGTTCTTACTTTTTTTATATATCTTTGTTTTAGGATGAATTGCAAAAATAAGTCTCGGAAGGCAAAGTCACTGTATCTGGCAGCAATGATGTGCTAACCATGGCTTTGGGCCCCGAGCATCCAGGCAGAGTGAGAGGTGTTGGTGCTGGGATTTCCCCAAGGCAATATTTCAATTTACCCAAACCACAGAGGATGAGCTTTGACGACCGTTTAAAGGACAGTTTAAGAGTTCTCCTTCAAGAAGAGAATAAAAAGATGGAAGCTAAGGCAAGGGAAGAAGCTTTAAGGATGGAGGCTAGAACCAAACAATTGGTAGAGGCTGAGAGGGAGCATTTCCAGAGTCAGCTTTCCCAATTAATTCCCAATTTTGATCCAAGCATGCTTAAACCAAGAATTAGCCAAAGTCCCAAAAATCCAATGTCTGACAAAGCAAGCTGCTCTGGAGGTGATGTGAGATCCCTACATTTTGAGGATGATACTGCCAAAAATGGGAAACATCAGGAAGAAAAGGTAACATATCTGAACTTTGAATTCTCTTTTTTTTTTTTAAAACTATTAGACGTCGTTATTATTAATAAAACCGTCGTTTGAAATACATACCACGACGATTTTAAAAATAAACCGTCGTTTGTATTTCAATACCACGTCGTATTTAGTTTACTTGTTTTACACGCCATTAAACGTCGTTATTTTTAAAACTTTGTGGTTTTTAGACGACGGTGTTAGTCATTCCCGACGTAATATATAAATCCCACGACGTTTACTATTTACCATCGTTTAATAATTTAAGACGTCCATAATTCTTACATACTGTCTTGTGTTTTGTCTTACCACGACGTTTGAATTTAATTTTTTTACTTTCTCTACATTCTTTATTACTTAAAACAGAAAAATTAAGGAAATCAAGATGAAGAGAAGAATGAAGAAAAACAAGATGAAAAGGAGAAAGAAGCTGAAGAAAAGCATGACAACCAGGTATGTTCACATAACTTTGCCTTTTTTATTTGTTTTTCAAAATTTCAGACGTCGATATTTTTCTTTAAACCGTCGTTTGTTTACAACTTAAACGGCGGAATTTTTTTCTAAGATGTAATAAATTATTCACCACGACGGTTTTTTCACCGTCGTTTAAATTCTTTTCAGACGACGTTTTATTCCTTAAACCGTCGTTTTTATTGAATTACCACGTCATTTTATTTATTTCTTTAAACATGTTATTAAAGTTGTTGATTATTCAAATATGGAGGCGTCATCTTCTTTAAAATCCCTTTGTCGTTATATGGAAACGACACTCGTGCCTCAGGATAAGACCCTGAACTTTACAATTGATAAGGAGGTGTTTGGTCAAGAACGCGATACCTTCGTCCTGCCTGAAGATATTACACAATTTGCAGGCATGGAAGAAATAGGAGCTACTGTGGTTGCTGTATATATGAGGCTTGTCATTCTAAAATAATACGTCGTTGGTTTATTTATTGCGTCGTCTTAACTAACTAACCACGTCGTTAGTATGTACCGTCGTGATAAATATATTATAACGTCGTTGTCTATTTCAGTACGTCGTGTGAAATTTTATAATACGTCGTTTTGTTATACATAACCGTCGTGTGTTTTTTTGTGCTGACTTGTTTATATTATTTTATATATTTAGGTACTTACATGATCTTTTGAAACAAGCAAATATGTGCAGCATGGTTGGCTTTATCGACCCTGCTACAGTTAGTGCCAACTCTGGGACAATAGCTGACAGATCACGATTGGTAGCAGCTCGACTTCAGAAGACTGATGGTGAACAGATTTTCATGATGCCTTACAATCCAGGGTTAGTCTCCTTAACAGGATTTTGTTTTTATGATTTTCAATAAATGACAGCGTATAAACTAACCACGTCGGTGTTTTATTTTATTGAGTCGTTTGAAACTACTAACCACGTCGGTAGTTATTTATCGTCGTGATAAATATATAATGTCGTCGATTGCTACTTTATTTCGTCGTGTGAAATATTATAATACGTCGTTTTTGTAAATAACCGTCATTTTTATATTCATTTTGTGCAGCCGTCATTGGATCTTGCTGATTGTGAGAGCAAAGAGGGAAACCGTCTATTTTCTGGATCCTCTGCCCGGAAATCGTGTGGTCGATGAAGAGGGCAAAAACATCGTGAACAGTGCTATAAAAATATATAATTCTCACATAGCCAGAGCAGGCCGTAAAGCAGTAATTTGGAAAACTCTGTCAGGCACACCAAAGCAACCCAGCAGTGTCGAATGCGGGTATTATGTGATGCGCTTCATGAGGGACATCATCATGGATCCTTCCTTGGCGTTTGAGAAGAAGGTAAGAAGAAATTAGCTTCATACATTTTACTTCGTTTTTTGTATTATCAACGACGGTCATGTACAATTACCGTCGTTGAATAGATATACTACGTCGGTTATGAAAAATATCATCGTCTGTGATTGAATTTCTTTTTATTTATAAACCCTAATAGTCATTGTTCATGCAGTATGCCAAGGGAAAACAGGAAGTGTCATACCCCCAAGAAGCAATTGATGAAGTCCGGAATGAATGGGCAGAGTTTGTTTGCCTTCACTTGGAATAGGGGAATTATTGAACATTTGATATTTATGTATAATGTACAAATTTTGTCTATAATATATAATGTAAAAATTTGTTGAGGTTTTCTTAAATTAAAAAAAAAAACAAACATACAAATTGCATAACCGACGTGTAATACTTTTCCAACGACCTAATAAAGTCAAAAATCGTCGTTTTTTGTTGTTTCGTTTTAAACAAATCCGACGTAAAAGGATATTTAGACGACGTTCTTTGAACAATTGAGTCGTTTATGGTTTACAACGTCTTCAATTTCTTAAGGGTTCAGGGTAGTACTTTGTAACGACAGCGGTTAAGTCGTGGAATATATATTTAATGTCGGATAGTTAAATATCCGCCATGGTTTCTCATTTAAACGACGTCATTTTAACAACTTAGTCGTCTATTACAATTTACAACGTCTACAATTTATTAACACCGACGTGATTTGTTGTTGTGATAAGAATATTTTATTATTTTTATATCAAAATATTCAAAATAAATTTAAAATAAATCAGAAAAATGCAAAGTCAACTCCTATGAAGTCATTGATATATTTTCTTCCCCCTAAACCTTGAAAAAATTCATTTTGAATAACAAAAATTTAAAATGACCATCCAAAACAAAATTGTTTTGATGAGTCATAAAATCACTTCTAGTTTTATGGTTTAGGGTTTAGAGTTTAGGGTTTAGAGATTAGGGTTGTTATTTATTGGGGTTTATTTTTAAAGTATAATTTTTGGGTAGTCTAGGGTATATATTAGGCTGTAAAACCATAAACCCTTTTATAAACTTAATTTTTTAAATTATATAATTTAGTTTTAAGGGTTTAGGGTATTAATTTTTAACGACGGTGGTTGAGTCGTGGAATACATATGTTACGTTGTGCAGTAAAATATCCGACATGGTTTATACTTTAAACGACGTCATTTTAATATGTAAGTCGTCTATTATAATTTACAACGTCTTCAATTTCTTAACCCCGACGTGGTTTGTTATTGTGATAAGAATATTTTATTATTTTTATATCAAAATATTCAAAATAAATTTAAAATAAATCAGAAAAATGCAAAGTCAACTCCTATGAAGTCATTGATATATTTTCTTCCCCCTAAACCTTGAAAAAATTCATTTTGAATAACAAAAATTTAAAATGACCATCCAAAACAAAATTGTTTTGATGAGTCATAAAATCACTTCTAGTTTTATGGTTTAGGGTTTAGAGATTAGGGTTGTTATTTATCGGGGTTTATTTTTAAAGTATAATTTTTGGGTAGTCTAAGGTATATATTAGGCTGTAAAACCATAAACCCTTTTATAAACTTAATTTTTTAAATTATATAATTTAGTTTTAAGGGTTTAGGGTATTAATTTTTAACGACGGTGGTTGAGTCGTGGAATAAATATGTTACGTCGTGCAGTAAAATATCCGACATGGTTTATACTTTAAACGACGTCATTTTAATATGTAAGTCGTCTATTATAATTTACAACGTCTTCAATTTCTTAACCCCGACGTGGTTTTTCAGTCGTCTTTATATCAAAATATTCAAAATAAATTTAAAATTAATCCGAAAAATGAAGCGTCAAAATAAACGGCGTTACGTTCAGTGTTTCCGTCGTGGAATATTACATTTACGTCGGTTCTTGTAGAACTTTCGCCATGGTTTTTCTTTCGATGTTTTAAAGAGCGCGCTCTCTAAAAATTTTCACGCGACCTAAATTTTTTAGATTTGGCTCTTATTCTTATACTTCTAACCATGAACCCTAAAATTTTCAGATTTCGCGCAACATAACATTTCGCTCTCTCACTTCTGCTCTAATTAAAAGTTGCACTTTCCAGGCTCCGTCGAATCTGTGAGCTCGTCCAACCTGTAAGTACAAACCCTATCTTCCCCTTGTAAATTCATTGAATGATATTAGGTTGTTTTGTTAAAGGGTTTTAGGTATATGCTTTGCGATCTGTTAATAATGTGCTTATAGGTATGAGTTCATGGATTTTCTGTTTAATGGGTTCATGGATTACATTATCTGTTATGTTGAATTGGGAATGGATTTAATTTTGTCGGATCTTTTAATCACCCTATGTTATGTTGAATTGGGAATGGATTTATTGTTTTCATGCTTGGTTTCATGTATATGTTGGTTTCTTGCTTGGTTTCATATATATGTTGGAGTTGGAGTGCCTTCAAGCCAAAAGATGGGAGTTTCAAAGCCATTATCAGGTTGCACAGTGAGCGTAGTTGATCAGGACCTGTTGAATCAAGCACATATATATGTCTTGGAGAATACGGAGGAAGTCCTACCTTATATCGAGTACGTATGAGTTTTATTCTTTAAGTTTCCATTTTAAATTATTTCTTATGTTTATCTTATATATTTGGGACCGTAATGCTTGAATTTTTCTTGTCATGTAGGCAACATATGATCCACATCAAGACTGCTTATCCAAAATTTAGAAAGAGAACAAAGTGGCTGCAGGATAAGCACAATAGCACTTTCATTCAATGGCTACGCTTCAAGGTATATGTTGTTGAATAACATATTTCTCTTTTAATTTTCTTCTTATTTCTATGTTAGATTGAATTAAGATATGATTAATTTGCAGGTTCAAAGTGAACTTGAGGAAGACAATCATGGCGTATCAGAAAATTTAAGGTGGCTAGCAGCTGGTCCAAACATGGCAGTGCCATTATATAGGAGCTATCTTATTAAAGGTATTAAATTCAATATCAAGGCACAAGATGATGTGCGGACAACTCAAAATAGTGGAGTTTATTTACTTGCACATACCATGCAAGTTGCTAGTGCCAAGGATAAAAACCCAATTCTCTTAAATATGGGTTTCTATGGTGTCATTCAAGAAATTTGGGACCTTGACTACCAAAAGTTTACAATCCCAGTCTTTAGGTGTGATTGGATAGATAGTTCTGGTCTTGTAGTCGATGAACTTGGATTTACCCTTGTAGATTTGAGTAAAATTGGACATAGGAATGACCAATTTGTTTTGGCTTCTCAAGTCAAACAAATATTTTTTGTTGACGACCCGATGCATCGTGGTTGGTCGGTAGTGTTATCAATGCCTAATAGAGAATATAATGATGTTATTGGTGATGAAGTCTTAGGTGATGTGATAATTGAGTGTGAGCCATTTACTAGAGGGATGTCAAATGTTGACACATTTGATGAACTGGTGGGTGAGTTAGGTGGTCAAAATATTCGAGATGGGTGTGGAGATATATGGATTGAATGATGCTTATGTAATTGGCAGTGTATGACATTAATTTTGTAATATATTGTAATCTGATTTCTTCACTTTCATTATACAGGTTTTTGCCACAAAACAATCAGTGCAAAAAATACTGGTTCCAGATTACATCATTATATTTTGCATAAAAAACGACGTCTGTTCAAATAAAACACGACGTTATTGTGAACCAGTTATTCAGCATATTTACCGACGTCTTAAAGCAACGTAACAATGAAGAACCACGACGATATTGTGAAGCAATTATTCAGGATATCACGTCGGGGAAGGATTAAGAACCGCCATGTAATTCAAAATAACACGACTCCAATCCCATAATACCGACGTCTAAAAAACGGGATATATAATCTGAACGTTAAAAAATACGACGTCATCATACATTTTCCACGTCGCAAGTTCTTTTATAAACGAAGAGGAACGAAATGAATTCCGACGGTAATTCATTATAACCGCCGTCTAATATCAATTAAACGACGTTATTTGTAATACGGCTCTCATCATAATCAACGCCGTCTATATGTTCTGTAATATGGCTCTCATTTATTTAGAACCGACGTTGTTTAGAAGTTCAACGTCGTCTATATTAATAAGTGCGTCGTGAGTAATGAATACATATAAATACAACGTCGACTATATAAATGCCACCGACCTTGTTTCGCATTTCAACTTCAACTATATAAATACATACGTCGTAAATAATGACACTGACAACTATTTCCACGTCATCTTTTTTAGAAAAATCGAAGTGGAAAATTTATTTCACGACGGTTGTTTGTAAATAAGAGACGTAGTAGATTTCAATAACGTCGTCTTCTCATGTATTTAAAGACGTCATATTTTTTCTTGTTGTGAAAATTATATTTAACGGCGTAGTGTTTTAGTTGTCGTCGTTGTATGTCTATCTTGCGGCCTTGTTCTTTTAATATGTGTCATATTTTTCCTTTTTAACGACGGTGATTTGTTTGAGTTGGTCGTCTATTCTCATCCTCGACTATTTTTTAGAACTTTAGCAGACTAAACACATCTGTTTTTATTTTTTTTCGACGTTGTTTTATTTAACAACGTCTAATATTTATCGTCGTTGTTTGTTTCTGAAAATAGGACGTATAAATTTTGTAATACGACTCTCATATATTTGTAACCGACGTTGTTTCATTGTTCAACGTCTACTCTATAAATACATACGTCGTAAATAATGACACTGACAACTATTTCCACGTCATCTTTTATAGAAAAATCGAAGGGGAAAATTTATTTTACGACGGCTGTTTTTATATAGGCGACGTAGTAGGTATCAATAACGTCGTCTTCTAATGTATTTAAAGACGTCATATTTTTTATTGTAGTGAAAATGATATTTAACGGCGTCTTATTTTAATTTTCGTCGTTGTATGTCTATCTTGCGGCCTTGTTCTGTTAATATGTGTCATATTTTTCCTTTTTAACGACGGTTTTTTTAGAGAGTTGGTCGTCTATTCTCATCCTCGACTGCTTTTTTAGATCTTTTTGCAGTACAAAGACGTCGTTTTGTATTTGTTGATGACGTTGTATATTTTAACAACAACGGTGATTTAGCGTCGTGGTTTATGAGGGAAAAGATGACGGTGGATTCCACGACCATTGAAAAACCGAATACACGACGGTGATTTACCGTCGTCTTTTTGCTTTTTTGTAGTAGTGTAATAATATGTGAGTTATTTTTATGAAAACGTTTCCCATGAGAATGAAAAAAACTTTTTTCTGTTTTCTACAAGTACACATGAACTTGTTTTCATATGAAAACATTCTCAATATTTTTTGTTTTTGGGCTACCGAACCTGTTTTTGTCTCATTTTTGTTCTCTAAAAATGAAAACAACCCTTTAAAATGTTACCAAACGGACCTTGTATTTTTGTGGCCCTTTCCAACTCCAACAATCCCCCTTAGCCAAGTTTGCCATTGACAACGTTTATATGCATAGTTTCTTTATGGAGAGGTTTTTTTTTCTTCTTTCTAATGGGAAATAGGCGTTTTTGGATGAAGCAAGCCCTGAGTCAAATACGGAATGAAAATACATATGAGTTCGAATCTGTTGTCCCCAAAACCATATACCCTATGTTCCCCTACTTGATTCTTTTGACATGTATCCCTCCAAATTAACATAAACTTAACAATGTTACCTTTGCAAAAAGAAAAAGAAAAAGCAATTCCACTTGAATTTTTTTTTACTCTTCTTCCTTCTACTGCACAGGTGAGCCAAACCAGCCCTTTGTTTTTTGTTTTGTTTTTTCAGTTCCGTCTCTAACCAAAATAACACCATCAATCTACCAGACGATTTCAGTCTCTCTAACAAAATTCAGCCATTCTATTTTTAATAATATGTTCTTCTTTTCCCCCCTTTTTATATTCTTCTATGAATAACTTCAATTCCAACACACCCGTTCTGTTCTTCCATCAATAGCTTTTTTTTAGAAAAAAAAAAAAAAAGTTGCGAAAAGAGGTCTTGTCAGTAATCAATCAGTCCAAAAGCGAATAGGTCCATTTTTTCTTCTTTTATTTTTTGTTAGAAAACAAAGTGTTGGTCAGTCAACGAAAGGAAAACAGAAGTCATTGCCGCTCTTTATAAACTTCACGAAATTGCCCACAGTTGTTTTTTTTACTAGCAAAAGAACCCTCTCTCCTTACAGATCATCCTTATTTCTAGAAAATTTTCTTCTCTTCTAATCTCTCTCTCTTCATCAGATGAAGTTTTATTCACCCAAAAGAGAAAAAAAAATTGTAAGAAAAATAAGGAGAAAAAGAATCCAGTAAACAGAGGGATCTGTAGTAGTTTAAACTATCCAATCCACCATATTAGAAGAATTAAGTTATGTCTTTACAGAGCTATGAAGACAATGAGACCATTATCTTCAGGTTAGTTTTCTCTAATTCTATACATCACATTGTAAAGTCCTTTTACTTGTCTTAATTTTCTGATTGCATTTTTCTTTTAATCGGCAATAGACCAGATGAACTTTACAGTTGGCAGACACGACGTTCCGCGGTATCCAACAAAATTGGGAAACTTCTTTCAGCTTCATTGTGGAACAAATTGTGGAACAAATTGCGGAACAAGATGATTATGATTTCATGTGTTATTGCAATTTCCCTAGATCCCTTGTTCTTATACATTCCCTTCATTGATGAGGAAAAGAAATGCCTTGGAATGGACAAAAAGTTGAGGAATGTGGCTCTGATTTTGCGATCTCTCACGGATATCACTTTCTTGGTGCATATTGGATATCAAATCTATGAAGATAGTAATAAGGCCTACAAGGAGATCAACAGAGCAAAATCGGAGTGGGAATTGGATTGGCAAACGACGCTAATAAGAAAAGATGAGATAGTTCCATTTGCTGCGATATTAGCTACGACGTTGCCATGGGCCTCTTTGCTGATTGACCTTCTCTCTGTTTTTCCCACGCCACAGGTAATATAAAAGAAATTCAAATTTTTGGTGTAAATAAATTATGAGCTAGGTTTATCTAGCTTTAATTAATATGGACTTCTAACCCATTTTTATGTTCATTATTTTGTCCAGGTTCTAGTAGTAAAGGTCTTTTACCAAATGAGAGGGCGGAGATTTTTAGAACGCAGAATGGTTGTCAACTTTTTTCTTCTCAGTCAGTATTTTCCAAGAATTTATCTAATTGTCTTAACATCAAAGAAACTTAAAGGGACTACTGGAATACAGGTCAAAGCCCTATTCAATTTGTTTCTATATATTCTTGTCAGCCATGTAAGTTTCACTTTCCATATCATTTTATTTTAATACGTATTACTTTGATAATCGATAAATGCTTCATGAAGTTCGGTTTCATTTAAAATAGCCCCGTGATTGGAAAGTTACTAGTGATCAAGTAGAATTATTGTAGGAGACAATGAAATTTCTCTCTCAATTAAGTATCATATCAATCATTAATGATTAGATCTATCTATTAAATAAATATGTTGTTGTCTTTTAGGTCCTTGGTGCCTTTTGGTACTTCTTTTCCATTCAACGAGAGACCTCATGTTGGTATTGGGCTTGTGAAAAGTATAAAGATCATGAAGGATGCATGAGTACCTTTTATTGTGATGATGGTCACAATACTTCTACAAAAAACCTCACATTTTTTAATGAATTTTGCGGCATAGATGTTCCAGATAATACTAAGCCGCCGTTTGATTATGGAATATTTCTAGATTCCCTTAAGCTTGGTAACATGGGGCATTTTCCAACCAAGTTATGCTACTCTTTCTGGTGGGGCCTAAAAAATCTAAGGTTTGCACATATTTATTTGAAAATTTCAGCATTTTATTTCGTATTCCCTACTAATCAAAGAAATATATTTTGAATCTCTGATCATACAAAAGCTTAATAGAAGCAGTAGAAGATGGAAAGTTAGAAAACCAAATATGTGTTGCTTTATCCTGCCATTTATTAGTATCTCACATTTTGCTTGATCCTTTACTTACTTTTTGCAGCAACTTTGGCACGAATCTCACAACAAGTTAATTATGTGTGGGAAAACTTGTTTGCAATTCTAATTTCTATCACTGGCATGCTCCTATTTGTATATCTCATTGGAAATGTTCAGGTTGGTCATGAATCTCTATGTTAGATATCTATTTAGTTTACTTTAAATTATTTTCCTTCATCTTCAGGGGCCAACCTCTATCTTATATATATCCCCTTCTATTGAAAGGTTTCCTCAAATAATTTTATTTGTGGTAACGTTGTGGGGTTCATTACAAATTTTATTTCAACTATCTAAACTGTCTATTTTTTGAAACCGTCATTCATAGATCATTCTTGCAAAAAAATTAGACAAATTGAAAACCATTAAGGCATCTATTATTAACCAAAAAAAAATAGACCAACACAATGCTTCAATGAAAACATTAAAATGAAAATCATTAATTGATTGGTCAATTGATTTTCGGATTTAAGTGCAGAGATGATATTTAAATGAATACCTAAAAGATGTACTATTTGAACAATTCAAATACACTTCTAATTTACTATTTGTGGTGAAATGTACTTTCAGACATATATTCATATGAGAACCACAAAATCAGATGAATTAAAGCGGAATATAAAATTAATAGAGCAGTGGATGGAGAAATATCGCATTCCTGATGATATGAAGAAGGAAATCAAGAAAAACGTAAATCAAAAATTAGAAGAGGGCGAAGATGCTGATCTGGAGAATCTATTCAATGTTCTTCCTTGGTATACGAAAAAGTTTCTAAAGCAATTTCTCTGCTTGAATATCCTATCACAAGTATGTTTCTCTCTCTCTCTCTCTCTCTCTCTCTCTCCAGTATTTTTATGTGTATTAAATAAGAAAATTTTGACTGCCCAAGAAGTACATTAGTTCCTTGGACTACATTAGTTGCCTTATCAGTCTCATCTCCTTATATGGGACTGGTAAGATACAATGTATTGGATTATTATAAAAGAAAAGAGTTGCCTTGGCCTTCCATCATTCATATGCCTCATTTGATGGTTTGGTTTGGATTAGATTGAGACCAAGACAATTTTTATAAGTCTCACCTCCTTAGATCAGATTTCAAAAATAATATATTGGATTGTTATCCGATTTAATCAGTTCAGATCCAACATTTGCAGATTTACCAAACAAAGACCAGAACATTAGTCCAATTTACAAGGAATTAATTTGTATCGTTGAACTTATATAGATGAATGAATCTTTTTGTGTTTAAACATTGATCAGTTTTAAATACAGGTTGAACTCCTTAAACTCATGCCTGACCGGGTGCTGAAAATGATGTGCGACTGTCTTACGCCAGCGACGTACTCACAAGGTCACATCATATTTCCAATGGGGCACCCAATTGATCGCATGCTTCTCATTATAGAAGGCACTGTATTGACCTACAGTTCTAGCCTTACACGTGGTGAAGAAACAACAAAAGATTCTGGTTCCCCATCAATGGCCATCAAGCAACTTGAGAGAGGTGATGTTTATGGAGAAGAGCTTCTGAAGTGGGCATCGCCCAACAAAACTGGGATAGACGAACTTCCTACCAGCAACGAAAATGTGAGATGTTGTACAAAAGTAGAAGGCTTTGCTCTCTCAGCCAAGAACTTGCAATTGGTAGTCTCCAAATCCGAACAGTTGTGGAAGTTAAACGTAGACCCTTGATCTCCCTCGCAACTTCTACAGCGGCTGGTCATGGGCATCCAGTTTTTTTTTTTACTTATGTTTTTGAGTGCTTGTATCGTACTTACGTCTAAAATGATCTTGTTGGGGTTTGAGTGCTGGTATCATACTTGTGTTTTTTGGGGTAAATATTTAATTTATGGATGACCAAAAAATTGCTATTAATCATATGGTTTTTGGGTTAATTAATTTCAGATGGTTATTGAAAATCTTCTACCAACACCAAGATTCCATTTCATGATTATGCGTAAACAGCTTCCATAAAGAAGAAAAACATCAACTTGAAATTAAATCTTGTATGTCGTAAACAACTTGAGGTTTATATTGCAAGGTTTGCTTTGCATGCCTTTTAATTTAATTACATAAATCTATAATGAGTTGCGTTGGATCGATCTGAAATTTTTGTTTGTGTTTATGCCACAATGGACAGGCCAATAAGGACATGACACGTGGACTAAGTAGGGAATCAGTAAGACAGCATTCAGCACCCATGTCTATCGAACGCAATATTAGACCCCAGAGCATCCACTGGACACGTGAAGCACTCACAGTAAATGTCTCCCACATCGAAATCCTACACAACATACACACCTCCCAAGACTTATAAAAGTGGCACAAGTCCCAAAATAGAGGTAACTAGAACTTTCGGCATACTTAGCCATTACTCTGTCCAAATTATTATTCACTATGTACTTACTTGCATCAGAGAGTTATTTAAGCATCAGAGAGCCTTCGGCTGGTACCACACCGGTGCCTTAGGTCTTACCGAGTGTTCTCATTTTACAGATCGATCGCTCTATCGAGACCCAAACATCACTAAGTTGAGCCCAAAAATGCAGAATCATTTTTGAGCATCAACAGTTTGTGACATCATCGTTCAAAAATCCTCTTATACTTGAACCGTCATTCCTTGTTGCACAAAATATAATATATATATATATATATACAGTCCTGATCTCTTGGACTACAGGGGTCCAAGAGATTTGTGGTCACTCACCGTTGGATGTAAATTCAACGGTTCACTAACTCTTGCACTTCTTTTAAGAAACTTTTTTGAATCATTGGATTAATATCCAACGGTAGGTGACCACAATCTCTTGGACTCCTGTGGTCCAAGAGATCGGGACTGTATATATATAACCCTAAATAGATGAGAAAGTTGTTGAAACGTATTGATGTTGATACGACGGAATCAATACTCACTTACCCCGCGGGGTAACTTGGTCAACTTAATTCAATAAATGAAGAGGATAATAAGGATTAATGACCTAAATGGTCCCTTAACTATTGCTCCATTATCATTTTGGTCTACCAACTAAAATTTTCAATTCAAACGTCCTTAAACTTTTTATTTTGTACCAAGATGGTCCATCCGTCAAAGTCTGTGTATTATTCCGTGAAATCGAGGGACAAAACCGTATTTTTAGGTGAGTATCTTCCTCTAAAATGGTTATTGATCCCAATGATCCCCCAACTATTACTCCAGTATTATTTTAGTCCACTAACTAAAATTTTCATTTGAACCGCCCTTCAACTCTTTTTTTTTTTTTTTGGTATCAAGGAAACTATTATAAAGCTTTAAAAAATTTAAAAAATTGAATCTCACTAGCCACATGGCTTTTTTTTTTTTTTTTTTGTGAGACTGACCTAACAATTAACAATAAAAAATTCTATATTGTTTAAATTAATTAAAATCACATATATCTATAAAATAACAAACTTTTTTAAAGAGCAAACAATAATTAAAAATTAAATGAAACTATTATAGGAACTTGTACCTAATTTTAAAATTGAAAAAATTGAATCTCACCACCAACATGGATTTTTTTTTTTTTTTTTTTAATGACATAGACTTAAAAAGTAATATTTTTTTCTCTATTGTTCAAATTAATTAAAAATTTTAAAATAAGATAAATACAAAAATAAATAACAATAAAATTGACGGACTTTGACGGTAGGACCATCTTGATACCAAAAAAAAAAAAGTGGAAGGACGGTTCAAATGAAAATTTTAGTTGGTGGACCAAAATGATACTGGAGCAATAGTTGAGGGACCATTTTAGTCATACCCTTCGATAGAGCTTCTCAAAAAGTCGCATATACCCTTCAAAACTCAGTCACGTGGCCATCGCATCAGAAGTAACGGAATCTGTCACGGAAGGACCATCTTGGTACAAAAATAAAAAGTTTAAGGACGTTTGAATTGAAAATTTTAGTTGGTGGACCAAAATGATAATGGAGCAATAGTTGAAGGACCATTTTGGTCATTAACCCGGATAATAATAATGCAACTTACTAAACTAAATTTATTTATGACAAGTTGTTGTTTATAAGAATAGGATTAATCAAAGAAAAATTGTTGAGGACAACGAATGACAAAAAAAAAACATTAAGGATGCAATTTGATATTTTCGTAAACCTTAGGGATGTTTTGTGATAATAAGCCTTCTTTCATTGTTTTTGTTTTAGTTTTTCATAATATTCCAAATTTGAGATCTCCTCTCTGTAAATTTTAATTTTAATTTTAGATCACTCCGTTTGTAATGGCCCCTTTGTGACTAATTTGTATTAGCCTTTTGTGGCTAGTGATTTTTTTGGTTTCGTTTTGTTATGATTTTTCTCCACTCATCATAGGCCGATGTGTCTCAATGTTTAATTTCCACCTGCATTTCAGTGTCGGATCTCTACCATCATCCTTTTTGCGGTTTTTTTATGTTTAGAATAAGTCGTAGAGACTCTTTGGGTAATTTGTATAATTTTCACCTATCATTTTTTTAGAGTTTTTTACCTCTCATTTGTGAGAGTTTTTCCACCTATCTTATGTGAGTGTTATAATTGTATTGTTATGGTTTGGGTTTTTCAAACTTTACTTCTTTTTGGTTGTTATGAGTTTTCACTCTTATTTGGGATGCCTATGACAGAGTTTCTTTGATCATGCTTGATCGTTAGTCGATGAGCCCCAAATTGTCTTAATTTTGATGTTAGATCGCTCTATTATTATAATGATGGGTTAATGATCTACATGGTCCTTCAACTATTGCTCTAGTATCATTTTGGTCCACCAACTAAAATTTTCATTTGAAACGTCCTTAAACTTTTTATTTTGTACCAAGATGATCAATCCGTCAAAGTCTGTGTATTATTCTGTGAAATTGAGGGACAAAACCGTATTTTTAGGTGAGTATCCTCCTCTAAAAGGGTTATTGATCTCAATGGTCTCCCAACTATTGCTCCAGTATCATTTTAGTCTACCAACTAAAATTTTTATTTGAATCGTCCTTCAACTCTTTTTTTTGTATCAAGATGGTCCTACTGTTAAAGTCTGTCAATTTTATTGTTAAATTGATGGGTAAAAATGTCTCTATGAATTAAAATAGTAATATATAATTAAAAATTAAAGGAAACTATTATAAAATTTAGAAAATTTTAAAAAATTGAATCTCACCAGCCACATGGTTTTTTTTTTTTTTTTCATGAGACTGACCTAACAATTAATATTAAAAAACTCTCTATTGTTTAAATTAATTAAAATCACAAAAAAATAAAAATAAAAAAACAAATTTTTTAAAAGGGTAAACAATAATTAAAAATTAAAGGAAACTATTGTTGGAACTTGTACCTAATTTTAAAATTGAAAAAATTGAATCTCACCAACAACATGGCTTCTTTTTTTTGCTGATATGGACTTTAAAAGTAATAGTTTTTTTTTTCTATTGTTTAAATTAATTAACAAATTTAAAATAAGATAAATATAAAAATAAATAACAATAAAATTGACGGACTTTGACGGTAGGACCATCTTGATACCAAAAAAAAAAAAGGTGGAAGGACAATTCAAATGAAAATTTTAGTTGGTGGACCAAAATGATACTGGAGCAATAGTTGAGGGACCATTTCAGTCATTAACCCTTTAAAAAAAATAATATTTTACTTTTTTGCGCCTCAATTTAACGGAATATTTGACAGACTTTAACGGTACGACCATCTTGATACAAAAAAAAGAGTTGAAGGATGGTTCAAATGAAAAATTTAGTTCGTGGACCAAAATGATACTGGAGCAATAGTTGGGGGACCATTGGGATCAATAACCCTTATAATGACCCTTTGTGACTAGTTTGTATTGATATTTTGTGGCTAGTGATTTTTTTTTTACTAAAATATGAATGCAATTCTGAATTTTTTTAAAAAAAGAAAAAAGAAAAAAAACAAGAGAAAGAGAGAAAAGAAGAGAGAAAGAGGATAGGAAGCTCATGATTGGCCACAATTTCTTTCTTTCAATATTAATGATTACTGATTACTGATATATGTTGATTGCAACATTGGTTCAGTTGAGGGTCCAGGAGACGAAGTGTCAAAGAAAGGAAGCTTCTATTGTTGAGTCATACTAAAATCAGCTCTTATGACTCAAAAATCATATAAGATAATCCAATAATAATATAATATTTAAGTAAAATTCAATTTTAAAATTAGATGACAATGTATCCATATAAGTTGATTTATTTACATCTCTTAATTTTATGCAAATGAATAATACCCACCTCTCAATGCACATTTATGTTTGCACTCCTATAATAATAGGCGACAAAATTAGTTAAAAATGCCCTCCTAACCTCATATACCTCAGATAAATGTTTTGTTTATATACCTAATATCCTTTAATTATATATATCCCAATTCTCATTTTACAGACTCCTGTATATGTTATGTTATGACTAATATAACTAGATGAGATTATTATCCGTTATGTACCTATTCATACCATGCTTATTCATTCGCTAGGATTTTATCCCTAGTTAGGATTTTACCTAATATCGCCCTAGCTCGGATTATTATGCATTAATGTTTATTCATAAAATTAAATAGGCACATTAATATGTTTGGATAATATACCTATCATCAATAAATAAAATAGGTACATTAATATGTTATGGATAAAATAGGTAAATTATTATCAATTATTTATATTTAAAAAATGTAAATTATAATATAAAAAATAGGTAAATAATATGATGACTATCCCATACAATTTGCTGGAGGAAAACACATAATCAAAAGGTATAATAAATGGTGGTTGAATCGCATACAATATGCTGGATGATAAAAATACAATAAATTGGGAAAATTTTAAAAGTCCCATAAAATACGTTGAATTGTAAATAAGGGTAATTTTGGAATCTAAAAATCACAATAAATCAAAATTTATGCTTGATTAAATAACTTACTGGATCCTAATCATCGGATTTTACTTAGAAAAATTGGG
The DNA here is from genome assembly GCF_000346465.2 of Prunus persica. NCBI lineage: Eukaryota > Viridiplantae > Streptophyta > Magnoliopsida > Rosales > Rosaceae > Prunus > Prunus persica. The sequence continues at coordinate 4,603,257 of NC_034012.1, read as the reverse complement.
TTTTATTTGTAGAAAATAAAGGGATGGGTGGCGGACGGGTAAGGCAGTATCAATTTTAAGGGAAAAAGCCAAATTTACTTTATTTTTAAAAATAATTTATTTGATAGTGAGAAATCGAGTGTTCATAACAAATTGTAGCCAAGCAGAAATACAGATTTAACTTTTAATTATGTAATAAATCCTTCGTGAAATATTTTTCTGGTCAAAAGTACAAATTCTATTTCTGCTTTTGGGTCAGATTTGTTGCCAAATAAAATTTGTTAAATTAAACGTTAGATATATCTATCTCACACAAAAACTTATATATGTAGTACTACATCTAGTCATTCCATTTTTTATTTCCCGTATTTAATCACAAATCTGAATCGAGAATTTTATCATTCGTACATGCGTATATTAATTTACTATATATAGAAACTGAACTATTTTGCATCATATTGTTGAGAAGTTTTGCTTTGAGTAACGATTTTACTATTTGGGAGGAGGAAGCACCTTCTTGATTCGAGACTCATCTTCATGAAGATTTGGTTGTAACTCTTTCTTGATACTATTGATTTGCATGCAATTGATGTAGCATAGAGAATTATGATTATAAATACTATCAAGAAGTGAGCGAAGAAAGGCCACCTTGTTGTAGAAAAATACCCTAGAAAACAATGAAGGTACCACTACTCGCCATTCTCTGCGTGTTTTCGCTCTCAATATCAAGGGCAGCTTCTGATAATCCATTTCTCAATGACTTCCTCCAGTGCCTTCCACAAAAATCTGAGCCCACTTACCCGATCTTTGACGCCATTTACACTACAGAAAATAGCTCGTTTCAATCAGTTTTGCTGGGATACATAAGAAACAGAAGATATTCAACCCCTACAACTCCAAAACCTTTGGCTATCGTAGCAGTCAAGCATGAATCTCATGTCATAGCAACCGTGATTTGTGCGAAACAACACGGGTTGCAAATTAGAATCCGAAGTGGTGGCCATGATTATGAGGGCCTATCATACGTATCGCATGTCCCCTTTGTCATTCTTGACATGTTTAATATGCGATCCATCGAAATCAATGTCACAGATGAGAGCGCTTGGGTTCAGGCAGGGGCTACAACTGGTGAACTTTATTATGAAATTGCAAATAAAAGTAAGGTTCATGGGTTTCCAGCTGGAGCTTGTCTAAGTCTTGGTACTGGTGGTCACTTTAGTGGTGGTGGCTATGGGTACATGATGAGAAAATATGGGCTCTCAGTCGATAACATTGAAGATGCAAAAGTAGTTGATGTGGATGGGATAATTCTTGATAGAAAGTCCATGGGAGAAGATAGTTTTTGGGCCATTAGAGGAGGCGGTGGAGCAAGCTTTGGAGTTATTTTGTCATGGAAGATCAAGTTGGTTGCAGTTCCAGCCAAAGTGACTGTGTTCAATGTTAAGAGGACACTAGAACAAGGAGCTACAGATATCATTTATAAGTGGCAATTCGTAGCACCAAAGCTGCCTCAGGACATCTTCATCAGAGCCATGCCGCAAGTGAAGAATAATACTGAGGGCAACAAGACTGTGGAAGTATCCTTCATTGGTCACTTTTTGGGACAAAGCGGTAAGCTTCTTTCGTTGATGAATGAGAGTTTCCCGGAATTGGGTTTACAACAAAAAGATTGTTTTGAAATGAGCTGGGTAGAATCCACTGTTTTCTGGGCTGACTACCCTGTTGGAACTCCCCTAAAAGTTCTACTTGATAGGCCAAAGGAGCCAACAATGTTCTTCAAAGTTAAGTCTGACTATGTGAAAGAACCAATTTCGAAACAAGGAATAGAATCCATATGGCAGATATTACTCGGGATAGAGAAAGTGTGGATGCAATGGAACCCCTACGGTGGAAGAATGAGTGAGATTTCTGAGTCAGAAACACCATTTCCTCACAGAGCTGGAAATATATTTGCGATTCAGTATTGGTTGTTTTGGGTGGAACAAGGGGCTGATACCACCAACAAGTACATTGACTTGTCAAGAAAATTGTATGAAGGAATGACTCCATTTGTCTCCAAGAGCCCAAGAGAGGCTTTCCAAAACTACAGAGATCTTGACATTGGCGCCAATCTGGATAATCAGACTAGATTTGAAACTGCTAAAGTTTATGGAAGCAAATATTTTAAGGGTAATTTTAATAAACTGGTACGTGTGAAAACTGTCATGGATCGTCAAAACTTTTTCAGGCATGAACAAAGCATCCCACCTCTTTAGAGGGAAGGAAAGTGACAAGAAGATAGAATAAGAAGCACAGTGTGCTCACGATATATAGGCTAGCTAGCTTCGATAGTAAGCTCATGATATATATATATATAGGCAAGCTTCGATTGCTAATATTATGTCATACTGAAAAATTGAGTGTTTATTTATACAAGTCGATACAAAATAAAAGAAAATTGCGGATTTAACTCTTAATTATGTAATGCATCCATATGTTTATGCATAATATTGTACTACGTCTGTGTTTGTAATATTGCGAATAAGTGGCCCAAGATGTTCTTATAGTAAACTTTCATAATTCGATGTGGTAATCAAACATATATGATTTAGAGATCTTCACTTTCCCTCATTGAACAACAACAGACATGTTAACTAATGAGGGGTTGGATTGGATTTTGATAACAGATTACTTTACATAAAGGAATGGAAATGCAAGAGGGGCCCATACAAAATCAAGAATTTAACTCCTGATTTTGGAGGAATTGAACTCTTGAGTGTGAGATGGTATTCTAATTCCTTAAAAATTAACCCATCATGAATCCATTTTTTTTTTCCTCCATTATATTCTCACAAAATTTTTAAAATTCCAAAGTTGCCATCAACTTTAGGGGTAGGCATGGTTCGATTCGATCTAGTTTTCCCTCGAATTGGAACCGAAATTGAAACTTACATAAGGTCCGATTCAGTTCGATTTTCATAGAAATTGTTTAGAAGAACCGAACCTATGCAATTCTAGTCCAATTCAGCCAATTTCATGTGGGAAAGACAAAAATATGAAGATGTGAAGAAGAGAAAAAGAGGTATAAGAGATAAAATAAGAGAGAAAGAGGTAGAAGAGAGAACGAAGGTGGAACCATAAAGTTTTCAACGAGTGGGCTAGTTAAAGTTATTAATTACCTTAAAATCTAATGTTTTTTTTAACTTCCAGTTTCTATAGTCTTTCTAGAAATAAAAGTATACATTAAATCATATAAATCATGCTAGTTCATAATTTCATTGACTAATTTTCAATACGTTTTTTTCCTTTTTATATAAGCTATATTTGTGGAGAGGGGAATCAGACCTAGGACTTCGAGTGCATGGCTAAATGCTAATTTCCAATAAGGTTTAACATAAAACAAATATATATTAATGAAACCAAAAGGCACATATTATAAAATAAAAAATATGTTCGACAACATATTTGAAAGTATACCTATTTTATTGTGTATTTTAATTGATGTCTGGCAACTAAACTCATAAAAAATTGGACTTTTTTGGATAGTAATAGGTTAATTATATTGGGCTATGTTTAAAACAAGTCAAATATATAGGTTTGATTTTTTAATCCTAAAACTCTCCCTAAGCTAAAGCCCACCTTAGTCATTAAGGTAGTTCCGCCCATGGAGAGAAAGAGGTGAAGAGATGAAGAGAAAGATAAATAGAAAGAAATACGTGGAAAAGAGAGAAAGACGGAAGCTCAACAAAAATAGGTATTGTTCACCGAAAAGTAAAAGAAGTTTCTAGAGTTGTTATTGAATTGGGTGTAAATTGGAACTAGGAAATTTGGGTATTAATTAAGCTAAAATATTAAGATATTAATTTGAGTTACTAATTTTATTTGAATATTAATTAAACTTACTAATAATTTTAGATATAAATGAATAAGTAAACTTAACGTAACCGGTCTGGTTAGATTAAAAATGGTTTTTAAGGATATAGTGGCATCTTGCATTGAGAATGGGATTTGGATAGCGCTAGTAGATTGAGAAAAGGGTTTGAAAATAGATGGGTGCAGTGTCGAACTTCTTGTGGGCTTGCTGCGCCCACCACTGTCCAACTTGTTGAATGTCTTTTAATTCTTTTACTTACAAATGTCTACAATGAGTTAAATCTTCAGTTTTGTTCGCAAAATTATCTTCTTAAGGTTGCCACTAAGGAAACAGAGGAATTGTATTCTGGTAACAAGGAGAGAGCACGCATAACAGAATTGATTTTGAGAACATTACTTGGATTGACAAGAAAATGAGAATACGAACCTTAAGTCTTAAGTTTAGGCTTCAAGAATTCGACCAAAAGAAGAGTGAGTTTATCATCTGTACAAGTACCATATTGTATAACTGTGCAAAGCCATGGATTAAGCATAAATAAAAGACTAGATAGAATTGATAATATCTATATAATTGGCGTTTAGTTCTTGTATAGATGATAACGTAATCTCATTTTTAAGTGACAGTTTAGATCTTTCGCTACGGTTTGTGACGGTTTTGTGACATTTAGTGACGAAATTAAGTTCCCAATTATGCAAAAGAGATCTTGCTGCGATTTTTTTCGTCGCAAAGCGCTGATAAAAGATCTTCAGCGACGGTTCCTAAAACCGCCGCTAAAAGTCGAAAGTAGTTATTAGTTCCATCTCCCATCCAGCAGTGTGGTATTTTTGAATTTTTTAAATTTATTTAGTTTTTGCTTTATGAAAATGGTTGGCCATATACATATTCTAAGGTGTACAGATTGTTGTTGTAAATGTTTAAATATATATGTTTACGTATTTTGTTGTAAATTTGGGGAGAATAAACAAAATAGCTCCATCCATCGTATAAGCAATTGCCTGTAGATGACCACATCGTTTGCTGTCCTATATGGCTTGCATGTAGATGCCCACAAGCTCACTCACAGCAGTACGATTTGCTTGCTAAACAATACGACCTTTGGAAAGCAAAACTAAGTCAATGAAGATTAATCATCAAATGCATTGTAAGTCAGGAAAGATAGCATGAATGAAGTTTAAACATGTCCAAGTCAATTATTTGTGCACTATGATTTGGTAATAAGACATGATGAACTTAAAGTAATTTCCTTCCCCCTTCTCTGCCAATGACACTTAATATAACGTTCTTCCCGTTTCATAAAATTCATATGCCCAAGTTCACAAGAATATGGTTTATACGTTTTCCTGGCTGCAATACCAGTGTTTTGTTGCTCAAGATAAATCTGATCCAATCTTGAAATAGAAAAGTTTGAAGGAGGGCATAATTAAGGAAGTCTCTAAAACTAAATTCAAAGAAGATAGCTTAAACATAAGGAATAATTCTACCACTAAACTTTAGTCGTTAATAGGGATCAATATTCCACTCCCCAGGCCATATTTAAGTTTATAACCCTAACTTCTTGTATCCTTCTATTGGACCAGGCACAGATAAAACCCCACTAGGAAGGTAACTTCCATATATACATACAAACGAAGTGTTTTAACTGAAATTCAAACTCAAAAGTGGAGGCTGGAGCAGAGAAAATCAATCTAAGCCCGACAAAGTTTAAAATGAAGTTTTTAAATGGATCATAATAAGATCTACCTTAGAGATTAGCGAAGCCTTCTGCAAGTGATTAAGAAAACTAGAGGAGCTTGAAACGAGGGTTTTAACATGAGTGCTTAAAGAAAGAAAAAAGTTTGGCACCATGTGGTCAATTAATCCCAACATCAAATACATTATAGCAATACCACAATTAGAAATCAAATGTATGTCAATGCATGTATACACAAACCTCAAATACATTATAGCAATACCACAATTAGAAATCAAATGTATGTCAATGCATGTATACACAAACCTCAAATACATTATAGCAAGACTATGGAAGATAGCAGAAAGAAAGTTTATACACCTTCAACTCAACTATATGCGTACACCATGATTTGGAATTAAGACATGATGCACTTAAAGTAATGTCCTTCCCTTCTGTACCAATGACACTTAATGTAATGTTCTTCCCCTTTGATGTACCTTATGGCAACTCTTGGCATCAAATTTTAAATGCCTAAAATGCATCACCAGGACATAGCCCTATGGCAACTCTTGGCATCAACTTTTAGATGCCTAAAACGTGTCACCAGGGCATAGTTACGTGTATGTTTCCCTAAGATAAATGTGATCCAATCTTGAAATAGAAAACTTTGAATGAGGACATAATTAAGGAAGTGTCTAAAACTAAATTCAAAGAAGATAGCTTAAACAGAAGGAATAATTCTTCCACTAATTTTTAGTAGCTCCTGGAGATCAAGATTCCACTAAGAAGGTGACTAACATAATTGGAAGTTGGAGCCCAGAGAATCAATCTTATCCCCCACAAAATTTAAAATGAAGTTTTCAAATAGATCAATAACAAGATTTACCTTAGTGATTAGCCAAGCCTTCTCCATGTGATTAATAAAACTAAAGGAGCTTTCATACAACTCTACCACCAAAACTCAAACGCCAAAAACCCTTGAACCGAGGATTTTAACACGACTGTTTGAATAAATAAAAAAGCTTAGCATGTGGTCAGATTAATTCCAAGTTTTGATTTTTTTATTGGCCTGCATCACTCTCCCGACTTGTACTCATACATCTCCATTGAAATAATTCACAACTGTTATCACTCACTCTATTAGGCATTTCATCCCTTCCAAAACCATGAAAACAAATTACATAAATCTTAAGATCGTCGCATGAAATAAATCTTAGTTACAGGCCAACCATTTCATTTACAGATTGTTTCCGATCAACTTTTGAAAAAAGATGCAAACTTTGATATTTTACAGAGTGCGATGTATGGAAATAGAAAGAAAAAAAATGAAGATGCAATTTTCAACCAATTAGATATCCATTGTAAACGCCAGTGTTTACCTTCTCTTTAGTAACTCGACAGAGGTTCCACGGCGGCTACGGTAGTGCGAGCGGCGACGTCGTCTTGGTAATAAGGTTTAGGGATTTTCTCTTGTCGAATTGATTTGGGGATTTTTGCCGATTTCTTTATAGGCAATGGGTCGGGTTATAATCAGATTTGGGCCATATGTGGTCCAAAGATGTGGCTGCCCATTCCATTTTTGGACTTTCGACTTGAAAGTCAAACTGTTGACCTCGACATAACTTTTATCCTTCATTTTTTCATTGTTTTCGTTTTAGTTTTACCCATTTTTGTTTTCATTGTCATAAGGTTCTAAGTTTGAGTATCTCTCCATAATTAGATTAATTTACAGTAGTTTAGATTATCATTTGTATTAAAATAAAATTTTTATTTTATATATATATATATATAAATAAACATTTTCTTGTAAAAATTGTTTACATAACAAAATAAATAAAAAATGCTTGGTCACAAGCAGGAACAATTGCTATGAAATGATTTACTCAACATTATTGTTTATCATTCTAGGCATAGTGAAGAACTTACAAGTGGGCCGTTGGAATTTACTCAACATCTGTCATATAGTTATATATGTATCAGTTTCAATTAATTAATGAGAAAAATATATAGTTTTTATTAGAAATAGAAAGGGGAAGAACTCGATGATTTGCTAGGAGTTATTAGAATTCGTCTAGATTCTACTGATAGACCATAAACTAATTGCTACATCAAAAGGATTTGCATGAAGTTTTAGGTGGGGGACATTCTGCTCCCACTGATTCTCCCTCCCTTCCCTATCACTCACAAAAAGCATCTACCTTATCTGGTTAGGTCAAATAAAACCCTTCCTTATTGGCCACGGTTTGTGGAAATATGTTGATGGTACCTATCAGCCACCCATACCCACCACCACAACCAAAACCACCACTACTCCTTCCTCCGACTCTTTTGATTCCTCCTCTACCACTACTTTCCCTTGAGCCTAATCCTGAATTTCCTGCTTGGAACTAACGGGATCAGCTGGTGGTACTAATATATATGTTTCAATATTTCCTGCTAAATATCCAAACTTTTTTTTTCTTCTAAGAATACTACATTGGCTTCTTACCTAAGTTACGTTGACGCTGGAAAAGCTAAAATTGTGTTTTTACCTGATGTTGGTCTTTCCTTACTGCCTTTCAGATATTGATGAGTGCAAGGATTCATACCCCTGCCCTATCCACAGAGATGTGAAAGCAACAAATATACTACTAGATGAAAATTACACTGCAAAAGTGTCTGACTTTGGAGCTTCAAGATTGATCCCTCTAGATCAAACTCAACTAACAACGTTAGTGCAAGGAACACTTGGATACTTAGACCCCGAATACTTCCTCTCGAATCAACTAACAGAAAAGAGTGATGTATATAGCTTCGGAGTTGTCCTTATGGAGTTACTGACAAGCAAAGTAGCGCTCTCTTTCCCCAGGCCCGAAGAAGAGAAAAACTTAGTAAGCTTCTTTGTTTGTTCAATGGAGGAAGATCAATTGAAGGAAATTCTTGATGATGACATCGTTAACAAGAGTAACATTGAGACGCTAAGAAACTTGGCAGAACTCGCAAGAAGATGTGTAAGGTTGAAAGGGGAGGAGAGGCCTAGCATGAAAGAAGTGGCAATGGAGCTCGAGGGAATGAGAGTTACAGCAAACCATCCATGGGGAAAAGCTCAAGTTTCAAGTCCAGAAGAGACTGAGTACTTGCTTGGGTCAGCTATGAATTCAGAGGCTTATTTTGTGGATGTTAGAGGTGATGGTAGTTCTAGAGATACAACTCTTGGTACAACCACTGGGTATGATATCATGCAGATCCAATTGGCCATGCCTTACGATGATGGGCGATAATGGATCAAGACCCAAGTATTACTTTGTTATCTTTCATCATTTCAATTTGTACTTTTGTAATTTGTTCCATCTGATATATAATTATATCAAGTAACAGTTTCTATTAAGAAATGAGAAAAATATATAGTTTTTATCAGAAATAGAGAGGGGAAGATCTCACTATACTATTGCTGATTTTTCTTATGGTATGAATATGCCTGTGCTGATTGGTTATTTTTAATTGTTAGGCCGGCTCCCAATTCTTTATAATTAGACCGAAAAGATTATGGAACTTTTAGAATCTGGTCGCCTCTAACAAACATTACTTTTACATGCAAGAAGTTGTCCAGTTAACACAAGTAAACTGCATTCAGCATAGACCATAAACGTAACTAATTACTACATCAAAAGGATTTGTACGAAATTTTAAGGTGTGTAGCAGAGGTGTAGGTGGGGGAGACAAAAACAGCACGTAAGGAAATTGATCTACAACTGGGGACAATATCAGTGTTGCAAACATAGACAGATGTAAGAGACGTTGACGTTCAATCTATGCAGTTGAACAAATGCTCTTTTATAGTGAAGGGGCTGGTATTAATGTATTTTGCCTCGGCATATGCCTTTGCATAGATGACTAATTATACCAACATTATATCAAGCATCATGTAATCTTTTATATCTTATGCAAATTCGAATTTGTTGCTATAAACAGCTTTGATTGAATTCTTTTGGTACTTACACTTTATGTTTTCCACACGTTGCTGGTATAACTTCCCAAGCATTTTACGCACTAGGTAACTTGCTTTCTGGGTTCACAATCACTTAAGGAGAAGGCTATCAGAGTTCACCTACTTCATCTATAATTTGGCAGCCACATAAACTCTACCTATACATTTAAGAAGTTAAGGGCCCGTTTGATAACCATTTCATTTTTCATTTTTCATTTTTTTGTGCTAGAGTATAGAGAAAAAAGAGGGAGAATGGAAGTGAGAATAAGAGTGGAGATGAGATTGAGAGGGGAGATGACATGAGAGGATGAGAGGAAGGAGTAACAAAAGTGAAAACAATTTCAAATGGATTTCAGTTTTAAGTTTTTGTTTTCACTTTTGTTAGTCCTCCCTCTCATCCTCACTCTCATTCTCACTCTCATTATCCTACTTTAGCACAAAAATGAAAACTAAAAATTAAAATTGAAATAGTTATCAAACAGGCCCTAAGTTACTGAAGAAACAAAAGAAGAAACCAAGTTTTTTTTTTCTTCATCAATTCTATCTAGTCTTTTCTTTATGCTTAATCGATGGTTTTGCACAGATATACACCATGTTACTTGTATAGATGGTAAATTAATTCTTGTTTCGAGATTTACTAAATTGCATGGGGTATTCTGGTCGAAAGAAAGTGAATGGCATCTGTAAATCAGAAGGAAAAATACTTCAACCAGCAAAACGTAGCTAATCTTCTTTTAATTGACGGTTCCCGATCTTTGGCTACGGCGTGCGACGGTTTTGCTGCCTTTAGTGACGAAAATAGGGTCCCAATTATGCGCAGGAGATTTAGCTGCGATTTTTATCGTCGCAAAGCGCTGCTAAAAGTGTTTCCCCGACGGTCCCTAAAAACCGCCGCTAAAACTCGAAAACAGTTTTCAGCTCCTTTCTTTCCATAAGGAGTCCATATTTATGAAATTTTCAAATTTTATTTTGGTTAGTAATTTGAGAAAATTGTTGGGCACATATATTATTTGGTGTACAATTGTTGTGATAAATGTTTAAATACATATTTTGTTGTAATTAAGGGAGAAAAAATAAAATAGTCACCATCCAATAAGCAATTCACACTAAATCACCCCATAATATCTCCTCTGTGGCTTGCATGTAATTGCCCACAACTCACTCACAGGGATTTGCCTGCTAAACAATACGACCATCGAAAAGCAAATGTAAGTCAATGCGTGGGCACATGAACATCAAACGCATTGTAGCAAGACTCAGGGAAGATAGCAGAAGTGAAGTTTAAACATGCTCAACTCAATCATATATGGTTAAGTATATGTTTTCCTTGCTGCAATACCAGTGTTTTTGTTCCTCTAAGATAATTAAGGAAGTATCTAAAACTAAATTCATAGACGATAGCTTAAACATAAGGAATAATTCTACCACTAAACTTCAGTAGTTAATACGGATCAACATCCACCCCCCAGATCATATTTAAGATTATAACCCTAACTTCTTGTATCCTTCTATTGGACCATACACAGATAAAAACTCACTAAGAAGGTAACTTCCATATATACATACAAACGAAGTGTTTAACTGAAATTCAAACTCATAATTGGAGGCTGGAGCCCAGAAAATCAATCTAAGCCCCATAAAATTTAAAATGACTTTTTTAAATGGATCAATAATAAAATCTACCTTAGATATTAGCCAAGCTCTCTGCAAGTGATTACGAAAACTAGAGGAGCTTGAAACGAGGGTTTTAACATGAGTGCATAAAGAAAGAAAAAAAGCTTGGCATCATGTGGTCAATTAATCCCAAACATCAAATACATAATAGCAATACCACCATTAGAAATCAAATGTATGTACACAAACATCAAATACATTATAGCAGAAACGAAGTTTAAACACTTTCAACTCAACTGTATGTGTACACTATTATTTGGAATTAAGACATGACACTTCATGTAATGTTCTTCCCCTTTGATGTACCCTATGGCAACTCTTGGCATAAACTTTTAGATGCCTAAAACGCGTCACCAGGACATAGTTAAGTATATGTTTCCCTAAGATAAATGCGACCCAATCTTGAAATAGAAAACTTTAAATGAGGACATAATGAAGGAGGTACCTAAAACTAAATTCAAAGAAGATAGCTTAAACAGAAGGAATAATTCTTCCACTAATTTTTAGTAGCTACTAGAGATCAAGATTCCATTTCCCAGTACATATTTAAGTTTATGAGCCAACCTTCTTGTATCCTTGTATTGGACCAGAGACAGATAAAACTTCACTAAGAAGGTAACTTACATAATTGGAAGTTGGAGCCCAGAGAATCAATCTTATCCCAGACAAAATTTAAAATGAAGTTTTCAAATAGATCAATAACAAGATTTACCTTAGTGATTAGCCAAGCCTTCTCCATGTGATTAACAAAACTAGAGGAGCTTTCATACAACTCTACCCCCAAAACTCAAATGCCAAAAACCCTTGAACCGAAGATTTTAACATGACCGTTTAAAGAAACAAAGCTCGGCTCAGATTAATCCCAAGTTCTTTTTTTTCTTTTATTGGCCTGCATCACTCTGCCGACTTGTACTCATACATCTCCATTGAAATAATTCACAACTGTTATCTCTCACTCTATTAGGCATTTCATCCCATCCAAAACCATGAAAACAAATTGCATAAATCTAAATCTTCGCATGAAACAAATCTTAGTTACATGCCTATCATTTCATTTACAGATTGATATCGGATACTCTAAATAAGTTAAACACAGCCACCAGCCAAAATCAAATTCAGTTCTTCAAACATATTGAGTTAGAATCCTACATTTACTACTACAACAAAATAAGTGGGAGTGAGGCTATATAAGCTTGTGAATATATATATTTTTTTAAATAGGGGCAATTGCAGCCTACATTGGGTCCGCCATTAATGCGAGAAGTGTTAGTGGGTAGTCTTGTCTCTGTAGTTTCATGTTTTCGATCAACTTTTGAAAAAAGATGCAAACTTTGATATTTTACAGAGTGCGATGTATGGAAATAGAAAGAAAAAAAAATGAAGATGCAAATTTTTTTTTTTGGGTCAAGAAATGAAGATGCAATTTTCAACCAATTAGATATCCATTGTAAAATCCAGTGTTTACCTTCTCTTTAGTAACTCGACAGAGGTTTCCCGGCGGCTACGGTAGTGCGAGCGGCGACGTCGTCTTGGGAGTTAGGTTTAGGGATTCTCTCTTGTCGAATTGATTTGGGGATTTTTGCCGTAGTAACCGCAATCAATTTCTCTGTAGGCAATGGGTCGGGTTGTAATCAGATTTGGGCTCTACGTGTGGTCTTTTTTCTTTTTTAGACTTTCGACTTTTGACCCACAATATTGAAAGTCAAACTGTTGACCTCGACAAAACTTGAATCCGATATCATTTTATCACTCAATTACATCATTGAAATTTAAGTAATTTCTTGAAGCATCTTGTTCATTAATTTTATTGATCTCAATTAGATACCTTAATGATTTTCAATTTGCATGATTTTTTGCAATGATATCTATGAATAAAGATGTGAAAAATAGATGATTTAGATAGATGAAAAAAATTTCGTAGGATACCCTAACGGTGCGTTTGGATGAGAGAAATAAACTTGGGATTTTGACAAAAGTCGGAATTTCTAAATTGACATAAACCAATTCCCGTGTTTGAATTAAAAAAAAACATAGAAATTTAGAAATTCCGCGTGGGAAAAAATATGGAATTTGGAGATCCTAAATCCCAACTTTAAATTCCATATAAAAGTCGTCATTTCTAAAATCCCGAGAGAGATTGAGTTTTTAAAAAAATAACTTTACAAATAAAGGTTAAATTCCGTGTTTTAAATCCGTCACCCAAACAAAAAACTTTACAAATTCTAGAATATTAATTTCTGTTATTTATGAAATCCTTTGTATTTTTAAATTTCCTCATCTTAACACACTGTAAAGGATGTTCCTCAAATAAAATTATTTGAAGAATCTATATATATATAGCATGTATATAAAGTTTAATGTTATTTTCCATCCCTTCAATTTCTACTTTTGTAATTTTCTCCATCTGATATATAATTCATAAACTGCTTGCAGCAGCATAGACTAATTGCTACGTCAAAAGGATTTGCATGAAATTGTAGGTGAGGAAGACAAAAGCAGCACGTAAGGAAATTGATCTATAATTGGCATTTAGTGTTTGGAAGTAATATTATTTATAGTATTTTTCTGAAGCCAGAAATTTGATGTACAATAAACAAATACATATGGGTTTGGAAGCCCCTGAATGCCAGTGAAGAAAAACAGTCAAACCACGCAGGCAAAGCTTTCATCCCTTTGACCCTTTTTCCATTACAAGCCAAGGCCTTCCAGCTCTCATGTAGTGAAAAAAAACACATAAAAAAACCAATTTGAAGTCAGGATCAAGTACGCATATTTGATTTTTGGCCGGCCCAAAACAAACAAAAACATGTATGCTTTCTTCTTTATTATTGTTGTAGATTTGTCCTGGCTTTGTCACATAATAAAAGGACATGGGTCCTTATTTTGTCATCATCTTGTTTGGAATGTGAACCGGTAAACAAGAATTAGAGCCGGCTTAGAAAACTTGTTGGACTGGAAAAGTAGAGCGTACAAATTAGTAGTGAGGGGGAGGAAGATACATTCCTCTTGAAACACACTGGCTTTGATTGGATTGGATGGCCTTACATGGGATTATTCTGCAACTCTTCTTAGTGGGATTGGTTGTATTAGCAGCTGCAGAAGCTCAAGCCTTGCCTGGCTGCCCAAACCAATGTGGAAATTTGTCAATTCCATTTCCATTTGGCATAGCTAAAGGCTGTTACCTCAGAGATGAATTTTTCATTGATTGTAATGAAACCAACCAAACCCCAACACCATATTTGAATGGAACTGGGATCCCAATTTCCAACTTATCCCTTAATGGTGAGTTACAAATAATGCAATTTGTAGCCAGGGATTGCTATGACCAAGATGGTTCTTTAGACACAAAACTCAGCAACACCCCAAGGCTCAAGCTTTTCCCTCCTTACACAATCTCCGGCACCAAAAACAAGTTCATTGCCGTTGGTTGTGACACTTACGCAATCTTCGAAGGTGGTCGGGGCAAAGAAAAGTACATAACTGGGTGCATGACCTTCTGTGAGAGCCTTGGAAGCATTAGTGAGTCTTGCTCTGGCATTGGGTGCTGCCAAACTTCAATCCCAAGTGGACTTCAAGTGCGTACCGTGACAATGAGTAGTTACTACAATCATACATTTATATGGGACTTCAACCCCTGCAGCTACTCCTTCATTGTGGAAGAAGGCCAGTTCACATTCTCTAGTAAAAGTTTCCAAGAACTGAAATCTATAAGCCGGCTTCCGATGGTTCTCAACTGGGCAATTGGGGATGAACCATGTGATGCAGCTCAACATAGGCAGGATTATGCATGCAAGGGAAATAGCACATGTGTCAACCCCCTCAATCTGTCTGGTTATTTTTGTGAATGTTTGCCAGGTTATGAAGGAAATCCATACCTCCCAGACGGTTGTCAAGGTACTGATTATGATCTCTTATATACATCTAATTTGATAATTATGAGCCTTAATTAGGTGTTTGCTAATGGAAATGGATCCTCTGTTCTTTTCAGATACCGACGAGTGCCAGATTTCAAACCCCTGCAGTGCAGGAGCGTGTGTAAACGTACTTGGAAATTATTCTTGTGTATGTCCAAAAGGTTTCAAAGGCGACGGAATGAAAGCTGGAACAGGTTGCAGCAAAGACAACACCAGCAATCTTTTTAAGGGCATTCACTTGCTTACTATTTCATTGGGTATGCACATCTGGTGAACTGTTAAAATGCATCCTATATTTATTTAAGTAGATTATTATACAAAATACTTATGAAATCAAATCTGGTTGTGATTTGCAGCTATGACAGTAGCCTTGTTGGTTTTGCTGGTTGGAAGTTCATGGACTTATTGGGGAACGAAGAAAAGGAGGTTCATCAAACTCAAAGAAAAATACTTTCAAGAAAATGGTGGCTTCTTGTTGCAGCAACAACTCGCTAGTCGCAGAGGACCTGTGCAGACAACGAAAATTTTTACTGCAGAAGAACTCGAGAAGGCTACAAACAATTACCATGAAAGCAGAGTCCTTGGTGAAGGAGGATATGGAACAGTGTACAAAGGAATACTAGAAGATGACAAAGTGGTTGCCATAAAAAAGTCCAAGATTTGTGCCCCCGCTCAGAATGAGCAATTTGTTAACGAGGTGATTGTTCTTTCTCAAATCAACCATAGGAATGTGGTGAGGCTGTTAGGTTGTTGTTTAGAGACGCCGATGCCATTGTTGGTTTACGAGTTCATCATCAACGGGACTTTGTCGGAGCATATTCACAACAAATGCAGAGAATCTTTACTTTCATGGGAGCTGCGGTTGAAGATAGCCGCAGAGACTGCAGGAGCACTGGCATACTTACACTCCTCCATTTCCATCCCGATCATACACCGAGATGTGAAGACGACGAATGTACTCTTAGATGAAAATTACATAGCAAAAGTGTCTGACTTCGGAGCTTCACGGTTGATTCCTCTAGATCAAGCTCAAATAACTACATTAGTGCAAGGAACACTCGGGTACTTGGACCCTGAATACTTCCATTCAAACCAACTAACGGAAAAGAGTGACGTGTATAGCTTTGGAGTTGTCCTTGCAGAGCTACTAACAAGCAAAGTGGCACTTTCTTTTGCCAGGCCTGAGGCAGAGAGAAATCTAGCGAGCTTCTTTGTTTGTTCAGTGGAACAGGGTCGCTTGAATCAAATTCTTGATGAAGACATAGTCAATGAGGGAAATATTGAGACACTTAAAAAAGTGGCTGATCTTGCAAATAGATGTTTAAGGGTAAAAAGGGAGGAAAGGCCTACCATGAAACACATAGCCATGGAGCTGGAGGGGATGATGATTATGGCAAAGCATCCATGGGGAAAGGCCAATTTCGGCCCAGAGGACACTGAATACTTACTTGGGTCAGCTTCAATGGCTTCTGTTAGAGGTGACAATTGTTCTAGTACTGGTACAACTACTGATGCAACTACTGTGTACGACAGCATGCGAATCGAAATCAAAATGTTAATGCGACACAACGGGCGATAGCTCATCGACTGGTCAATAGTGATGTAATGTAGGAAATCTTACCAATATTAGTTTGTTTTGATTTTGAGACAGTGCCTCATTTGAGAAAAGGGCATATCAGAGTACATACTACAATGTACTGCGTTGTAAAGCTATGTGGAAAAATAAATTGTAACAAGAAGAATGAGTGAAGATTAACGCAAAACTACTCGGGCACCCCCATGAAATAAAATTAAAACACAGTATATTTAAAACCCTGTCAGCTCAGCTTGCATTTCTCATGATGGAATTCGAGAAGAAAATTTAACAGGAAAGTGTTGCTGTCTACAATATATGAAATTTCAAAGTTACACATTTCGGGAAAAGCAATTAATTTGCCAGCTCAATCTAATTTGTTTATTCTCAAAAGACACAAGAATCACCTAGATCAAAATCCTTAACCTGTTCATTACAGTGAAAACCATTATCATGAACCTTGCAATAAAATTTGAAATAGAAATACAAGAGAAGCACAACCTAATCAAATCCCTTTGTTTAAAATGGAAACCCTGCTCAAGGAGATGAGGAAACTAACATAACCGTTGTTGTAGTGTAGCTGAAGGTTGAAAAATTGCTCCTACTCGAGCAGCAGGAGATCATCTTATCTGGGTAGGAGAACAAAGCAACCCAGATGCATCCGCTCCAACCACTGCAAGATCACAAACAGTACAGAGCTGCCCTTCCTGGGCCAGAACAAACCGAGAACTGCAGTACGGGCATGAAACATCCTTCTGCCCACGGTAAATAGGCACATATGTTGCACCACAAACCACAAATGGATTTCTGAAATCATAATTTAGCTGGGTTGCATCATTCATGTTCTTCTCGGCAGCCTGGAGGACTTGTCTTGCAGTCTTTGCATGGTTTTCAGTGGTGGGATTGGTCTCCAAAAGTCGCCTGGCAAAGTTGGCTGCTGTGTTGAGATTACCAGCCTTAAAGCAAACACTCATGGCATTCAGTAATGCAAGTCTCAAGTGAGGCATCTGAAGGTTACAGTGGGTGAAGTAAGCTGCTAGCTCCTGTTGGCGAACGGGATTGTCCTTAAGTTCCCTCCTCTTAAGCTCCATCTTCAAACCCAGAACATACTCCTTCACAATGATAATTAATTCTTTTACTTCATCAACCTCTCTCCTTGAATCAACTACAATCAAAGGAATAGTATGCAGAATACCAAGGAGAAGTCGTAAAGCCTCTGTAAATTTCCCCGTAGTTGTGGCCTTGTAACCCGCCTTAAGCTTCTCTTCCAGCTCTGAGAATTTAAACACAAGAGCAGGAGGACCCCTAACATTAGGAGTAGCTGACTCACTCCATCCCCTCTCAACAGCCACAGAGATCACAGGAGCTGATGAGAAGGCACGTAGATACGTATGACTGCCCATGTGTAAGTCAAGAAACAATTGTCTTAGGGGAGCAAAGTTCTTTATACCCAGCTGCCGGTTCAACAAACGCATTGCAATATCGAAATTCCCAGCCGCTGCATGTTCAGCAGCAAGAGATGACTTCTGGGTCCAAATTTGACTTACAGGCATACCAGGAGTTGGGGCAACAAACACAGAAGAACGGGCATTACTTGCAGTTTTGGGAGTATCAATCTCAGGTGGAAGTTCAAGATCTTCAAGATCCCATCCTCCCTCCTCATTTTCCTCATGTTCTTCCTCATCCTCCAGCACTGCACTGATGTCTCCATTTGGAATGTTTTCCACGTCAACAATATCCAAATCCTCTCCCCAATCAGCATCTGTAGCCTCTTCATACTCTTCCTCTGCATTCCGGCCCACATTATCAAGACCACCCTCAAATATTCCTCTCATAACCCTCAACAAGGGCCAATCTCCACCACAGATGATTGGGGTTGGAGGCATCAAAAGAGATGGAGATTTCCCCTTGGGTAAAATCGGAACATTATCTCCCAGTTCAGCTGCCAAACGTTCTGCAATATCATGGAGGCCATGAATTACAGCTGTGCTATAAGCAAGGGGTAAATGACCAGCATTCTCCAATATCTTAACACGCTCTCTGATGTCACCCAAATATAGAGCATTGTGGAATTGACCCATCACATCATTCTTGACTTCAGCAATTTTCAGCATTTTGGACAATTTATCCAAGTTTCCAGTCACAAGATAGAGGAATGATAGCCTCTCAAAATTCTTTGTCTTCTGATACGCATATTCTACAATGCCTGCATTACCCTGGCGAAGGGCCTCCACTCCCAAACGATACCAGTGATCTTTCTCATCAATTTCCTTGGCAGAAGCAACAGCAATCTGGATGTTTCCACTCCCTAGTGCCAAGTTGAAGCGAGTCCTTTCATCCTTCACAAAATGAAGGGCAACCTCAGGGAAACCTTTCTGCTGTAGATATGCAATCATGGCCTGGCCACAGAGCTCAGAGCTCTTAATCATGCTCATAACCTGGTCATACCTCTTCTTCAGTAAGGATAGCTTGAAAACATATTCTGTTGCATCAACAACAATGGCACAGTTCTTCCCATCTCGATCCAAGCAATGGATGGTGCTTCCATACACTTTTGTTATATATACTGGAACATCTAGGGTCCTGATGATTCCGTTGTCCCCATTGGGAAGGCAGTATTTGATGTGGTTCAAGGTTGTGTATATGAAAACGCCATTGTCATCCCAAGCTCCACTCTTTACACGAATTGTCTCATGGAGAGTGCACTGATGCACAAGCTTCTTGTTGGCTATCACAATAGAATGTTTGCTCAGCAAAGCAATGCTTTCCATATCGTTTGACCAAACAACATACCTTACGAAAGGAGTTTGAAGCTCCCCAAGAATAATTCTCTGCTGCAGGTCAAAAATAATAACTCTGTCCTCTGCCCTGCAAAGCAAGTTTCCAGTTCCAGCATAAAATATTGCATCAGCAATAATAGGTAGGGCACTCTTCTTGACAATCTCATTTTTAAGGTTCTTAACTATAACTTGATTGCTGCTCTTTTCAAGCACTGCAAACCTATTCCTAGCCACGAACACGGCTGGCCCTCCAATTCCTCTTTTTGCCTCCTGCACAATATCACCCCGGCCAAAGCTATCTTTGGGTATAATGTATAGCTCATAAGAACCCCCTTCCGTTTCTGAACATATCAAAACAGCATTTTCTGTAGGGCTATAAGATAGTGTTTTAGCCCCTTGATTCAAGGTGGAAGAACCAGGCCTTCGAATAGGGATAACCTGAGTGTCTCTCTGGGTAGAGAACTCAAAGAAGCGGAGAAAACGATCTTTAACATAGAACATTGAATCACCACTAACAGAAAAGGCAGGACGTTCTCTCTCCAATTTAAAGACGATCATGCCACTATCATGACCAGCAGCCAAAAGGTTCATTTCAGGATGTGCTGCAAGAATCCAGAACCTATCATGCTCTCTACGAAATGTCTGAAGACCAGTCCGTTTTGTGGCATCCCAGACTCGGATGCTTCTATCCTCTGAATTGGACACAATAATATCCTGCCTTGCATGGAATAAAACACATGATACATTGTTCATGTGCCCCCTTAAGGTGTCCACCTCCCAAGCCTTTGTATCTGAAATTGGAAAGATCAACAGGTGACTATTATTACTAAACAGATTTCTGTAGCTCTAATATTTCCTTCTTTCTAAAGTGCACACACTAGAAGAGTTTTTATTTTTTACTTTTAAAAGTTAGACCAAAAAGAGCTTAATTGTCCAATGTATATGCACATAATATTTACCAAGAAATATATAAGCACACGTACAAAAGCAATTATGTGGCTTTCTTCAGTGCTACAGAACAGGCCATGAATTAACTTTTACGAAACAAGGCTTTATTAATAAAAGGAATGTACAAAATTACCAACAGATGTCTGGTATTTGACAGAACAATAATAGAAAATTAAGTTAAATGACAATTTGGGAGCTAAAAACTAATCTATTTCCCTCTCTTCAACAACATGAAACAATTTACCCTAATGGGTTACCAATAAAAACGAGAAAATAAGAGAAAATGTTAAGTGTTTTTGAGGTTACTATATCGTGTACATGGTCGCAACTTGCAACAGAAAGGCAGATCTTCAGTAGGATGATTAAAAGCTAAAAAATTAGTCTTTAAATACCTAGTTTCCTAACATATGTTGTGTTTGGCATCATGAACATAATTAAATAAATAATTATATTTAAATATTCTTACCAGAGTTGGATTTAGCTTTTACAAAAAAGAAAAATTAAATAACAAAATTTCATTCAAGTATTCTAGCCTACTTTTGATACTTGAAAACAAGAAGCAGATCCATACACATTTTTGTTTCTTGTTAAAAAAAAATCTTTGGAGGTGCATACTTATTAGAATGTTTATTTCACAGGACACCTGAAACAGAAGAAAAAAGGCATACCATTCATTCGCCAGAGTTTCACTTGTCGATCGTCTGCTCCAGAGACGATCAGAGGGAGTGTGGGATGGAATGATGCCCAATTAACACCCCGATCATGACCTTCCAAGACATACTTCACAACAGCATCAACTCCACCAAAGAAATCTGCATTCATCTGACTCAGGCGCAGGATGTCATCTGCAGGGGCAACCGTCTTTTTCCTGAGGGCACCAATATCCCAAACACGAACAGTTTGATCCAAGGATGCTGAGACAACAAGATCCTCCTTTGGATGGAATAAGGCACACATGACGTAATGGTTGTGTCCAGTGAGCACAGAAATACAAGTTCGGGACTGCCAATTCCATATTCTGATTGTCTGATCATCGCTAGCACTGACAATCCATGGGTACTCATGATGGAATTGAACGGTGCGTATGTAATCAAGGTGTCCAAGAAGTGTAAACAAACACCTATGCAGCTTGTAATTCCACACCTTGATCTTGTAATCATCCCCTGCCATTTAAGCTTACACAATAAATTACTTCCTTCGAGGATCTCTTCGGAGTCAGCAGCGCCATCATGTAATAAAATAAAACTTACAAACAAGTAATATTCTTCTCAGCTTGATAGAACTTGGAAAAACACAGGTACCATATTTAAGATTAAGAAATATATGGGTGAATATTCTAGATCTGACTGTTTCTACACGGCATAAAGAAGAACCTAATAAACTAACATTTCTAATGAATGCAACGGGTGATGTGCAAGAAGGTGACACATAATATTGCACAAAACTAACATGGCAGAATAACATGCAATATACTAATTTCATATCAAATCTAAGCACACCGTGAAAACAAGAAATCAAGTGCTGAAATTTTCAGACGGTAACACGGAATGAACCAACAGAAAACAAAAAATTTTGAATTTTGATGTTATACCTCCAGAGACGAAAAGCGGCTGAGAGGTGTGGAAATGGACACCACGTACAGGGCCATCGTGCTCGTCAAAACGGTCGATGAGAGTGCCCATCCGGTAATCCCAGAGCTGGATCACACCGCTGTGGAGACTGGCCAAGATCCATGGCCTCTTGCTGTGAAAGCTCAGCCCCTTCACTCGATTACTCTTGGTCTCGAATTTCGTCAGCATCTCAAAACACAATTGAATGCCCCCTTGATTGAAATCAAGATCAAACAACCGACACCTCTTTAATTGATAGAAACTCAATTCAGCAATACAAATCACGTCTCAAGGCTATCCAATTGATAATACTTTCAATCTAATCAATTCATTGTTTTCTTATCTATTTTCTCAGCAAACAATCACGGGAGGTGAATTTCGCGATTGAACTGATACGTACAAAGAAAGAGAGAGAGAAAATGTACCTCAGATCTGGTAATGCGGATTGTTGATTAGTAAAGCGGCGATACGAGATGATGGATTTGTTTACGATATGATAATGCACTGCAATCCAACAAATCGTCTAATGATCCAGACAAATTTTCTCTTCTTTTCTCAGAAGCCAATCAGCAGGTGAGAGATATTGGGTAAGACACAGAGAGAGAGAGAGGGAGAGACTCAGATCCGGGAATGCAGAGATTCAATCATATGAAGGCTAAATACATCAAAATTGCAATGCCCAGAGAGAGAGAGAGAGAGAGAGAGAGGTCACTACAAAGCAGTCAGTGACCTTGCAGATCTGTTTTGGGTTTTCAAGCAAAGCTCTTTTATTTCTTTCTTACTTTCGTTCGTTCTTGGTTTGTCTTTCGTTTTTTGGACAAGGTGGTCACTGGTCACGTTTTATTCAATTCAATTCCTTGAACCTGATTTTTAGGCTTCTTTTTCTTTTATAGGGGCAATGGTCTACGAAAATTGATATTTCTCTATACATAAATCACTTATTTTGAATTTTAATCGTGCATGGTGAAGAGCTAGTAGCTTGAATTATAAGCCTTCCTTCGAACTATTGAAGTGTTAAGTTATCAAAGTTGTAATAGCCTTTGTTAAGTAATTTTTATTTACATGAAATTTGCAACTCACATCGTGGTTATATCCTCTTTAATGTTAACTTAATCTCAAGAATGATGTGATGAACATTAGTTTATTTTATGTTTATTTAGAGAATTGTGTTATTAGGACCCAATATCTCATATTGAAAAACTATACATATCTTGAGATGGCTCAAGAAATCTTGAGCAATGTTTCTTTACAAGCCGATTTTTATGGGTAAGTTCTACCCATGGAGTATTATCAAATTTATCTATTAAAATACCATTGAACTAAGAGGTATCTGGTGTAAAATTGTGTTTAATTAGGCAGGATCATTTCTGATCAGGTACAATTCTATGATTAGGTAGAATCATGTCTGATGAGGTAAAACCGAATTACATGATTAACAACTTGCCGTGCGAATTAATCTCTTCCTATCCGCATGACTGATCAAATGGGAAAAAGAAAGCATGAAAACGTTAGCTATGATGGTTAGGGAAGTTTGGAAATGAGATTAGGATTAGGAAGAACAGAGCAATTTGAATTAGGTACAGGAGCCAAAAATACATACAAGAATGAAAAGATTTTGGTAATGATGATCAACAATTGAAAATAAGAATGATGCAACAATTACGGTGGTGATGCCATATATTCCACTGGTAAGTCCAAAAGTGAACAGCTTTGGATCTCAACAACAGCAACAACATATTTTCCAAGCTTTGTAAAACATTATTATTGCATTTATCAGATTTAAAATAAATAAACGAAAGAAATGAGAATGGCTTCAAAAGAAAGAAATGAAAATGGCTTCAAAAGAAAGAGATGATTATTCAATAAACATTATCAACCTACAACACCAGTTTAATCCCTATTTTGGCCCCACCATTCCACCCACCAGCTTGCTTACCAAATTTATATAGTACAATAAGCCAAATTTATATATTACAACAATCAAAATTGCATCATTTGCAGATTTCAACACTAGCTAGCTGGTACATGTTCTCAAAAATGGCAATTTTCCCAAAGAGTAGAACAAATTTGGGAAAGGTTGCGCAGTAATCACCTCACATTCGGAACCTGCCTGGCTTCGATATCCTTAAGTCTAAGGGTTACAGCTCTCTTGTGAGCCTCTAGTCCCTCAACTTCAGCCATGGTTGCCACATACGGGCCAAGCTTTTGCAAACCTTCCTCTGTCAAAGACTGCACTGTCATGTACTTAAGAAAGGAGTCCAAAGACACACCACCATACATCCTCGCATAGCCATATGTTGGGAGGACATGGTTTGTCCCACTCGCATAATCTCCCACACTCTCTGGTGTCCACTGTCCTAAGAATACAGAACCTGTAGGGGAAAGATATCAAAGTTCAGATATCTAATCATCTTATTTCGACCGACCGGAAGAAAAAAGTGTGATGCATGCAAAATGCACATGTAAATAACCAATTAGTGATAAATGGCATGACACTCAAATAGACCTATGTTCGCAATCACCGCCAAAGTTACCAGCAAAAGGAAAAGGAAAATGAAAGAAAAAGAAGGACAACTGTCAAGTAACAGTATATGAGAACTATACCTGCATTCTCAATGAAACTCTCCCATTTTTCTGCATCCTTGACATTGATGATCAGATGCTCAGGTGCATATAAGTTTGAAAAATAGACTGCCTGAAACAGCCACAATCATGTCTAGTTTCAGAATCACGCAAAACTTCTCAAACAACATACAAGTAAACAAAAATTAATGCATGTACGCTTGCACATTCTAACATAATTTTCTTCATAAAAATACGAAAGAAACCCTTTCCTCATTGTGATTCCAATGATGTTTTGGTGATAGACATGTCATATTAGGATGCAAGGACAAACCTCAACCATATCGCGAGCAAACACTGTGAAACTGTGGCTCAGTGCTTTTGAGGCAAACTCTCCCCTTGGTAGGCTTTGGCACTGTTTGCTGATTTCCTCCTCTATAGCTTTAAAATCCACACCATCCCCAGCAATTACAAGAACAACTTGACTATCAGGGCCATGCTCAGCCTGAAATTGCATTAGTTACTCATACATTAGGTTGACCACAAGCATTCCCAAATACTATATCAAGCATTTAGATTTCATATAATGCACTAAAATTTCTGCAACAAATAACAAATGTGCCTTATTATACTAAAATTCATATATTCTGTAGTAAAAGCTAGATATCTTATTATAGGGGAAAACTAAATACAGAGTACTCTTACTTGAAGCAGTTCAATAAACTGAAGTTGATTAATATTCCAAACAGTAAAGGTTCAAAATTGTATTTACTTCAAGCAAAGACATCTGAATCACAAGTACCTAATATGATTATGTTTCAATTCTTAACGTGGAATCTAACCGGCAGGAATATTGGAATTGGTTTTAATATAAACAATTAAACGAGACCTGTCATATTGTAACACTTCAGGCAGGAAACACTTAATACCGTTGGATTTTACCATTACGTCACAGCAGAAAAAATGAACCATAACAGAACAGCCTGAACCTTTCATTATGAAAGTGATCAATCACAAACTTAAAGAAGCATTGCAGGACAAGTAAGTACCTGAGAAAGCAAATCTGCAGCTATATGAACAGGACTGGCATGTTTGTCAGCAATGACCAAAACTTCTGAAGGGCCTGCAGGCATGTCAATTGAAACCATGGCTTCGCTGTTCTGTTAAGAAAATTAGAAGGGTGGGTAGGAAGTCAAATCAATATGGTAAAAACAATGAATCTCCCTTAACTCCCATTTTTCAACTTCAACAAAAGTTAGGAAAACAACTTCTAATAGTAAATATGAGTACCTGGAGAATCATTTTTGCAGCAGTGACATATTGATTTCCAGGGCCAAAAATTTTTTCAACCTGCAAATTATTTGAAAACAAAATTAGATTGAAATTTGAAAGAAAAATTACAACAAATTAGCTAAGCTAACTTTGGTCCTCTATTTTTATTCAAAAGAAATCAAGCTCAGAGGTTCAGAACCCGAGTTAAAAACTTAGCAACAAATTTAAGGCCTTGGCACAAATATCTGCATGAGTTATGAAAAGCATAATAACAAGATAATGGGAAACTAACACCTTTGGGCAAGATTTGGTACCCCAAGCCATAGCAGCTATTGCCTGCAAAGCAAAAAATATTGTCAAATTGCTGAATGTAATGAAGTATATAAGAATACTTTTGCTGTTTATAAACCTGAGCACCACCAGCTTTAAGGATGTGAGTTACACCAGCCTTCTTTGCACAATATAGTACTTCCTGAAGGGCAAAACAAAAATGATCATCTCTCATTTAGGAATCCCTTCATAATGCATTCCGTCCAAAGTAAAGAATGCCTGACACATACCTTGCATATGGTGCCATCCTGACTTGGGGGAGTTGCAAGAACAACAGTTTTACACCCAGCAATCTGTGCAGGCTGGTACACATGATAAAGCAGAAGTCCATCAAATCATTGCGACTTAATAATCAATAACCATGATCAAGACCACAGAGAAACTTTTACAACAAATATGATCAACTTACAACTGAAAGCATCAGAGCTGTTGAAGGTAAAACTGCAGTTCCTCCTGGAACATAAACACCCACAGAACCGATGCTTCTCGCCACCCGTTTACATTTGACACCCTAAGAGGTTAAAGATACGTAAGGGCTCTGTGTATATAGGAAGAAGCAAGCTACAATATGGGCTTACCTTCATGTTCTCAACACTCTTCTCAGCTGATTTCTGAGCAAAATGAAATGCATATATGTTGTCATATGCCACGTCAAATGCTTCTCTAATAGCTGCATCAAGCTGCATGAGGAAGATATCAGAATTGAAAACATAAATAAATATCTTGTATCTAGAAAACATGTCTAAATGGCAATACCTCTGGATCTGGAAGCTCAGAAACTTCTACGACAATGTTATCCAGTTCTACTTTGTCAAACCTTGCAGTATATCTGTGTGAGAGAAAAAATAAACAAAATTTAAAAATAAAAAAATTTACTTTATTAGTAAAATTGCTGCGATAATAAATCAATAAATTAATTTAAAAAATAATCAAAGAAGTACATACTCCTTGATTGCAGCATCGCCTCTTTTGCGAACATCATCAACTATTGGGTTGACCTAACCAAGTATGGCTACCATAATTCATGAGCTACTTCATTTATGAATATAAATACCCCCAAAAATGTCAGGTTTTCAAAGAACAGTCAGGATTTGGGAACAAAAGAAAGGCTCACCGTGCTAAAAATGGAAGAAAAATCAATTCGAGGACGAGCTTTCAGGCCTTCAACCTCCGGTGGAGATAGTTCAGACAACCTGTAAGACTTCATTGAGCAAGTTGTTCCCTTACAAGCAAACCCTAAGCCAACAGTCAACTTTAGAATATCAGGGAAAAGAAGTACAAATAAGAAATAGCATTACATTTCTGGGTCAGGAAACAGATTCCAAAGCTTACTTACCTCACAGGAGTTAACTTGTATACATAAGCATCTATCATCTACCGCATAACTTGCACATATGGACAGACAAGCAGCATTTATACATAAATTTACCTTTTAAGTATAAAAACGTCTTTTAGTGGGTAAGTTTGCACACTTTATTTGCACAAACGTAAACATAGATGAGTCAACTGACATAAATCTAAAACTCATTAGCTTTACACAGCTGAATAACTTTATAGAGGATTCGTATTTTTCAATCCAACTGTTGACCATATCCTAATCATGCCAACGATTTCACCAAATTTCAAGTCAATCCGATACTGACAAGCACTGTGCTAGTACAGATGAAAAGGTTAAAGATACCAAACGAACTTACAATTTGACATATATTGTGAACATGAATAAAGAAATAAATTCAATGGTCAGCACATAAACAATCAAGAAAGCTCAATTTCTAGCATAAACATGTATACGAAAAATACCAACTTGATACAATACAGATGGAATGCTTGGATATATTCAGTCGACTTGAAATTTAACATATATGGTGAAAACAATTGAATTATATTCGATGGTTAGCAGAAACTAAGTAAAATTCACTCTTTTAATTAACATTACATTTTGATACTACAATAAAAAAACATGAACCAATAAATTCATGAAATCGAGCAAATGGTGGCCTCATACCTCGTCGAAGAAAAAGATTTGTAGTTTTCGGCGCAGCGATTAGAGGATGATATTGTCGTTTGATAAAACAATGACTGCTGCTGCGATTAAAACATAGAATCTGACTGTCCATCACCGCCTTCAATCAGACCAACTCAATTAATATGCACGAAAAGAAAAAGAAAAACATTCTTTGTCTATTGTTTGGCTGGTGAGAAATGGTAGAGAAAAAGAAAAGAAAAATTGACCATAAAGAATTTGCGCATGGGATTGCGAAGGAAAGGTGGGACAAGTTAAGATTACCTGCAAAGTGGAAAGTAAACGCGACGGCGGTGACTGACTGGAAGCGTATGGGTGGCTACTGCTTTTACTAGCTAAGCACAGAGAGTGCGCTTGGGTGTTCGGCCTCTGTTGTCCAGTTGTGGGCTGGAAGTGGTAAACCCGGTGTAACCGGCCCAAACTTTCCCTCACCCGGTTTGATTACGAATTTAACCCAAAGCCGAAGCGAAATTACCCACTGTGGCAAAAAAAAAGTGTACAAACCTAATTTTTAGGTGTTAGAAATAGTTTTGTAGTTCTTTTCTTTAATTTGATAAAATAATTATTTATTTTTTTAAAATGGGTCAAATACAGAAGATTACCCAAATGATGGGTGTATTTTTAAATTCATACACGAACTATCAATCATTCGTCGACCAACAAAGTAACTGGAGGAGTTTATATAATTTTTTTTTCCAAAAAAAAAAAAAAAAAAAAAAAAAAAAAGGAGTAACTGAAGGAGCAACAAGTAATTGATTCATTCCTATAAGGCTTCCTAAGCAAAAACTAGTAGTTGTACAACTTTGTATCAAAAACCCTTTTTACAACATACGAATGAAAATGTGAGAGATATACAAAGCAAGCTTGAAGCAAATGACACACTGAGATGGAAAGAAGAGACTGAATCATACAGAGATACTCCAACAAGTACTATATAATACTGTATATCAATTGGCATAAACAAACACTGCAGTTTTTCCATGGGGACATTTGTTCTCTGTCTGTAACTGATTCAAAGCTCATGGACTGTCTTGAAATTCAGTTATATCTTGGAAACTCTGCAACCTTTTTCTCCTACTGAAACTCGAATTCTTTCCATAAATAGAACCCTTCCCATTTGCCTGCACAGAGTCAGAGCCTTCAAAATTCAAAGCCTCCTTTGGAACTGGTGATGAACTGATGTAATCTACTGACTCTTGCTCCTGCTGCTGACCAAAGCACAAAGAACGGCGCACGGTAGAATTCCTTGATGAAGCAGCATTTCCAGATACATATTCATCTACAAGATCAGTGGATTGAAGCTTTTGGCCCAAACTTTTCATTTGACTTTGTAGACAAGGACTTTCAGGGGTTATGTTGCAATTCAGGTTCTCATTGTTAAACCCATCTTCAGTATACCAACTATCAAAATACTCGGTTCTTCCATTCAGCAATTCTTGTTCTTCTTCTTCAACCATATCTGCCCAACTTTTCTTACACTTACTGTACATTGAAAAATCAGGCGCCGGCTTTTGATTTTCTGCTATGGGTTGATGGACATCATCTACTTTACTGGAAGTGTTCTCTCCAAAGCAGTCTTCCACAAAAGCAGTTGTATCAGAACTCTGATTCGGACCTCCATCAGTTGAAATTTCTAGTGCTTTTGCATCTTCACCTACCATTAGTGGTTCTGCAGATTTCTTCATACCATCATTTTCCCAACTGGTCCTTCTCCAGTCTCCATTCACAGTATTCTGGGAAGAACTGACCACCACAGCTTCATCTTTCAGTTGGAAACAGCCATCATTTGCCCGAGAAGTACACTTCCAATTTCCACTTGATATAGGTTGCAAAACAGATCGTACTGCTGCATCTTTTTGGGGCCTCCTCCTCAAATCTCTGCTAATTGGTGAAGAAATACTAGATACTGAGTTTTGAAATGCCACTTCTGACTTTCCAGTTGTTGAGGCTAGCAAATCTTCATTGAGACTTCGAACAACATGTGCTCGCATGTTTTCTGTTCTTGAACATGACTCAAATGAAAGTTTTTTATTTGAACTGCCAACACCACGTCCCCATATTTCCCTAGTCTGATGTCCATCATTAAATCCCCGTGAAGATCTTCTTGGTTGTGTAAATAGAACTTCTCGATTCCATATATCAGGAGCTGGAGAAAAGAATGTTTTTGAATATGGAGTTGTTTCGGTTCCAACTATACCACCCTGATTTTCCTTCATTCTGCTGGAAAAACTAGACCTGCCCTCACATGAGTTTTTGAAATAACAATCTTTCTTCCACTTATTAACAGATACAGTCTCTTCTTCATGTCCATCAGCCCATCTTCTAGAGATCATGCATCCAGAAACATAATGCTGACCTTCGTTTGTCAAGCTATTACCTTGTTTCGAGTTTCTGTTGATGGGTGATATAGGGAATCTTGAAATTTCTTTGCAGCAGTTTTCATCCAGTTGAATTGGTCTTAAAACTGATTTTGCCTCTAGTTCAGTCAGCATCTGAATTGCACGCTCAAAGGACTTAGCGTAAGATTCATCCATTGGTTTATTTCCAGATGAAGCTCTTACGACTTGAAGCAGAGATTTTGCTTCCGCAAGTCTGTTCATGTGCATCAAGCAGATTGCCAAATTGCACTGCTTGTTCTTATCTAGCTCCAATGACAGAGATTTCCTGAGATTTTTATGGAATAAATCATATATATATATATATATATATAAAAGAAAATATGGTTTCACATGTAGGAATATAGAGAAGGATGCAAGAAAACTTACATGTAATATTCTTCAGCAGTTTTGTAATTACCTTGCTGCAAGTAAGCCCAGGCCAAGTTTCCTAGTATTCTGCATTGATAAAGGACCTAAGTCATCTAATTATGCAAAAACTTTGTGGTAAAATTAGTAAGAAGAATGAGAAAGCTGTGATATTCACCTTGATCTCTCTTGTTCAACAGTAATTTGAACCTTTTTCCCCTGAGATCTTGCGGTCTTTGTCCTCCTTCCACCAAAAGCTATACCTTCGTCAATGTGTTTCAATTTGGATTGAAGCATTTCAATCTCTTCTTCAATCCTCCCCGCCCTCTGCAAAACCGGTAAATGTAAAAACAAACTGAGCAATGCATAAACATACACACGCACACAAAAAGAAGTTTGATATACCTGAAAATGTTTTATCATGATAGATATTCAGAAATGCATCTATAATATTAATCATTCACTCTTAGCCTCTTTGTCACCTCAACATAGTGTGAAAAAAAAAAGGTACTCAGATTTAAGCCCTAAACTTTCTAAAAGTGCTGAACATCACTTGTAAACCACTTTTATATCTCCTACAGTGATGGAGTTAAAGCAGCATATAAAAGTGCTAATGAAATATAAGTAACTTGTTGAAGAAATGGAGGTGCTTTTACCTTGTACAGTTCAACTAACACATTGTTAAGAGATTCCTGAGAGTCATGCGGGCAGAGATGACGAAAAGATTTGATAGCTTCAATTGCCTCCTCCGATCGATTCAATTGTTTCATCACAATTGCCATGTCTTTCAAGGCACTATCAACTCGATCCCCCGCATTTATAGCAGCCCAGAAGAGGGATATGGCTTTGCTTGGATCCTTTTCTATCAACTGCATTTCAAGAAATGAAAATTGATAAAATACATATAACAGTGAAAAAAAAAATGAAAAAAAACCCCAATCATGCTTTAACCAAAAAAAATTCAAATGGTTGTTTTAAAGATCAACTCTAGTAACTTTTATCAGAACTCCAAAGTGTGATCACTAAATCTTATACATGCTTTGAGTTATACATTTACCCAATACTTCCCAGCCCATTAAACAGTGATTTCACAGGACAACCAATCAACTCAGCTTGTATTAACAAGAACAAAACTCAGTCCATTTACTCACACAAGAACAAAACTTCATAATTCATTTCCTTCTTCCTTGTCTTAACAAATTCCCCAAAACAAATGGGTCCAAGATAATCTGCATTAATGTAATCAACAGAATTGGTAATAAGTTCTTGCTTTCCATAAAAAATAAATTGAGTCAGCTTAAGATACAAATCCCAAAACATACAGACCAATTAACAACAAAGGAAGACAGTGGCTAATCTTGAAAAAGAACCAAACGAACACTGAATGCCAAATTACTAAAATCAAATTTACCCATAAAAATTCAAACTTGCTTACCTGAACTTGTTTGGCTCTGACGTACGGAGAATCGCCAACAGGCACTTTATGCATGACATGAAAAAGATCGCCTCCGTCTGAAGGGGACACTCTCTTTCTCTCCGACATTGGCACCATCGGAGGGTTTGGCGGCCCTGACTTCCATGTCGGAGGCGGCGTCGAGAAGCCTCTGGTGTGTAAACTCTTGTCTCTGGTCCACATTGCCTACTTTGAGAGAAATCTATAAAATTACTCAGGAGAAAGTCAATTTTCTCGAGAAAATCTTGAGACCCTTTTCTTGAATCTCCAAGAAAGTGTTTTTAGTATTGAGAAAAATGTTCAGACTCGTTTATTGATCGAGCAGAAAGCGTCTTCTTGTAGAGGCAAGGAAAACCAGTAGTTTGTCCTGCCGGGAGATTGTTTATATTATTATGGGTTTTCTGGGAATTGGTGAGAAAGTGGGAGAAATCACAGAGAAAGTGAAAGAAAAAGTAGAAAGGCGAGCGAAGGTGAATGAGAGAAAGTAGACGCAAAAAGAAAAAAGAAAAATAGCCGTTTATTTATAATTACTAGCCGTTGGGATTAGGGACGCATTCGCACGTGTGTTTGGCACGTGCCAAACTGGGTTTTTTCCGTTTTAAACGAAAGTGAAATGCTATCTTTTATCTTTTTTCTTCTCATCCCGCAACACAGATCAGATAGTATGATGATGGTAGTCATCTATACTTTATACGCCACCATTAAAGATCATCTATACGAAAAAAAACATGACAAATTTGAAAATGGTTAAATCATCTAATTATTTTTAAATAAATAGACTAGCCCATTATATTGATTAAACACTCAAATTATAACAATCAAATCAATATTATGAGATGGGAAAGAGAAGTAACCACGTTAATCGAACCGTGCCGTGTCAGGCCTTACTTCATTGAGTCGAACTTGTGCAATGTTCAAGTCAGCTCGGTCTGTTTGAGACTTCTAAGTAACATGAATCTAATGTAAAGTTGCCATAAAACAACTCTATACATATGTTGGAGTTTTGTACATTGAATTTAGTTTGTCTTTTTTTATAGAGAAATGTGATAGATTGTATTCATAATTCAACAGTAAAGATCGTCAGCAGTAATGATTAATACAAATAACCACATATGATTAATACAAATACTAAAGCACAATAACCACAAATGATTAATCCAAATACATAAGCACAATAACTACAAATGGTTAATCCAAATACAATGACGAAAAAATAAATAAATAAAATACACCATCAACATCAAATGCACAAAGTATACCTTCACTCATAGCCACACATAGCCAAAGAAATTCAAGCATAAAAGCCACAAACTTGGAAAAACCAGGCAAAGGCCTCAGCATACACACACACACAAAAAAGCCAATCTGCCACCATACTGTCCCCAAGATAGCCAAGCAGCTAACAAACTCAACCAAGATGGCCAAACACCAAAATCTAGCCAAAAGCTGATAGAAGCCCTAGAGAGGATAGGGGTTGAGGGAACGAGAGGGAAAAGGAGGAGAGGGGGGAAGATCTGGGAGTGGAGGAGGGGAAGGAAAGGGAGTAGTAGAGAGATGGAGGCCACCAACCCCAAAGGGGAGAGGCTACTGAAACTTTTCTCACTTTGGTTTGATTGTTAGTTTCTTTCCATTTTAGGCAGTACATTCTAAATTGTAGACAACATCTTTTGATAATAAGTAATATGTAAGGAGCTTGTAGCTCTCTTGGTTAAGAACATTTACCTCTACACCTAAGGTCCTAGTTCGATTCTCCTATATATATATATATTATCAGTCCCCTTCTATTGAGGGATCCCTCAAATAATTTTATTTGAGGGACGCCCTTTGGGGTACCCTACAATTTTTTTTCCAATGATCCAAACCATTTATTTTTTAGGTCTTCATTTATAGATCATCCTTACAAAAAATTAGACAAATCGGAAACCGTTTCGACATCCAATTGTGTCTTACAAAATCAATGAACACGGTGCTTCAAGAAAATGCTAAAATTTCAATAACTTAATTGAGTGGTCAAATGATATCGGATTCAAGTGATTTTTTGTAGAGATGATCTTTGAATGAGTATCTACAAAATAGACGGTTTGGATTAGTGAAATACAATCCGGAGTGGGGCCTACAAGGGGTGTCCCTCAAATAAACTTATTTGAGGGATCCCTCAATGGAAGCTCTCTGATATATTATAATAATAAAAGATAATAATTTGATACTGTTTTTATCAAAAAAAATATTATATTGTTAAAAATATCGTTACAACATGCAAATACACTCACAACGAAATTATATCATCACCTTAAAATTAACAATAACTAACTATCGAACATCACAAATACATATACTTTGATTATCCTCCTAATTGATAAAAAATAATCACTTGACAGAGCAATGTTCTACACTACTCTAATGTACAGGAAGAGTGATCAAACTCGGATAAAGAGGCTGAGTACACTGTCTTGCCCAACACTTCTTGTTGATCAAAAATATCAACTTTTATGACCTCAACCTCAGCCACCACCCCAAACTCTCTGACCCCAATAGCCTCAGTTGCCTCAGCTATTTGCATCACATGGTTGATACTCGAACTTGCAAGCGCATTGCGAACGAAGAGCTGGCGCAGTGTGGGCGACACTATGACGCGGGGAGCCACAATGAGGCTCTTTGTGGTCAACAATGGAGAGACC
This sequence comes from Prunus persica, assembly GCF_000346465.2. Taxonomy (NCBI): domain Eukaryota; kingdom Viridiplantae; phylum Streptophyta; class Magnoliopsida; order Rosales; family Rosaceae; genus Prunus; species Prunus persica. Next base: position 4,568,225 of record NC_034012.1, on the reverse strand, counting down.
ACGTCATCGAGCAAAGTGTGGGACGCGACGTCGTTTTGGTAAGTTAGGAGTTCGAATTGGAGCCTCTGCCTCCTGCGGATTTCAAGATTGGAGGTGGCGCCTGTGGTCTGTTGTGATGAGTTTTGGTTCTTGAACGGGGACATGCGAAGATGGTAGCTCAACTTGAACACCATTGAATTGATGACCAATTAATAGTTTCTTGAAGCTTTAATTTACTCAAACAGAGAGAGATCAATATTCAAAGGTAATATTGGCTGTGAAGTTGAATAAGAGAGCAGAGCTTTGCCACATATAGAATGTCCAAGCCCTAAACCTAGTTATGTTTTAGCTTGGAAATCAAGTAACTACTTGGAAGATTAAATAATCCTATTTCAATTAGTAAAATAAGCCAACCATGTCTAATTATTTCATTAACTATCATGATTCATGACCAATTGTTTTTTTTTTTATTAATCAATGCGGCGCGAGTGGGCGAATTTGATCGTTGATACATGCTCGTTTATGAATCGATCATGTGAGCTCGCAATGCATTATATGATCGGACTAATATGATTAGTCATTCAATATAGAGTTGAATATGCTGAATGTTGTGTATTAGGGATTTGGATTTCCTTGTAATCTAAGAATTTTTGTGTATCAAGTAGGATTAGGAAAGTCTTAGATTTCCTAGTAATTTTAAGATTCTTGTGTATCAAGTAGGATAAGGAAAGTCATGTATATGTTACTTGTTTAATGAAAGATTGACTAAAAGTTACAGGCAACTTGAGATAAAAGTTACAGTCGATTATTAATTTAACATGTCAATTGTTTCATCATGTAAATATATGATTTAGTTAATGCGAAAATAAGTAACTAGCTAGGAAATTTGAAATAATCATATTCCAATTAGGAAACCCACGGATCCAATGTTTTTACTTGGGAATTAAGTAACCTTCCGAAAATAAATGTCGAATTTGGATGCCTTTTAGTACAAATAGAAAACCACTCAAACAAGCTGATATATGGTTTGGTTAGTCAAATTATTGTGAAACTGAAAATTCCCATGTAAGCAAATGACATCTTCCACAAGGGCCACTCAAATATGAATCAAGATTGAGACAAAAATTACAATGTGTTCCTACTTTAACAAAGAAATTCCAATGAAAAGCATCAGATTTTCATGGAGATTTTAATACACGCTTCTACTTCTACAAATTCAGCTCACAAGATCAAATCACAAAGCATAAACAGAGGGATGATATGAAATACGAGAAACTGTTTTCCATGGAAAACATCTAAAATTTTGCCTGAAGACTGCTAATTACAGTTTTGTCCACCTGGAAGGACTTGGCCAGAATATCATCTGAGATTGAAGGATTGGCTCCAAAAACAGCATTGGCAATGGTGTTGACTCCAGGGTTTTGGCTGCTCAAAGAAGAGAGTGAAACGGCATTTCCTTTTCCCACATTCTGCTGGAAGTGAACTAGCCCGACAGGGAACACAAACACATCACCCTTGTAAAGGACCTTTGAGATGAGCTTGTTGTCAGGGTTTGAGGTCACAAAGCCAACATAGAGGCTGCCTTCTAGGACGGTCAAAATCTCGGTGGCACGGGGATGAGTGTGGGGAGGGATAACACCCCATTGCGCATAGTCGATGCGAGCCAGAGAGATGCCGAGGGTGTTGAGTCCTGGAATTTGAACCACATTGACTGGGGTGACTTTTCCACCAACAGGGTTTGAGGTGTTGCCTGGGATGTGAAGTCCACTGAAGAAGAAATGATCAGCCTGTGCTAGCTTGGAGTCCAAACAGGGTAGCCCATTCACTCTGGTCACTGTGATGCACAAATTTAAATGACAAGACAAACACACAAAGTTAAAGTCATTGGAAGATTAAGTATAGGAAGAAGAAGGATACATATTTTCAAAATGCAAACTAAATAATTCGAAAATTTTGAATTTTCGACACCAACCTGAGCTAGTAGTGTCAGCAACACAGAAATCTTGCAAAGGACTAGGCTCAAAAGCAATGACCAGAGCACATGTCATAGCTAGGAAAGTAGTCAACAGAAGAATTTGGTTTGCCATGTTAATTTTTCAGCTTTTTCTATGAGATTATCAAGTTATATATTGCAAATGAAAATTTGAGAGAGAGAGAGAGAGAGATGTGAAGCAATTGATGCATGAACTTGCTTATTTATAGAGAAGCAAGAACTGGATGATGGTTCTGAATGAAGAACAAGCAAGCATATAAAAGAAAATGCTGCCGGCCTTGCTTTACAGACAGTGGAAAAGTATTGAAAGTTTTGGTAAAGCCAAATGTTAACAAGGAGGCACATCCATTAAATCCAAAATTTGTTCAAGGATATAATCCTTTCTTAATTTTCTATTCCTTGTGTGAATGTGATGTGAATTTAGAATTTAGAATTTCTTCATGCATACATATGTTATACATATTAAGCCAAAGCATCTTGCTAAAAATACATCTGGGTCCAATTTATTTGACTTGGCTTCAAAGAAGGATGTCAAGAATTTGTAAATTGTAATAGCATCTTGCTAAAAAGACGCAGAAGCAAGCTTATAGAAAATCGGAAGCACCTTTTTATTTTCTTTTTGTTTGCGCACCTTGCTCCGGCTGGGGGCTGATATGGTCAGAATTATCAGTTATATTGCCTTATATTTTTGTCCACTTGCAAGACCAAGTCAATGGGAGAAGGATGATTGTTAATGTAGCTGAATTAACATTATCTTAGCCTGAGGCATAGAGGAACTGGCTATATCTGCATATGCAGGGTTTAAAACATGTTTTTTTTCCCTTCTCATATTTTCCGTGTAGATATGAGAATACGCAAATACATTCTGCACCTACACAGCCATGCATGATCATATAAGAAAAATTCTCTCATGCAACTCTGTAAGCCTAACAGGCCACAGACAACTAAAAAATAAGTCATAACGTTGCATAACATTGATTTGTCAGAGAGCATATCTAAGACCTATTACCTATTTCTGAGAATAGATTTGCTCAATGCCATTAATCCGCAGTGAGCATCACCACCACATTATGCGTTAGTGGATGAGTTTGATTTAACTTACCAACTCATCAAACGGCACATAACGCGCTGGTAATCTATTCTCCTTAATCCCTATTGCTAGTTGTACTATTACATTCCCATATAACTATGTCATAGTGTTCCAAATCTGCAAGTTGGAAGATCATCTCCCTGAGGTAAGGATCCCCTCCTTCAAAACCTGGTTTTAAGTCAGACAGATCCACTGAATCCAGTTCCAAGTCAAAATAAAACATTGTTTCATGGGCTCTGAAAATGCTGCACGAGTGTCTCAGTTTGTCACAGCAGATCTTGAGCTATCGTTGCTGCTCCATTCCCATATAACTTTGTAAGGATGTTCCATATCTGAAACCTCTGGAAGAACATCTTCCTGACGTACAGGTCCCCTTATAAAGACAGCAATCTGGGAAGCAAAACCTGGTTCTGTATCACCAGATCCCCCAACCCCACTGAACTCAACACTGTAATTGTGCCTCGTGGCCAATTCAGTTGCCCAGCAATTGAACTGTTCTCTTGTCCACTCGAACTTGTGGTCATGGTTACGAAATTTACATGATTGTGCTTGATTTTTGTCTTCAGGATCATCTTCTTGGCTTGACAAATTGGATTTCTGGAGTATCACATTGTATTCATAATTTGGAGTGGAGACAATAAGAACCCTTGGACGAAATAAACTCAGTACCACATTGCCAAACTCAGATGCTTGATCTTCCTCCATATGCTCTATGACCTATGATATTCCAAACAGAGTAAGCAACAATAAAAACCAATTACTAAAGAACAGGGACATCATACTTGATTTCAGTGCAAACAGGAATATTTACAGGAGGCATAATCTGGTAACAGTGATGAACATTAATGGCAAGCCAGTGTTTATGTGTGCAATTCAAAGGCTACTGGCCAGTTTGCAGTTACCCAACATAACCAAATATCAGTGGTTCATTGACATTGATAAGCATTATGTAGCATGTAGAATACTAGTCTTCAAGTAGTACTAAAGGGGAAAAGATGAGAACAGATAAAAACTTGTATAGTCAAATTCAACTGCTAAGACTATAAAAGAGAAAGAAACCTTAGACAAATTGGCATACATGAATAGATAAATTGAAAGGTAAATAGTAAGGACTGAGTATGAGACTTAAATAGATATAAAGTAAAATAAATAAATCAATCAAAGAGTTTGGTGTCACTTTGTTTTTTTCTTTTAAGTGAAAAATAAATAGCAATCTTCTTCATAAAGCCAGGTCTTAAAGAAAAGAAGGAAAAAAAGGGTAAGAGGTTACCTCTAAGCAAGTACCAATATCAAATCCACTCAATCGTGAATCAAAAGCTGTAATTGAACCGTCATACAGAACTGCAGAATTTATGGCTGACATACTGGCATCTAATTTGGAATGAAGTATCTGCAATGTTAAACAGAAAATTTAGATTCTTGTCTAAGACAAGTGGTTAACTAAACAAACTTTATGGAAGAAACAAACAAAGAACATCATCTCAAATCAGCATACTCAGTACAGAATATTTTGTTTCTTGTACCCATTATGACCATGCAAACAGGTTCACCCAAACAAAGGATCCTTTATAATAAAGTAAAACCACTATTAATGTTCGTGACCATAACTTAGAATACTACTTTTAACAAAGTGAATCACAAGTCTACCAGGAAGGTAAGATGTCACACTGATTCCCTCAATGTTTTGGCTACACCGAAGCTTTCTGGTGACAAATTCCCTTCCTAGCAACTACCTATCAGTATTGGTCCTGACACACTCATCATATTATTTCTTGCATAAATGCTTACATGCAAAATTCAAAGTTCTATAATGGTTCAGACCTTTGCCGCACGGGTAAGACTCTTCTGTGAAATGTCAACACCAGCAATTTTTTCCAGAGAAGTTGGATAGTTTAATAAAGAATCCAACAAACTACCAGAGCCACATCCAAAGTCAACCTGCAACGATTACAAAGGGCATGAAATTGACTCTATCACATATGTCTACCAGAGTTTTTTTTTTTTTTTTTTTTTTCTTTTCAGCTTGATAACAAGTTTGAAGTCAGAAGATTTTAAAAACTAATTTACCAAAGTAGTGGCGCAAGATTCTTTGATGCTTTGCACCGCATATTCGACACGCTGTTTTGAAAGTGGAGGGCTGAAAAGAGCCTGCTCCATTCTATCCTCCAGAGGTTCTGTTACCTGCAACAAAGTTATAGTGTACTCCAAGAAGCAGGTCTCTGAAGAACAGTAACACCCAAAAGAAATGAATCGCCTGTAAGATCTCAGTACAAACAGTTTTTAAAAGAAATATAACAAGAAGAACAACATAGGTTCAGTTATTGATGAATATCAATAACCATTTTTTTTTTTTTTTTTTTTTCACAAATAGTTATCATTGCATGTCCAAATTGTCCAACTGAAATCCTTTTTGACAGCCTGAATGAAACATCATGCATCTAATTGTTTCTGAGAAACTCACTTGAAGACAACAAGGGAAGCATCCTAGCAGAATCATCAGCTGCAGCTAAAATCAACTCTTGATGGGGCAAATCCATACTGAAAAAAGCAGACTGACCAACAGTCATTTGCATGACAACTGTCTCAAGATGTGGAATCACTGATCCAGATGCTATCTCAAACTCAAAGTCATCACTACTCTCCAGAAGTTCTTTCATATGTTCACCTTCAGTCACCAAAGATACGGAATAACTTACAGATGATAAGGATCCATTAGATGGAGTAACACCAGAATCTGGTCCTTCTATATTTAGAGAACGAAATTCACGTCCAGGCAGAGCATATGACACATTCACGGAGTTAGAACATACTGATTTTCCTTCTTCAGTTTCATTATGCCTAACATTATGAATATGTTGACACAGCATAAATACTTTAATAAAGTTTTGGGGATCAAATCTAATGTTAAGGCCATCAGCAGAAGCATTTAGTCTCTCCAAAGGCACAGTTGGATCTCGAAAATATGCATTTAACCATAACAGAACTTTCAAAGAAACATTCTGGATGGAATCGCTCTGTTTCTTAAAAGAATCTTTCGGTGAGCACTCTAAAATAAAATCCTGAAATTTAGAAACTATTTTCACTTCACATCTAAAGCTACCTCCGGATTCAACCGAGTCCTTTACGCCAGCAGCAACAACACAGCCATTTTCATATTGTGCCTCTTTCACAGGCAAGTCTGTCACCTTTAACTTCTTGTGTGATTTTGGTGACTCGGATGATTCTTCTAGAGTGCTTTGAGGAGAGAAGACGGGTTCAAGCCGGTGCTGACGGCAGAATGTACAGAGCATCTCCCTTGGAAAGGAACCCTTCCATTTTGCATTGGTAGTAAATGCCAAAGGTAACTCAGCTGCAAGTATTGCCCCTCTGGACAACTTGTAAATTCCACCTGGTGTCTTGCCAATGACCATCCTGTAGACTTAGATTTAAGTATGATTGAATAATGCAATGTTGTACACTTTATTAATGAATGATGCAGCATGAAAAAGGGAGTAAGGTTCCTCTTTTCTTTGTAACTTTTCAGGAATAGTTAAACATTATACCCAAAAAAAAGTACTAAAAACACCAAAGAAGTGGATCTTTTCTTCCTTAAGAGAAATCCCAAATCCCATATGTTACTGAAGTGTGTCAGAATTTTGACACAATCAAGCACTGACAGCAGAAGAATCCTTAAAAGAATTAGGGAAATTAAATTTGTGGAGAAGTCCTTTAAACAGAATATGAAGGTGAACAATCAATATAGGATAAGTCAGACAAGACCTGTGATATGATTGCAGGGTTACATCTTCATAGAAAAGGTCTTTGGACCTCCACGTGTATCCAATGGATGCTAAAATAGCGTCACCATATATATCTTGGCCAGACAAGTAACTTGCTCTTGCATTCAAAGATCCTTCAGAGTTACAAGCTTCTTTGGCATTTAGAAGATCTGAAGACATATCCAACAGATATTGCTTGGGAGCAGCAAAGTACAGTCTTGTCTCAGAGGAAGCCTTACCCATAGGCCTGTCAAAGAATTTTTACCACACATTAAGCACAGAAGGTTACAGAGTCAACAAACTGTCCTCCCAGATTTTTCCCCATTATCCCTTCCACATACCTTGAGATCAGAACGTCAGAAGTTTTCGATAACCCAAGTTGTTTTGCAATAACATCCAGGAAATATCCAGAAGATGAGACATTAAGGATTACTCTTTCAACAGTCTTCTCTAGTGAAGATGGTACATTTATGGCTTCAATTGAAAAGATTTCTGTGGAACCTAATTGCTGGATAGATGATGACTCCACTGTTTCAGGAGCGTATGGATTTCGCCTCCTAAACCAGAGCTCTTCCTCAGAAGTAGAAATAAGTTCAGATAATCTAGCAGCAGCCCTCACAACATACAGTATAACCAAGAAAGGATTGGACTCCACCTTAGGATCAAGGGATTTACACATATTACAAAGTGTTGCATCAAAGATGGCAATGACAGAAGCAGGAATCTGACCAGAAAGATCACCATCTCTCTGCAAAGCTGCTCTGAAGTGACCACTCAGCGGATGAAGAGTTGAAAGGAACTACAAAAGTGAAACATACGAGACAAGGTCAAAGTGATAACTAAAAAATTTCAACGCATCAATAATCTCAAAAACTTATAAAGCAATCAAGGTTAAGAAAAAGTATATCAGCTAATTCACCCTCTTTTTCACATAACCACAGCAAACTGAGACATTGACAACAAAAGCAAAATTACAAGTAGAGAGAGAGAGAGAGAGAGAGAGAGAGAGAGAGAGAGAGAGAGAGCGGTAAAGAAGAATTTGACAGAGTAAACACAAAAAATTAAGCATGTGTTACAACCGAGTGATTTAGGGACAAAGTTTTAACATAGAAAAATGCTATTGCATACATATTGGACCACAACCAGGATACAAGAAATATGGTCATCATATACTTTTTAATCAAATTAAATGTAAACTTTTAGTTATGTGGCAGAGCATAATTTTAACTGTTTACCAACCTCATCTGAAAATAAAAAACTGACACGAGCGACTAAAGCATCCCATGCTTCCTGCAGAGAAGGGCTTTTTGTTGCGGGATTAATGCCTAGCTGCAGCAAACAAATTAACATTACTAACCATATTGATAAAGTAAGAAAAGAAAAACACTTAGTCTTGGAAGCAATACTTTGATAATGTATCAATTCATTGAAACATGTTAAACCCTACATATATTAACATTTTGAAGATGTAGAACATGAAAAGCAGTTGCCTCCTAATTATGGTAACAAAACTCAAATATATCTAAAACTTTTATTTTCCATATCTGGCCAAAGACAAATCTCAGCACAAGAGCCTAATTAATTAGCTGCCAAAGCAGGACAACTGCTCATGCCTCATTATACATGAAAACATATACATGCAATTGACAAACAATCATATTGAATATAGACAAATCAAATGTCCAGATTAAGATGGGTGATGTAGAAGCAACAACCATAAGAAGATTAGACAGATCAATGTCGAAATCTTAATTCTAATTATAACTGTTGAACATTGAACAGAATTTCCATGCCTTTATGGAAAATCACCATTCATGGGAGTGGCAATAACTGCGACTACATCTGGATAGTCATCCAAATACTAGATTCTACAAAAGAAAACAAACCAACCTTCTCTAAGGCCAATTCAGCAGCAGATTGCTCAGCATCCTTCTTCTTTTTAAAAATTCCAGATACAACCGTAACTTCTGGAAGCTGCAAGGTACAGCGATAAAGGCAAGGGCCCTTCTGCATAATGGCCAACCCTGGACATCCATTTTGCGTGGACTCGTGCACTTCCTCTACTTTATAGCAGGCTGAGCTACCAAATCTTTTGTGTACAATAGCCTTAGGTGTAAATGTAGTCATTCGTGCTGTTACAGTTGGGGCTCCTTCAGTAACTATCAGTATCCAAGAGGTCTTCAACTATAAGTTATTAAAAACACGTTTGATAGGATGCCCTTTACGCAATAAAACATCAAGGTTACAACTCAGTAGGACATTTTAGTAATATTTTATAGGTAGAAACTGATACATAGGTTAGTGAGTCAGGCACACGCACGTGTAGATGAAATAGAGTGACTAAAATTGTTAGTTTGCCATTTTGTAACCACAACCACACTGGGGTAAATACTTGTCATTTGGGAAAATAGTTTTAAATTTTTTTCAATTAACCTTAGTGATCTCTGTCTTCCCTAGATAAAAAGAAAAAAGAAATCCACAGTTAAGAAATACAAGGGATAAGCAAGTTATAAATGTTAATTTGACCAGTTCATTCAATGACAAGATTTCCAATTAGGTAACTATGATCACTGTTGTAAGAGAGGAATGAATAAGCTCCAACTTATGAGCACAAATACTAATAACAGACATGACAGCAAGAACAACAAAATCACATTGCATCATAACTATAATTGGTGTTAGGACCATGAAGTTCATATAATACCCACATTTTTTTTGGTAACAAACAAATAATTTTATAACCTTATCATAAAAACATGCACGAAGACAGTGAACAAGTGTGCACTGAAGTTAGAGGAAAAAACCTTTTATATCCTGCTACCAAACAGCTAAAAATATATGCGATTGCGTTGCAAAACAGCTAAAATGGACAAATCTTATTGGAATGAAAACCAATGGTTTCCAGACTTTGGAGGAACCTATAGCCCATAATTCTTAATACAAGACACTGTAATGATCCCTAAGAAAATAAAACACACCCTTCAATTGATGCCCATATAACCTCAACTCAGTATGCAATATCTGGATCTTGCTTATCAGTCTTAAACAACCATCCTAACTATGTTAGTTTGAACAAGAAAGCAAAGAAAGAAAAGAGAAAACCCTTTGGATGAGTTCAACCCAAGTGATAAGTAGCCAAAAACAAATGGACAGATTAATTACAAGTCAATACATTTGAGTGAGCTTAAAAATTTTAATGCTGTCAGTGTGAATGATCAACCTATCAAAACCGAAAACTTGACATTGAAAACAAACAAAATATATACAGATAATCTTTGAATTCAAGAAAAAGAAAAAGCAAAAGAATTTCCGTCCTACATAATAAATCTGCCGAAAATAAGAAAGCAGTTCATTTATTCTTTTGTTTTGTACCTCAACTTGGACAGTAACCTATCCAAGGGTAGGGAGTAGAACTTCCAAATTACAAAACAATAAGCCACCTTTTGATCACCAAAGTTAAAATTCTCTTCATAATATCTAGTCGCTCGGTGATCATATAAGAAAGATCAGAAATTCAAGATTCTACATATGAATAATAAAAAATTAAATAGCTTTCAGCTAACCAATATGACAAAGCAATGCGCAAAGCAAATGGAACAAAAACTGAGCAAGTAAAGTTATGGGTTTTAAAGCAAAAAGACTAACCAAGCAAATAAAACAGCAAATTAGCACAGAAAAGTTAGGAAACAGCTGGAATTCGTTCAAAAATTGAAGATAGAAAAGCAAGCCAAACCCAGAAAATCAATGGAATATTTATGAAAAAGGAAAAAAAAGGTGAACAAAGCAATGGTAAGCAAGAGAGGGCAAGATATGATCAAAGGAAGGAGCAAAGGCCGTACCTTTCTACATTAACATCGGCAATGGCTGAAAGAAAGGCAAAGATCAGAGAGAGAGAGAGAGAGTGTGTGTGTGCGCGCGCGCGAGAGAGTGAGAGGCTTTTGGGGTTCTACAGTGTGTTGTACTATAACCAAGAGTTTTGTGTGTTGGGGTTTTTTGGGTTGGTAGAAACGGTATATAAAGAGAAAGGAGGGAAAGGTTTCGGAGGAAGAATACTAACATGAAACTTGTACATGCCTATATGAGGGCCCCACAGGGTCATTTTCTTCTGGTCTGTCATAGCTTCCTTGCTAAGGAGTGATGCCTTCTTCTTTCAGTCATGTTGACCCCTTTTTTTTTTTTTTTTTTTTTTTTTTTTGTGGCTTTGGTGGATGTTATTTCAATTTACTTAATTTCAGTTATGTTTTTTCATTTTTTCTTAATGCAATATTTTAAACTATATAATAATTTATAAGAAGAAGATTCGAATTTATGTGTAAGGGAACTGTTACATCTTTTTAGTCATTGGCATAATTTAACTCTGTTTTCTTTCTTTTTTTCTTATAAATAAAAAGAGGAAAAAGATTTTTTTCACACACACTGCTAAAGTATTATAAAATGAGAATTTGAGAAGATTTGCCTACACTTCAATGTCTTTTTTATTGAGTTAGACCTAATTGGTCATAATCCAAGTCTTTGAGTCGTATAATTTTGATTAGCACTATCTATCAAGTCTCCAAAATGTTTGAAGGGCCAATATATACCCATTTCCAGGCCTATTATATACCCATTTCCATAAACACACTTGCCCATTCTCTTTGAGCTCTCTGGTGCCTTTGTATTTTTCGTCGACTTCTTATCCTCACAAGGGTTATTTGTGTGAATTCTGTTTTTACACTATTTATCTCGTTGATCCAATTATACATGTCGACACAAAATTTGTGGTACAAAAGACTTTATCCAATGCAACGTTTGTATTGAAAAGTGGGAAACAAGAATCTTCTTTTTTCTTTTCGGTAAAAGAACAAAATCTGAAACATCAGGGGAATATATTCTTCTTCTTCTTATTAGGTTTCAGAATGGTTCTTTTTTTTAAGTCCCTTTTTTCAGGGGAACATTAGTTGTTCAAGCACGGCATGTTATGAAGTAGGGATTGCCTATACAACAAGGGGCAATGTTCGAAAAATCGATAGGTAGTAGGCGGGCGGCAGAGGCCTAGCGCCAGTAATCTGGTCTAGGCACATTTTTTTAATAATTATTTTGTATTATAAATTATAAATTTATATCAAAATTAATAATAATAATAATAATAATATATATGTGAGTCATATCCATAAGAGAACCTTGTTAAAATATCAACCCACAAGTGAAACACAGCGTTTCACTAACCTATCTTCACTTTTTTTGGACGAACCCTTATCCTCACTTATCTCTCACCTCTCTGCCTCCATCGCCTCCCATCGTCTCTCCTTTCTCTGCCACCATCATCTCCTTTTGCGCGCCTATGAAATAAGGTTGGGTCGAGAAGAGTGCCACCCGACCCGCCTAACTCTGGCGCCTACCCCTAAACGATTAGGACGAAATCGCGGCGGTGTCCTCCCGCCTAGCACCTAGGCGCCCCTTAGGCCAATTTTTCAAACACTAGTATACAATGGCTAACAAGACCACAACTTGAATAGTTTCAAGGCATGAAAACATCAATATTATTTCAGTTTCTCAATATTTGGACATTTACAGACTAAGTCTCATTCTTTCCCGAGTAATAATGACGGAAAACGCACGAGAAGTCTTCGGTTTCATGACCATCCTCACAAAGCTCTGTGTATCTGCACAACACGAGTTTAGTTTATGATAATTAGATATGAAAGTTATATGAGCCACAGAAATAGGCTCAGAAAGAGAGTGAATGAATTACATCTCTTGTGCTTGGGATGTCAATGGGCATTTAAGGCCAACCTCTTTGGCTGATGTTGCACCAAGGTTTAGATCTTTAGCCTGCAATTTATAGAATACAATCATCAATTCTCATCTCAGTACCCTAAAAAATGTTTTTGAGGCCTTGAAATTTCCTGTAAGGCTCATAAGCAATGTGTTAAGGCCTGCACAGACCAAAGAGAAAGCAAACTGCCCAATGGAGACCATAACAAACAGAAATTGCACCACTAGATCATGTTTGACATACAGGATCAAACTAACTTACCATAAGTTTTGATGCGAACCCACCATCATAGTTCCTCGAAGAGGGCACCCCTTCCATCACTCCAGGAACTGGATTATAACTATCACTGTGATCATGCATGCCATGTTCTCAGTGTTACGTATAATAAACCAATTGGAAACACAAAACCTTACCCAAATATGAACCAAAGCTTGAAGATATTCCCCATATATTTGTGTGTGCAGGTATTTTTGGTAGAATGAGAGCATGATCTTTTCTCTAACTGTGTAATTGAATACTATTGAACATAGATTACAAGAGTAACCTTTATGTGACTACAAATATGCAAAAGTTCCCTAAGCTACAATGTATGGTGTATTTCAACTATACCTACTCCAACAGCGACCACTGGAAGAGTTGAGTACTCTTGTCAAAGTACTGGCGGAAATTCCCAGAGACTGGCCAAGGGCAACCGATTCTGAGACACCAAGCATACTAATAGCCATTGCCAAATTATTGCAGATCTTTGCTGCCTATATAGCAAACAACTAAAGATGTCAAATACTCTGCAACAAATTCAGGTAGTAGCATGAAAATTCTCAGAAAGCTGAAGATATAGTATTTTTGGTGCAGTAAAGACGTGAGAACTTACTGAACCATTTCCTGGTCCACCACAAAAAACTGTGTTCTTGCCTATTGAAAGGAATAAAGATTTTGCAGCTAGATAAGCTTCCTCAGAGCCACCAACCTGCAGACATGCTATCTCTTGATCATGATTTATGACTCACAAGTTAGATATCACACCCTAGGTACAATTCCTCCTCATCCTCTAAAAGCATATATCCTGTTTATGTGCATATGATAACTAGGAATGGCAAGAAGAAAACAACACCTAGGAAATATATTGAACAGTAAATTAGTGTCTCTCATAAATGAAACTAGAAATCTAGATCAAGAAACTCAGCTTCTTTACTTCCATAAAGCCAAATAGGAAGGGAGCCTTCTGTCAAACTTAGTTTTGCAACCCTTTAACAATTTAATACTGAAGAAAAACCCCAACTTTAGGGATGCATGTTTTTCTCTCTTCGAGATAACTACATCAGACTTACATCTACTGACTTTGGATGCCAAAACTGAAATTATACCATGAAAGTAAGAGTCCCAGCTTCTGCAGCAAGAACACCTCCAGATACAGGAGCATCCAACATGGCAGGCTTCTTCGCATAATCTACACAAAATAAAATATAACAAATCAGTTAGAAGAAAATTTCTTTAAATACTTTTTTTTAAACAAATGAAGGGAAAAATTGCATTTTTCCACAACCTCAACCGTTTGATATTTAAAAAAATGTAATGGTAGATTGAGCAGAAACTGACAAGCAGACAAATTAAAAGTCTACTATTGTACCTCTTTTCTCCTTCAAAGTACAGTTAGACACAGCAAGAGAAAGCTTTCTCGATGTTTGCGGATCGATAGTAGATGAATCTATTAATAACCATGGTCGCAATTCCCCTCCATGAAGCAAGCCATTAGGTCCAGTATAAACATCATATACCTGCATTTGGGGAAACAAAGTTCACATTGAACAGTTCATTTGGAAGAAGAAAACCTCAAAATTGAAAACTACAATCTGAATCTTCACATATCCTATAAATCTTTGATGAAAGTTTTAGCAACAGTTGAATTAAACTTTCCAGAATATAGAGCTTAATAAGTGAATGAATAAAACAGCAATGAAAACATCAAAAGATGATTCCTTCGGGGCACTAAATTCAAGTTGGCTCTGACTATAGGCTTAGAAAATAATGGAAGACCATGAAAACTTAATTTTTTCAAAAAATGGAATCTATACCTATGAAGAGGATGACATAAACTAAGAAACTCACATGAGATGAGGAAGGCAGCATTGTGATTACAACATCACTAGCTTCTGCAACTTCTAAAGGGGTTTCTTTTGTTTCAACTCCCATGTCAGAGAACTTCTTCATAGCATTGCAGTTTCTAAAATCAAAATAAAAAATCCGATGTGGCATCATTATTTTACATCAGATATGAACAGAGCAAACTTTTCAGCAACATAACTGCCTGATTCTAAATCACCATTAAAAACATGGTGATGCCCCTTTCTACATAAATAAGACTGGGATTAGCATTGCCTTAGATATTTGATACTTTTGATTACTCATCACTAAAAGATATGTATAATTGACTGAGATCCAGATAGTTCGTAAAAAAAGGTATAAATACATTACATGTCATGAACAGCTACTCGGTATCCAGCCTTAATTAGATTATTTGCCATTCTGGATCCCATATTTCCCAGTCCTACAAACCCAACACTCTGCAATTCATCATTCAGACAATATTAATGTACAGGACTCACAAAAATCCACTATAACAGTAGATATCTGCAAAATGTTTCTGTGTTCTAAAACAAGTGATAACCTGACATCAGAAACAAAAGCAATGAACTAGTCCATAAAATTTTCAAAAACCCAACTGAGAATTGGTGTAAACAGGCTTGCAAATGTAAATTTAATTTAAAGAACAGAATTTTGTTTCATTAATTTTCTCAGGGACCCAGTTGAGAATTAATATAACACAACTCAAAGCAGCCTGAATTAGTGGGGTTTCAGTTTTTCAACTTATATCAAAAACTTTCAATTTTACATCAAACACTTCTTTTTCTGGGATCTTCATCTTCAAAGGTAAAAGCATCTACCATACCAGTTTCACTTGAAGATGAGAAAAATCAGAGCTTTACCTCAAAATGAGACGTGGCTTGTTCTGAATAAAATCTGCGTATTGGAGACTGAAGATAAAGAGCGTTGATTGAGGAAAAGCATTTGGAAACATAATTCAGTGACCTCACTCTGTAGAAGATTGCCATGCTTAGCACTTGCAAACAATGACTCTGCTTAGCAAATGAAATGATATAATACTAAAAACTACTATGTGTTGGTTTTGCTTGGAAAGAAAAGACACTCGCAGAACAGAACACAACCATGGAATCTTTGTCATTTCTTTATTTATTTCTTATCTTAAAATCCACGTCATTGTATTTTTGTATCTCATGAATCATCTTTATCCAGTTGGCTTTTTCCTCCAAATTATTCGCTCACACATGGAATTAACTGATAAGCACTTGGAATTAGCTTCTTCTTTTTTCTTTTTTTTCTTTTATTGGTTAACCTCTGTTTTTCAGAAAAAGGACCTGCACCTGCTTGAATAGTTCAGCAGAAAAAGAGAAACGTTAACAATCAACCTTTTTTATACGTAGGACAATGTAGTAGAGCGTTTCTTCCTCGCGCTGAAAGAAGTCTCCAGTTCGACTGCCCGAACCCATTGTTCAAAATTAAATATGTTACAAGGTGAAAAGCACAGGGCCATATTCAAAGAACACTGCTGCTTATGGTTTGCATTAATAGTTTACCATGATATCCGATGATACTTTGTTAGCCCGAGAATCATGCTCAGAAATATACCATAACCATAGCACAAATTACAACTCTTTCCAAACCCATTTGCAAGGCCACTCACTCCTGTCACATTCTTCATTAGGCACTTGCAAAGGGATGGTGTGGCTCGTCATGGAAGTGGAACAAAGTTTAAAAACAAAAATTGCATCCTTTGAAATATGCTCCATTTACACAATGGTTAATTAGCTGATCACACTAGAACACCAAAAGATACAAATGGGAGGCCAATGAGATATTAAATTCCCTCCCAAAAAAGAAAAAGTTCAAATAAGTTAATTCAAAACCTAATTATATGGAGGAGAGATCCTCATATATAGTCTTAATACCTGGCCTCTCAGAAACAGACCGTATACATCGTAAAGATATACCAAGGACCTCCTTCATTCCCTTCTCTGCTGCTGGCATTCCCATTTCTGGCACCAATGTAGCATCAAAACAATCAGAGCCACGGCCTTCTGCTACCCTCAACCGAACCCAATCTGTCAAATCAACCCCACCTGCTTCACCTGAAATCACATCGCCAGCACACCTTCCAGTTAAAAGTTCCAACAGTATCACTCCAAAGGCATAAACATCAGACTTAAAGGAGGGAAGCGGCTTCTTGGAAGAAGCCAGCTCTGGTGCACGGTAACCTAGCACACCAGCATCAAGAATCTGTTCAATGGTGCCAGCTTGGGTCATGAGGCGGTGGAGGCAGTAATCAGCAACACGGGCATTCAGGTCAGGCCCGTCCAACAAAATATTTGTTGCTTTAAGGTTACCGTGCGGAACAGCACGATCAAAATGGAGATAGTTCAGGCCACGTGCAACATCAACTGCAATTTTGAGCCGTTGGACCCAGTTCAATGGAGGGCCCTTTCTTCCTGGCCGGTCTGAAAATAATTAGGCTCATCAGAAATGCAAAGTGAAGGTTACACATATATGAACACACGCACAGATATATACTTTATATATATACACACATGTACATATGGAGAGAGAGAGAGAGAGAGATATGAATGAAGTAGGGGAAAATAAATTTCTTCAACAATCAAGAGAGAGGATAAAGATCATAATACAAGTCATGCACTATATTTCCCCAGTTTCATTTTGATGAGTAACAAAAGATAAAAGCAAGATAAATAGGTTGAAGAGACTAACAGAAAACAGCTTACCGTAAAGAAAGCTTGCAAGACTTCCAGGTGAGATATAATCTGAAAGAATGAGCTTCTCATGCTGTGTGGGGCCCCAATAGTACCCTCTCAAACCTACAACATTTGGATGCCTCATATTTGCAAATTTTTTAGCCTCCTTCGCAAACTCCTTTTTCTGTTTTGCCACCCCTTCTCTCAACCACTTAACTGTCAAGAACAGCCCATTATCAAGTGTTGCCTTATAAGAAGTCCCATGGCTACTTCTCCCCAGAACTTCAGCGGGGGCCCTTGACAGCTCCTCAGGGGTTAATGCAATTGTATCATCAAGAAAATGCAGCTCACCAACCAATCTATCTGGCGACCTCACATCCAGTCTTGCAAGGTTTTCTGCAGTGAATGACTCTCCAGATTCTGGTGACCAAGAATAATGGCTGTGCTTTGCAGGAGAGAAGCCAGTTACAGACACAACTTTTTTGTCAGGGCTGACAATTTCAGATGATGATCCTTTTTGTGAAGCCACAAGATCCTCAGCTGAAACAACCAAACCACCACCATTGTCAGTTCCACGTACACCAGATGGGTTTGGTGGAGCACGTCTGTGGATGTCTTTGGTTGTAGTATGCTCTGATGGGATTCTTCTTGACATGCGAATGTAGTGTATGAAGATAGCAAGCAAAAGAAGAATGAAGACAGCAACCACACATGAAACTATAATAATTACTTTGACAATTGTGTTGATTGGTTTCCTCTTCGAATTTTCAGTTGGGGAACTGGTCGATCCAGGAGGACCATTTGGAAAATGCAAACGTGTATTCCCCGGATAGAAGGAAGAACTTGGGAACTTTTTCAAATTGTCTGGGACATCTCCAGAAAGATCATTGTATGAAGCATTAAAGCTTTCAAGACTGTTAGGCAAGTTATTTGGCAAAGGACCTGTAAAATGATTCTGCGATATGTCTAATGTGCGTAATGTGGTCATGTCAGTGATGGAAGTCGGCAGAGAGCCAGAAAAATTATTTCTCGCCATATTAAGCACTTTAAGTCCTTTCAATGAACCAAAATGATCAGGAAAATAGCCACTAAGCTGGTTCTGAGAAAGATCAAGAACCTGAAGATTTGACTCACTTGACAAAGGAGATGAAATGTTAATAGAGCCAGTGAGTAAATTATTATGAAGGTGGAGTTCTTGCAAAGTGGGCATTGCTAGCAACTCAGCTAGAACGGTTCCATCTAACTGATTAGAACTGAGATCAAGGACACTAATCTTTGGATACTGTGTTATAACACTTGCTATGGAACTACTAAGAGCATTATGGGAGAGATTGAGATAATTTAAACGCAGAAATTGTGGGGTCACATCAGGAATGGGCCCTGTCAAATGATTTTGACTCAGATCAAGAAATTCAATGTTCCCCCATTTCACCATCCTGGTTAAGTTTCCTTCGAATTTGTTATCTGATAGATCAAGTATAGCACAACTTCCAGTCAGCAATGGCAACTCACCAGTAAGCCCATTTGAGGAGAGATTGAGGATTCGCAGATTTGTTGATGTAATCATATTTATTGGTCCTGAGAGATGAACTTCAATGAGAGAGGCATACTAAAACACACTAAGCACAAATGACTAAAGTAAAAGAAGCCACAAAGACACTTTCGGAAGTAAATAAACCAAGGCAAAATGTAGTAAATAAAAGTACCTGAGAGATTGTTGCCACTCAAATCTAGTTCACTTAAAACTAGAGAATCTCCTTTTAATACACTATTAGGAATATCTCCAGTAAATCTGTTGTTGCTGAGTTTGAGGACTTGGAGGTCATAGACAAAATTAAATCCAGGCAATTCCCCTGACAGCTGGTTGTAGCTGAGATCCAACACCTTCAAGTTTTCAAACATCTGTAGCTCACCCCCACTTACCAGTGACCCAGTGAGCTGGTTGTGGCTAAGATTCAAGTACTTAATAGTCTCAGAAAGACGAGGTAGAAATTTCTGCTGCTGTGAACTGGAACTAGAAAACATATTGCCACTAAAATCCACATGAGTGGCACTTGATAGCATAAAAAATCCCACATCGATATGACCATCGAGCATATTCCCATGCAAGTCAAGCACATCAAGACTTGAAATTAGTTCAAACCCCTTAGGTATTCTCTTGGTAAATTCATTTAAAGACAGATTTAGAGATACCAGATTAGACAGCTTTGTCAACGATGTCGGAAGTGGGCCGGACAAGGAGTTGCGACTCAAGTCCAATGACTGGACTGAGGAAAGCCCTGAAATCGAATCTGGAATGGAGCCCGAGAAGTTATTACCACCTAATGAGAGGTTCCTTAAGCTCCCTAACCTACCAATTCCAGGTGGTAAAGATGAAGAAAATAAATTATTGGAGAGATCAAGAAACTCAAGGCTTTTGAAGTCGGCTATGTTGTCGGGAATCTTCCCCATAATCGTATTATTGGCCATGGAAAGTTTCACCAGCTTCGTTAGATTCGAAAACACGCTCAAGTCCACATCCGCAGAGAGACTCAAATTATCAAGGACAACTCCAGCAACATTTCCACCATTACATACGACTCCATTCCAAGAAGAAGGGCAGCCATCAAAGTCAATGGACTCATCATTCCAAGAATTGAGGACATAACCAGTGGGATCATGCTTGATACCCTTCTTGAACTGAAGCAGAGCCAAAATATCTTGTGAAGGAAGCTGCCCCATGGCAGAAATAAGAAGAAGAGACAGCACTAAAAGCCGACGGAGCATAGTTGGACTATCAATGGCTTCACCCAATGGAAACAAAAGCTCAATGTTAGAACAAAAATGAAACTTTAAGCTCTATAACCAACAAATTCAAGCAGGCACGACAATATTCCCAGGGCCAACTACAGTATGATACAGAACCCTGCAATGCTTCCTTTAATTTCAAGATAATGAGAAATAGCTATCTATGTTCTGAAGGAAAGGGGTGTTTTGAGCTCACAAATCCACAGAGTGAAAGAAACCCAACTAATTTGCTAACTATTTTGCAATAAAACAATGGTCATGCCACACCTATCAATGAACACCATGAGTGATCAACAGTTCAGAAAGCAAACAATGAGTTGGAATCACACATGCAACCAGAACCCAACATTTTATCAAAATAACACCTTTTCCTAAGAACGAACCAAATCTTTAAAGTTCAGAGCTTCAAGAACCGATTCTCCTCTCCGAAGAAAAAGAAAAATGATTTCAACGATACAGCACAGCTTCAGACTACACAGACTCAAAGCAGTAAATGACAGAAATAAACAACTCAAGCTGAGTCACCTTTAAAGATCTAACAGCATCTTCCTACTACGACCCCATTTTTAGGAACAATGTGGCCCCGTACAAACTAACCCTCTACAAAGACTCAAGCTTTGAAACAAACCACACTCTGAAACAGCTACAAAATTACACACGGGGTATAGTGGTACCTTACCTCCACCACATTGCTTCACAGTGCTCAGCACAATCAGCTACAACAATCCCATGAACAAACTAGAAGTGGGCTTCAAATTGCAAACCAGGCTGCATTAAGGAAAGGGACCCAGGAGAATTTTTAACCACAAAAACCCTAAAAAAAAGTACCTTTGGCTTCTTAACAGTCCAAAAACCTACTCTTTCTTTAATGAAAGTAAAAACAAAAACCTTTAGAAAGGCAATACCTTTGCACTCCTCTTT
Source organism: Prunus persica (assembly GCF_000346465.2). Taxonomy (NCBI): domain Eukaryota; kingdom Viridiplantae; phylum Streptophyta; class Magnoliopsida; order Rosales; family Rosaceae; genus Prunus; species Prunus persica. The sequence continues at coordinate 4,547,119 of NC_034012.1, read as the reverse complement.
CTCTTTGCACTTTAAGACGGGCATGTGGAGACACTATAGAAAAAACCAAATGGTTCTGCTTTGGGTAATTAAACAAAAAAACCCTAGCTTTGTACCTTTCTTACTTCTTTTTAATGGTAGCAATTGAGAAAGTAAGCGGGAAAATGCAAGGGGTTTTTAGGGTGTAAATTAGGGGCTTACCCGCCAAAACAGGGGACAGAATCTCTCACTTTCCTAGTGGACGTCAAAGAATTTATTAAATCCAGTTTAAGATTTTCACTTTTTGGGGACTTAAAAAAAGTCTGAGGAAAGAGGCATGGAGGGTTGTGTGGACAGTGCCATGTAGGACTGAGGAGGGCTCCACCACTGCCCCTTTGACCAGGTTCTTCACTTCTTTCAAGTTCCAATATGACCCAAGAGGTGGAGTAGGTGGATGCATAATGATATGCTGTGGCCATAGGACACAGAGGCATACCAGCAGGACCATTCTGATAATGACACGTAGAAAGGCACCCACATCCTACAAATCATTTGACATTTTCTTTTTGGAGCAGAAAAGCAAATTGACATTACGTGAGTATATAGTCCCCTTCTCGTGAGTGCAATCTGCAGGTTTTGTTGTGTGACTTGTTGGTATTTAGATCGAGAGGACCACAAGAAAAGGAGATGGGCAATGGTGGTCCCCACTTGAAGATTGCATTGTCTTCTGTTGGGACAATGCCAAAACCATTGACAGTGCTCTGGTTTTATTAGACCAGTTGAAATCAGAGATGAAATTATTATGTGGTATAGTCCAAATCCAACTACAAAATTTTAACTCAACGTGCACATTGTCTTTTTGTTGTTGTGTTTGCTTTTCAACATCTGCAATTCAAAGTTTGACAAGGTATCTTTTACTAAAGTAATTATGGCGATGGGGTATGGGTATGGCCAAACCAAAAGGGCTGAGAAGAGCAAGGAACCACCCAAAATAAAAAATCAACCCGTTAGAGTGTTGGGCTCAATGCTCGATAGTGCAAACTTTATCGTTGGTAAGTGTTAGTGCTAAGTTTGGAACCATAACAACTTCAACCTTTTTCATTTAATAATTAAAATGCTCCCCTTTCTTTTTTTTTAATGATTTACTGGGTAGGGAGAAATGGGAGGGGAGTGGAGGGATAAATAATAGGAGATCGGGCAGAGGTCGGTTGAGGGTGCTGGTGGGTGGCCCCGCATAAGAGTCTGGATGAGAAAATAGAGAGGATGGATTTCTTTCCGGCTGAGATAAGACTTGGAACTGCACCATTATAGCATGTCCTTCTAACTTTTGGCTAAAGTAGCATTCGGTGAAGTGTAAAGGGATAGATTCTCTTAGGTTAAATCTTAATGTAAAGGGTTCGTACAGAAAAGGTCTTAGGAGGAAGAAAAAGATAAAAACTTTACCTTAATAAGAGGGAGAATCAAAGGAAATTCAAATTAGAATCTGGATGAAGGAAATTCAGATAAACGCGTTATGCTTTGTATTATCCATTCACTCTCCATAAGCCTACAATCACAACTTCCAACATATATCGAAGAGTGGCAACCCAACTAGATGAACAAAAATTTGGCCAGGAAATACAGTAACATGTTACAGGTAATTCATCATTTCATGATGCAAGTATACAATCATAAGAATGATCCATCTCCAAATGCTCTCTGAATCAGCAAATTGATATATGCTATGCTGGAGAGGTCTAACTATCTCATTTCTTGCCACCCCCAGAAACATTAAACTTGAAAAATATCACATCTGCATCTTGGACCACGTATGTCTTCCCCTCCTGTCTGTACTTACCAGCAGCCTGTGAAAAGTTGAATGAGCATGAAATAAATTAGGATGTTAAACCCATTATAATTCCTCATAGAATAGAGCAAATAGGTGATGAAACATCAGAGGGCCTTCTTTGGAACCTATTATTCTAAAATTCAAAGCTATTGACACTAAAGGCCTTTGGGTGAGTTCCATAAAAAACTTATGAAGGCATCTGAATTTCCGATCAATCTTTTCAAAACTCATTAGTCCTTTCTTTTTCCAGTTCATTAAATACCGTAAACAAAATACAATATTTCATTTTTCTTCACATGCTAGCTAGTACCCTTTCTAATCTGATGTAGCTTCTACTCTTATACTGACCAGGCAAGGTTTGTAAGAGGTGAACCTCAATTATACAAGGAATCTGGAGCAAGTAACATTTAATGACTTATGTTAGTCCTACTTGATACTTGAAATTGGAAATATCCGAGTCCCTAAACAATTGGGGAGTGGGGCCGCAGACAAAAAGCAAGAAACTAAGAAAATTCGATTTTAGCCTTCTACTCATGTATGATTCTGCCAAATGAAGTGGTAAAAAAACCCAAAACCAATTATTCTGTAGATTGGTAGCTTGGTAAGAAGCATCATAATCTTACTGATTCCATGATCTCGTCAGTCCTACCAAATCCAAATACTGCTATCTAGGGTCTAGGAACACTATCATGATCTAAAAGACCATGTCATGGAAGCAATGATATGATCAAAAAATAGTTTTAAAGCATATATATTACATTGGTCAGAACATATCCCATACCTTAACAGCTGGCTCACTGCCTAGTTCCTTCAGATCTTCAAATTTCATCACCTGTAAATTTAAAAACAGGCAGGAGCACTTTAGTGATTATAGCAGAGAAGCAACAGTATAATGGTTATAGCAGACAGGACAGGATGGGGTGGTCCCAACAACAAGATCGCAATAATAGAAAGAATAGTTTGTTGATGCATTAGGCTCATATTTCAGAAAAGAAACAAAAGAAAGGGCAATGGGAAGGTGATAGCTCTTCAGTAGCAAGAAAGAAAAGAAAGGAACAATCTTTAACTTTTTTTTCTTTGATTTCTTTTTCTAAGCATAATTTTGAATAGAAAAGACATTCACAAATGAAATTTCTTGTATTTGTAAATCGTATATTGGAATTAGAACAAGTAAAGATATTACTAAAGAAGAATTATTGTCAGACAATATAGAATATATGAGGTAGGAACAACCTCAGCACAAATAAACCCTTTCTCGAAATCAGTATGGATGGCCCCTGCAGCTTGAGGAGCTTTTGTCTGCCGCCTAATTTGCCAGCACTTCACCTGCCAATGGAATTAGTAGTTAGTAGACTCAGACCAAGTACATAAAACTAAGGCTGTGTTGGAACATGCTGATGACACCAAAAGAAATTACTTACCTTTTTGGTGATGCTATCAATTTACTACCTCAATTATGACATTTAATTCTTAAAATTTTCATATAAATTATAACATAAACAAATTTTGCGCAAAAAATAAAAGACATTAATTAAAAAGAATGGTAATGAGGCCAAATATTATAATATTTTACCTCATCAGGGCCAGCAGTGAAAAAGTATATGAGATTAATCGCTGAAAATCCAGTCTTTATGATCTTGGTAAGGGCACTGTAGCAGATTTGATCCAGTCAGCATAGAGCATAGATATTTGATACTACATGCATATCTAGTCTGTTCCTACAATGCAAAACTCTAAGGGCTTATTTCCAATATAGATTAGGCATTAAGGGACTCCAACTACAATGACCAATCTGATTTTGGTAGTACCAACATATATAGGTTATTCAAGAATCAGGACAATAGTAACCAGTCTGATTTAAACCACTGTAAAAGATTGCCAAAGACCCCCTAACATGGACAGTATCAACACAACATAGAAATAAAAAACAGGACAAATTCCCTTAAGGATAGGTTAAGAAGAAAAGACAGCAGCGTGTGCCTGTGTCAAAATAAATATAATTTTACTTTAGCTACTATTCCTTACTAAGATAACGAAAGATTTAAACCATATGTCAGAAGTCATTCAATCCTCACGACATATCAAGGGTTGAACTAACCTTTGTACGTTGTTCTGCTCACAATACTTTGCTGCTTCCTCTGGTGGCAAATCAGCAAGATTCCTTTCTAATGCACAGCTGAATGGAATAATCGGTTCACCTCCATGTTCCTGCACCCTGTAACATGGAAAGGAAAATGTTACCTTCAACACATGATTACTTTCAAGATTTAACATATTTAGTCACATTTTGGAGGAAAATGGTAGAATAAAAACTAAAAAATATTTTAATTTTAATTTTTAAACACCTTAAATCAATCTATGAAGTATGCAGTTTAAGTATTTCATAGGAAAAACAAACCTTTTTTAGTAAATCAAAAGTATGAATCCTAAAGGATACATTCATAGCAAGGCAGTTTGGTAAATAAAACATGTGAAAATTGAAAAGGATGCCAAGTGTAAACACAAAACAAGTTGCACTTTCTTGTATGGACTTAACCTACCAAACACACAAGGATGAAAACACACTGGCAAACGCATGCAAAAAATACACAGAGCAAGAGAGAGAATAGAGAAAACAAATATTTCAGAAAGTTGGCCATACCAAGCATGGATCTTTGGCAAGAATTTGTTCTTTTTCCTTTGGTAATCTTTCTCATTCATGTTAACCTGTGGAAATAATATAGGTACAGATATCGCCAAATCGTCATCCACACATAAAATAGCTAAAAAAACAAGAACCTGGTTTGGAGGCCAGACTAAATAAACATAAGGGCCCAAAAAGGCATAGCAGCTGCACAATTTCTATAATTTGGCAAAGAATCTGATTTAGAACCAAATGTAAGATACTGGAACGGTCCTTTGCATCTGGAAGTCAACCCCTATGGACTTTAGTGAACATATACAGGTTTCACCAATTTTTCTTTCTATGAGTACAATACTGTAATTATGGTCTATTCAAATTTTTGAAAACAAGATCAATACTATACAACTCTTTCATCTGATTTTCTTTGAACACCCCACCACAGATTCTTCACATGATTACATTCTCTTTAACGTCCCATCACATATTCTTCACAAGATTACGTTCTCATACAGTTTTGAAAGAAAACATGACATGCTCCTAAAAAAGGCAAGACAAGATTCCAACTGATTCAAGAGGAGGTCATGCAACCGATAAACCAAGACACTCATTTACAAGGAAAAAATATTTATATCATTTACATACACTGATTGTACGAAGAACTATGGAGTAGAAGATAGATATAATATGCACCCAGTATAGAAAAATTACAAAGCCACCATGGTGACTGTTCCTGGCAAGAGTGTAACTTACCAAGTAAACAACAGGCTTGGCCGTTAGCAATTGAAAGGTATTCAGGATCTCAACTTCAGCAGCCTTCCACTCCCCTAGACGGACATCTTTTCCATCCTCAAGCCATGCCTTGATCTTTAGATACGCGATCATTGTTCAATTTAGTAAGTAACAAACAAAAACAAATCCTTAAATACATGCTAAAGGATATTATAGGTTCTAAAACCAAAATTACGACAAGCATCGTTCTCATATTATAGCCTCTATATTACTTACAAATTACAATACTCCAGATACATTACCATGGCATACAAAAAAAGGTTGCACGTCAAAGTCAAGATTCAAGAATATTAAACTAAATCATCTCATAAAACAAACCTTTTGGCATAGCTCATGCTCAATCTTTAACGCCTTTTCATTGCTCCTCTTCATGCTCTTTTCAAGATCTTCTATCCTCCTCTCCATGAATTCAATATCCTACAAAAACATAAGATATAACTCTCTTAAAAATCTATATGGACAGATAAGTTGCAACTCGAAAGATAGAAAAGAACAAGCATAATGAGATTCAGAAATTTGGAAAGTAAGAGTAGAAGGGGAGCTACAGGGTTTAAATGCATTAAGTCACACTCGCACAGAGAAAGAGAATCACAAATGATGGTTTTAAATATAGATCATAAAAAGCAACCAAGAATCAACCATAGCTAGGATATCACAGACAAGTAAAGCACACCTTTAGGCGCAATTCTGCACTAATAATCTCCAAATCCCTCACAGGATCCACAGTATCATCAACATGGATGATATCCGGATCTTCAAATGCACCTAGAAAAATGGTTAAAGAGAACAGTGAATTTCATAGTAGCAATACATTCATACAAGACCATTACAAGTAGGACAGATGAGAAGTCCATCAGATCCACCTCCTCAACAAAAACACATTCTACATTCAACTTACTCTCCCCAATCGAGCTGAATGACACTAAAAGGAATATTTGAAAAATGCTTTGACAATGATGCCAAACAGAAGTTAAAACTAATTCCATCCAAAAGCAGATCCATTTCCTCTGCTTTATCATAAAATAGACCTATTGCTTATTTCCATCCAAACAGTCCACATAAGAGACAAACTGCACACCACCAAAGAGAATCGCCTTTCTGGCCCCCACCCCATATCCAAGAAATTCTCCCTCAACAGGAAATACAACTTTGAGGACCAACCCACACCACTGTGAAGGTGAACATGCATAGGGTCTTCCTCTTTGAAGCATGTCACGGGTCACAATTATTTATGTTCTCATGACATAATAAAACCAACTGATATTTCGATTGTACTGTGTATACCTACCATTCAATTAACTTGCATGACCCAAAGACATGATAAGTTAGAGAAAAGCTGTGACCTGTATACACATTAACTCCCCTTAGCTACTACACGTGTTTCACTCCCCTCCTAAAGAAGATTCTTTTTTAGTTTTTCTCAAACTTTAGCTACACTGTCCGTCATCCTAAAGATAGACATAAAATAAATACAATACTACTCAAGACAGACTAATAAGTATAAGTCTCCCCTTAGTTCTTCATGTTAATATTAGAATCATGCAGTTATTTGGCTGTTACAGAAGTACTATGCCTTCTAAGATAACAACATTCAAGCATGTAGTGCATCGAAAGTAGAAACATCTTACGTAAAACATGAAAGATGCCATCAACGGCACGGATATGGGATAAGAAACTGTTGCCCAACCCTTGTCCTTCGTGGGCACCTCGAACAAGTCCGGCTATATCATGGATTTCTAAAAAAGCTGAGACCTGCATATCAAAATGAATTGCACATGTTAACAAAAAGTTCAATAAAATTATATGCATGAACAATAAGCTTACCTACGAAAATGAAAAATCCCATTGCCTTTGTCAAAAATAATATCACCATTCATATGAACATATTTGGTTACAGAAATATGTAATTAAAATTGTGTTAGTAACCAAACAGGTAGATGGTCTGTTCCAGTTTCAACCCCTACTACAGTACCATCAACATTCATGAAAATTGCCCATAATACTAAGAAGGGGGGACCCAAACTTGGGATCCTATGGTGACCTGTCAATGTCCACCTGGTATTTTATTTTTCTTTAGTTGGTTTTTTCATCACTAAAAGTTTTCATTATGCCCTGACGTTTGTAGATTATTGCAACCATCTAGGGAATCTAGTGCTTGACAACCAACACTCAAGCAGCATGTTAAATGAATCTGTTGAAATAGGTTAAGGGAACAATGGCAGTGGCATGCAATAGATGGTAAGGACTAAACTGATGAAAAAGATGCCAAATACAGAAATACTAAACAACTCATAGTATGGTTCAATACATGGTAAGGATTACAATCATAGAGATGCAAGTAATGACATTGAAGGGAACAATGTTAGTGCGACACCAGAGACAGTAAGATTAAAACGGGAGGACATGGCAGCAATGGCAATGATATACAAATAAAGAGAGTGCAAAAACTATCATGAAAATTCAAGGAAAAAAAAAGGTCTAACAAGAATCAAGAGTCTGAATGGAAATGCAAAAAGGCAATCCATCGAATATCATAATTTTTAAAAATTGTCATAGTCTGAAAGATACCAAAACTACCAGCCAAACCTGATCTCAGTAGTTAGCAGAAAACCATAACATAAGGCTTCCCACAGTAAAGCAAGTCAGAGACAAACCTCGCTTTTTGGCTTGTACAATTGACAAAGCCAGTCAAATCGCTCATCGGGAACATTGACTCGGGCTTCATTGGGTTCAATTGTGCAGAAAGGGAAGTTCTCAGCAGGTATTGACAACTTTGTGAGAGTGTTAAAAAGAGTAGATTTTCCAACATTCGGCAATCCAACCTATCCAGAAACAAAAGCTTAGAGTACAATCACTTCATCATTTTCAATATTTAACTACTTTCCTTTTTAATGTGGACTTGCAAATGCAACAGAAAACTACAAAACTAAGTACAATTACAGCTCAACCTGAGAACTCAATAATTGGGGTAAAATATTAAATTGAACGCAAAATTTAAAGAAAATTTTCATTATATATATTTAACATGCATGATGCTGCGCTTTAAAAACAAATAAATGAAAAGGTCATAATAGCTCAACCCAAAAATTAACATATGGAATCGGCATCACTCAAAATAGTCTTACACGCTAATGAAGTGAAATGACCCAAATTTTTTTCAATTCCTTTTCATTTCCTAGTTTTCTGGGGAATCAAACAGAAAAATAAATGGAGAAATATAATGAACAGACAGGGATATGAGCTTACAATGCCAATCTTAAGGTGAGATGAGAATCGGCCAAGGATGGGTCGCTCAGCTGGTGCTTCCTTAGATTTTGCAGATTTGGGAGGCATTTTGAGATTGTGAGCAAGACGAAGAGACGAAGCGAGCAGCTGAGAGTTTCTAGGGTTTTGTACGGAGTGAGGTGGTGAGGTGGTTTAAGGAGAAAGGAGAGTAAAAGATTTCAGTTATCAGTTCTGAGCTTTTTTATACCCAACGGTTCGAACCCTAGTGAGCAGTTGACACGCACACACGCGTTGGCCCAACGCACCACTTCACAAGGAGCTGATTTTTTTATCTTTCTTTGTTTCTTAAAAAATTCTAAAAGAAACCTATAAAGTGGAAAGGGGCTTTCACTTGCAGATGAGTGGTCTCACATTCGAACTCTTATATAACTTTGGAAGCATGTGTGTGTGAAAACCTCCTCTTTCATATTACTTGAATAAATAAATAAGCAATATAGAGGTTTTTATTTATTCAAATTTTGAGCTCTATCTTTTACTTTTATTTTTTTCAGAAAAAATTATAGTATGTATTAACGTACTCCATAAATAGACCTGGATTTTTACTTTTGTTTTTTGGCCAATTTTTTTAATTTAATATATGTAATTAAGTACAATTTTAGATTTTTTAAAATTACTTTAATTAGTAATTATGTTTTAATTTTATTTTTTTTAGTGGATATTTAAATATTTTATTAATTTCATAAATTACTTAATAATTAATAATTAATTATTTTATGGACTTTATTTTTTTTATATTAAATAATAATTAAAATATAATATATTTAAAGTGTATAGCCACACGGCTATACTCTTTAAATAGAATATTTCAAACGTATAGCCGCACGACTATACTCCATAAATAGAATATTTTAGCATTATAGCCACGGCGTTACCCTTCAAATAGCATAATCCGGATTTCTCTTATTTAATTACTTTAATTTGTAGTAATGTTTGAATTATTATTTACTTAACGAATAATTAATATTTAAATATTTTATAAAAGAAAAAATTTAAAACATTAATTACTATTTATTAAGTAATACGATTTATGAAGTAAATTAATATATTTAATAAAGAAATAATACTAATGAAAGTAATTAAATAAGACTAATATATTATTTAAATCATATAGCCGTGCGGCTATACTCCATATGGATTATTTAAACGGTATAGCCGGACGGCTATACCCCATAAATAGAAATTTTCACAGTACAGCCAACCGGCGATACTCAATAAACAGAATTTTTTTTACAGTATAGTCGTGCGGCGATACTTCATAAAATAGAATATTTAAAAAATCCGCCTCACGGCTATACTCAATAAATAAATTGTTTTTAAAGTATAGCCGCCCGGCTATTCTTCGTAGAATATTTTAAAAGTATAGCCGCGCAGCTATACTCTATGAATAGAATAGTTTACAGGTATAGCCGCGCGGCGATACTCAATAAATAGAATTTTGTAAAGTATTTAAAACGTATAGCCGGCGGCTATACTCCATAAATAGAATATTTTAAAAATAGGCTATTCTCGATAAATAGAATGTTTTAAAAGTATAGCCGCGCGGCTATACTACATAGACCGACCCTCCAACATGTCTCCGTGAAACAATCAATGGGAAAGGCACCAAATTGACAGACCCAATACTAAGCAAAGCCTCTTTCTGGGTAGTATGTATTTGATTTAGTAATTTGTTTTTATGTTTTATAACATCAAAATTCAGCTTGACTTGTACATATTAAAAGATCTCTAGAGTATCTTAGTGGTAAAAAAAATTTATCAGTTAAAAAAATTATATGACATATATAATTTTACAACAAAATCTTGTGAAATTCTAGCATAAGAGAATGTAATTTAAAATTTTGGTCTTTGTGACTCTCAACATCTTCATAAAATCAATTTTTAATTTTTTAATTGCCAAATGAAAAATACTTTTAAACTTGCAACCTCATTTAGCTTAATCTTGGCTAAAAAATATATTGGGCTTTTTGGATTTTTTTTTAATTAAAAAAAAGTAGGCTTGGATCTGGGGTGCAATCTTGGGCCCAATTTTAGCTGATGATGCAAAGGCTAGCCCACTGGGCATATATGTTTCGGTCAAAAGACTCAAAACCAGACCAAAAGCGTCACGTTCCCATTCGTCGAAAAAGCAGCCGTAGATTCGTACCTCTGTTTCGGAAATCTAAAGACGCCCTGAGAAGAAGAAACAGAAAGAAAAGAAGCAGAAGCAAAGGCCGTGTCAACAGAGAATCAGGGATACACAAATTTCGGTCATAATTCTCGCCAATCTCGATCACCATATAGATTTGCAACCGCTGGTCCGGCAAGGGCTGGCTTCGTTGATGCAATCACGGCTCTAATCAAAGCAATTACTCGTAGCATTAAGATTTCAAGGGGCAGAGAATGCATGAGAGCTTTTTCTAAGTCGTTGTTTGCATGCCCTTCGTTTCACGGCGGTCGCGGTGCCCTACCCTCGGCCGGTGGGCATCCCTCCGATCTTACCTTCCTCGCCGGCGGTGGCTGCTGCTAGAAACGACGACCGTCCAACTTTTCCATTCTGGATTTTTTGCCATTTTGCAAAATACTTCGTTTTTTATTAAGCAGTAAACATGGTTACAGTGGAGCAGCTTCAAGACGACAGCTTTTTGTCTCAGTGCCCTCCTCCACTGTCGTTGCAAGGTTTGTGCTTTGATGGGTTTTAGCATTTTTTATTGATTGTTATTGGGTAGTGTCTGATTTTTCTTCTTGTTATGATTACAATGCCCGTATTGCTTTTCTTGGTTGGTTTATAGTATCAGAAGGACTTCAAATTTTGTTACTTTTATCTTAATAAAGGAATTTTCTCAGGTATAAGAATCCCTTTATACCGCTTTGGTAGCAATTCTGTATTGGATAAAGGTTCTGTTGGAGGCATTTCATGCTTAATTGAAGAAGAACAGAGTGTGCTAGATTCTATTCTTCTAGCGCAGGTATGGAACATGACAAATTGCAACCCTGCTACTTGTAGATTTATGTCATTTAGACATTGACTTACATGCTTCTTCCTACCTTGTAGTGGGAAGATCGAATGTGGAAAGGTCTATTCAGATATGATGTGACAACCTCTGAAATTAAGGTCTTTGTTATTAACAGCCTGATGTTTCTTTTAACTTGATGATTAAGTTAAGGCACTTATAGTTGGAGATACTTTACGGTTTATGCAGGTCATTGGTGGCAGGAGAAAGTTTATTGCTCAGTTTAATGAAGGATGGAGTAGGGATTGTATGCCAAAGCTGGGAAAGAACAAAATCCCCCACCAAAAAGATGTGTTTGAGTTTAGTTGGATGGAACGCCAGGAGGAGTTACTCTTTTGTGTTGCAAGTGGTGAAAAGTTAAACCCTGAGCTCGTTCTTTCAGCTGCCGTGCCTGATTGTGGCTTATTGATTACTATCAACGTAAGACATTGCTTATCTTTTTTCAAATTTTTAGTGCCATGAATTGGTATAAATTGATAACTAGCGGTTGTTAAGTACCCCAACCAAATTATCATAACCATGCGAAGTGGAGATGTTTAATTGTTTTTCTGAATTCTTTTTTTTTTTTTTTAATGTAGACATTTCTTTAGAGGCTTTTTAGGACTTTGGTTTTCTAGATATGCCAACAGCATTTTACCTTGGTAAGAACTAATTGATGCTTTGCTTTCTTTTCAGTCATCCCCTGTGGAATATGGCCATGTCTTCCTGGTACCACATAGCTCTTACATTCTTCACCAGTTCCTAGATGCAAGATCCTTGGAACTAGTTCTGCATGTTGCTGTTGAAGTAAATAATTCCTCTTTTCGCCAATTCTATGACTATTCACCTAGTGCTTCTCATATATATTTCCAGGTATAGAATTTCTTATACAAAGTATTATTTTATATCTTATGACATATTCGGTATGGTAAACTGATGTTTCAGTTGCCTGTGCTCACGATTTATGGCAACATCAAGAAATTACTTGTAAAGTCACTTTTGTTAAAAACTTTTCTGTTCAAAGATAGAGAAGTTTGGTTTACCGCATTTCATCTTTTATAGCAGATAGAATTAGAGCATCCAACCAACAATGGGTGGAGAGGCCCAGGACATGTTTATACTCTCAATCTCAACTCAACAACAAACTGAGTGTGTATATTGCATATCAAATTTTTTTTTCTTACAAATAAATTTAAAATACATTTTGTGTGCAGGCCTGCTACCTTCAAATCCCTTTACCTGTTGAATTCATGCCTTTGGATACTTTTTTTGGCGATGGGCAAGAGGGGATGCGTATCTCTTCTGTTACAGATTACCCCATTAAGACTCTAGTTTTTGAGAGCAACCATTTGAATATGATGATGGAGGTTCTTGCTGAGATATGTTCGTGTTTACAGGAAAAGCTCATTCCATATAATCTGCTGATATCTGATCGTGGCAAAAGAATATTTTTATTTTTTCAGGTAAATGGTTATGGTTTTATTTTTAACTGAAAACATCAAAAATGCTATTTATTGTCTGGGTTCAGTCCTGTAACTTTATTGTAACAGTGGTAAAACATGTACCATGTAGCTTTGCATGTTTATGTGTGGAGATGCTTTTACGTTTATAAGCATGGTTAATTGATTATCTTTTTTTATTATAAAAAAAATGTTCAGAACTCTAATCGTACATCCTAAGTTTGATGGCTTGTCTGCTGGTTACACATTTGATGTGCATGCTTATCAGGAATTTATTTTGTTTGTGCAGCTACAGACATCAAAAAACTTTTGTACCCTTTCAGCTTGGGAATGTGGGGGGTACTTCGTGGTTAAGTCAAGGTCTGAATTTGATCAAGCTACTGAGCAGGCTCTGCTAAAACAGCTAACTACCGTCTCCCTTGATGATGAAGGTTTCCAAGGGGTGAAGCGGCTCTGTTGCACCATTGCCGGCAAGTTCACTTCTTGAATTTAAGAGCTGTGCTGTGATGAGATTGGGAAGTTTCAAGTTGTCTTTTGGAAATAGACGCTCAGCAAGTATAGATCATCTTTTCCTTTTTTTGAAACAGAAATTTTCGCTATGTGATGATATAATAATTGCAATGACTGATCTTTCCACATAATAACAAGACAACTTTCAAACTTGCCCCAAAAGCTCAGAAAGCAGCTACATGGTCTGTGTTTGAGAAATCTCAAATGTATGACCAAGGCAATTGAACGTAGCAGGCTATATTACAATGAATGGTTTGAAACCTACAAATGTAACTACAATAATAGCAAACTTCAAGTTCATATAGAAGTGAATAAAACAATATATGAAAGAATTTATAATGCAATATAATAATGAATATAATTTCACTTCCTCAATGGCCATGCATCTCAGCTCCATCTTCTGTAGATTCATTTGATCCTCTTGTAGTAGACTTTCTGCTGCAACCAGTCTCTTCATCTAAACTCGGAGGTCCTTCTCCCTCTTCTGCTTCTCCCTCAACTAAAGCCCCAAAAGCCTGACTACTTGTAAAAGAATTGTCTCCAGCATTGGTACGCATCCAAGCTTCATGGAGCTGCAAGACATACTCCAAGTGCCACAAAACTTGCCCCAATGTTGGCCGGCTTTTCCCTTCATCGGCAAGACATTTTTCTGCTATCTCCCCAAACTTCTTCAATGACTCCGGACAATAGCTTCCTTCAAGACGAGGGTCAAGGATGGTTTCAAGTGCCCTCTGTTGTTGCCATTTCATTGCCCATTCTGCAAGGTTGATCTGATCTTTTGGCAAGGTTGGGTTTATAACAGCCCGAGCACAAACAACTTCAAACAGCACTACCCCAAAAGAGTAGACATCGGATTTCTCTGTCAACTGCTGTCGTCGAAAATATTCGGGGTCAAGATATCCAAAGCTTCCTTTAACTGCAGTGCTGACATGGGTATGGTCCAAAGCAGGACCAGTTTTAGACAACCCAAAGTCAGACATTTTTGCTACAAAGTTTTCATCTAGCAGTATGTTGGTTGTCTTAACATCCCTGTGGATGATCCCCCTCTCTGCTCCAGTGTGAAGGTAATGGAGTCCTCGCGCTGCCCCAATGCATGCTTCTACTCGTAGCTTCCAAGTCAGCGGTGGGAGATCACTCCCAAAAAGATGGCTTCTAAGAGTCCCATTTGCCATGTACTCGTAAACCAAAATCATCTCATTTTGTTCTTCACAGAATCCAATCAAAGAGACCAAATGCCTATGCCTGAGCTTTGAAAGCGTCTCAATCTCTGTCTCAAACTCAGCCAGGCCTTGCTGAGATTGGGGGTTGGCTCGCTTGATTGCTACGAGAGTGCCATCATCAATCTCCCCTTTGTATACCTTACCAAAGCCTCCTAGTCCAATCACTAAACTTTCATCAAAATTATTGGTTGCTGCACGAATCTCTGCTAACATGAACCGCTTGCCAACTCTAATAGAGGCCACAGAACCATATGGATTCTGACTTCCGGCTGCTCCCTTGGCATTGGCAATGCTGTTTACAATGGAGCCATTAAGGAACAATGGCCTCCACCCAGCAGGATTGTTTTTGGTTTCACTTGATTTTTGTCTCCATCTATTGCAGAAACAGAAAAGGAGAGTAGCAAGAATGGCAACAGAAGCTATACCTGCTCCAACTCCCACCCAAAGAAGTTGAGTTTTTGAACTCCGTCTTCGAGGTGAAGATACACCTCTACCATACTTCTCCACATAAGCAAGATTCCCATTTCTACTGAGCTTGAAAATCTCCAAGCCGCTCAAGAGAGCATCAGTTCCGGCAGCCCCAGCTGCAGTGTCAGGACCCAATTGAATCCATAGTGTGTCCACTTTCGGAGACACCACATCAAAAAAATCCTGATGATACCCTTTATTCTTCCCCCCTGCCCGGACAAAAACATTGAAATTATCTGCTGCAGTCCTATTGTTAATGTAGATTCTGAAAATCCTCTGGTTTTCCATGTCATAAACTAGCTCACAGAAATGCAGTCGAATTAAATAATCAAAATCAGGATCCACTCCAAATTTCCACGACATGTTGAACTTTTTCTCCAAGACTTCAGTGTTGGACATAGTTCTTGCACTTTCATACACAAGAAGAGGAGCTACCGAGGAATCATTCACAGACGAATACGTAATATTGGAACTGTTTTTTATTTCGAACCCGGCATTTGCTGTGATCATGTAGCTAGAATCCACTTCCCATGTTCTCCAAAGATCTGAATCCTGACTGGGATTAATTTCAGAACCCCCAACGTTCAACCTATACATAGTTTCAATCCCTTGCCAAATTATGTTTTGATTTGCACCATTTCCACCCACTTTACTAACTGGTCCTGCAAAGAGTGTATCTACTACCGGAACAATTTCGATTGCATTTATACATCCAAATGATCCCTTAGCTGGGATGAACTCAATGACAAGTAAATCCAAGTTGATGGCCAAAATGTACTCCTTAATCAATGAAGAAGATGAATTGCTTCCTAAACTCTGCAAGTATGCATTCTTGTCTGATATCTCACCATGAACACTGAATTCTGACAACAGTTTTAGACCATTTGCCACAACTCCAAATGAAGACTCATTTACATTGTAATTATCAAAGGAGAAGGGAGAGAAATGGAGCCTGACAAAATAGTTCCCCTTAATACCTTGAAATGTGTAGTTGAAGCCATTGGTGAACACTCTGGCTGTTTTGTAGAGTGGCCCGTAAGTTGAATCATCACTTGAGGTAGAAGTGGATGCAGCAATGCCTGAGGAACTCAGAGTGAGGTTATTGTTAGTGGCTAAGTCACCAACCCATTTCCTCCCACTCAGAGTGATACTGGAATTTGTGCCACAGTTTATCAGAAAGGATCTTGATTGAGCTTCTCCAGTCCTTGGAAATGCAAAGACTATCACCAGAAAAAGCAGCCCAAATATATCCCTGCCGAGGAGACCCATCACCAATCTCAAAAAGAGTTATCTTTTAGTGCTTATTCAGGAACCAAGGAAAGGTCCCAATGGAAAAACAATAACAACCAAATATCCACTTGAGCACAATCTATACTAAAAGCATGAAAAACCCAACTCATAAAAAAATGCAAAAACAAAAAGGAAGACTCATATAGTAACTCAGGTTTGTAGGTTTCTCAATAACTTGAAGAACTTGCCCTCACGCTCTAGCAGAAACATCAAGTTATCTTCATCACTCATCTAATTGCATTTGAGTTTCCTTGTTTTGCACCATTGCTGCTATGAAGAAAGACTGGTTTTTTGAAAAAACCACCTGCCTCTCTCTCTTGCACTAATCTCTCACAAATCAACAACAAAAGATATTCAAGATATGGGGCAAACGTGGGCAACGAAAGGAGGCAAAGATGACAAATTTCATCACCAGTGAGACTCAAAATCAAGAAAAACAGGGGGGGCGAAATAACTTGGACTGTGCTTCTGCAATGGGATTCTCTCTGAATAAGAAAAACAAGAAAAAGGAAAGGGAACATAACATGGGTTGTTGTTGGAAACAGATTGGAAAAGTTCATTTCATCTTGCTTTGGCTAGTATCTTCCCACAAGAGCCAAGAACCTGACAAGTGACAGCATTAATTTCTGTACTTTATTATAACTCTATTGTAACTTCTGTAACAGGTGGAGTTTCTTTATGCAATTTCATTTCTTTTTTTGGTCAAGTTATTTATTTTCTTCAAAACCTTTATTTTTATATTTATCTATATTGTGTGAGAATTGCAGCGGTTGGCTGAAGAAGATGGGGTTCCATTATTTATGAGGTGGGTCACATGCTCATGTCTGGGAGGAGATGATAAACAGTCTAATAATTATATTGTATTTGTCCAATTATTCTCTTTGACATATTCCAATATTACCCCTTGATTTTCCAATTATTTTGTACTATCCGTACTTAAGAGTACCCCTTAGAGAGTCCTTGGAACCCTGTGAATTTTGGTCAGGAAAATTAATCTTCTTCTTGCCATTTATTCAGCCATGTTTCTCTGTTCCTCTGTCTCTGGCTTTTCTTCTTGGTTCCATGTACCTTCCATGTTACATTTGTTGTGTTAATCTGCACAGGCCCTGGCTTTGTCTAAATTTCATTTTTTAAAGGGGGCAGCCGGACAAGTTCTTAGAATTATATATAAAAACGATGAGACCATCTCAACCTGTCTTCTTTACTGAAATTGTTTAACCCAAAAAATAACATCTTTTGTCTTCAGTTATCGATAAGAAAACGGACTTATAAACATACTCTTACTGTAATTTTATACCACAATTCTATATTATTTTACGTGTCATATAACGAATCTTACAAAGTAAGTAATTCGCTGTTCATTTAAATGAAGTTTGAAATTTGGATTGATTTATGATTTCTTGTTTTAAAGATTCAATCAAATCATACTTTACAAACGCATGCAAAAGGAAACATAGCATCTAATAATTTGATTCACAGCTCATCAACTGATAAACAAAGCTGCCAAAAACAGTGGGAAATATAGATCATATGACCTTTGAAAGGGCAAAGACTTTTAGGTGTAAGTTGGCATCCAAACTTAGCAGTCTTTGAAAATCTGTTCCCTTGATGGATACATTATTAGATAGGATTTTACTTGTTTTGTTTTTGAACACCCTTTCAAAAACTTATTTTATTTTATTTTTTCTGCAGAAAAATATGGAAAATAATTCGCAATAATGCTTAGAAAGCACACCAGAATGTTAATGCAACCCCCACCGACTTGATGATTCCACTACACCTCAATGCTTGTGATGATCACTAGCTTAATTTGCTGAAATTTTCTTTGTCATTGAAATCATTCAATCAATCATTGTCTGGAGTGCAGAGTCTTACTAAATACAAGAAAACAAATTTGGTTATAATAATCTAATCCAATCCAAGCTTCAGAAGAAGAAGAGACCCACAAAAAAATGTATAATTTAGATTTGATACACCAACAACCTTTGAATATTTTATCATAATTTAAATGGTGGTGGGTGATTTCATGGATCTTTTTTGTCTTTCAATTGGTGAAATTGATGATGTAGTATTATTGCAGAGGTGGTTGACAAATCTTAGTCATGGATTATAGTTTTGATTTCTTGTTGATTTTGGTCCAAATTCATAATTTCTTGATCTTTCCAATTTTTTTTTTTTGGTATATGGAAATTATTGAGTAGCCAAAAAAGAGATACAAAAGGCCAAATGCCAAAAATAAAATAAAAATACAAAGCCTTAACAACAAAACCAACCCATCCCTTAATAAGGGGCAGACCAACTAGCTAACAAACAATAAATTAATAGCACATCAAAATAACCAATAATGCAGAAGAAAAATAATTAATAATACTCGAATGCTCTCGAATTCGTAATGGGCTTGTAGCTCAAGTGTTTAAGAACATTCAGCCATGCACCTGAGGTTTTAAGTTCGATTTCTTCTAATCCGATATCGAAAATTTCTGCTACTACAGAAGCCCATGTTACACCAAAAGCCCAATGATCCCAAAACTGTTACAACAAAAATTTCTTTCTTTAATGGATCAATCAGATGCTGTGCAACAAAGCCCAAGTTAACATTTCAAGCCCACTTCTCATGCAGAAGACACAAACTCAAGCTCTTCACATGCAAATACAAAAGCCCAGGGAAAAAAGCGCTTCTGCCAACTGCCAAATTCCAAGCATCAATCAACACTCAATTGCCAGTCAAAAGCGATTTGTAAATTAACTTTTGGTGCTGATGGAATCCATGGCATGCCACTTCTTTTACATTCTGCTGGTGTGCATCAGGAATACTATGTTCTAGGCATCATCATGATTATGGGTCCATTGAAACCCCCAAATTATTTTTTTTTATTATCATGGGTCCTCTGGCCGGAAAGCTAAAAACAGGAGTAGTTGAGGATGCCTACTACAGCAGACTATAATTTAAGATGACCAATTTTCAAGCAATAGGGCTATTTCTTGAATCACATATAATGATATAACAAGCAGGCCTATGTTCAAAATCTAGGTGCTATCGGCTATGCCAGCCAGTTGGTCATGGGAGTGAATATGCCTCATTTATATTCAAGTTCGAATTCTTATTTTCGTAAAATATATTAATATAAAGTAATTTAAACTATCGCTTGTGCTTAGAAAAATGAAAATACTTAAAGCAATCAATGGGCAAAGTTTTTCTATATATCTATAAAGTAAAAGTAAAACCGCGTAATGTTTAAATTTTCGAGTAACCAAA
The DNA here is from genome assembly GCF_000346465.2 of Prunus persica. Classification (NCBI taxonomy): domain Eukaryota; kingdom Viridiplantae; phylum Streptophyta; class Magnoliopsida; order Rosales; family Rosaceae; genus Prunus; species Prunus persica. Next base: position 4,527,463 of record NC_034012.1, on the reverse strand, counting down.
ACTTGGCCTCCTTTAAGAAAAAGTTTCAAGCCACACTCATTAATTTAAGAGAACAATTGGGTAAAACAGTAGCCAATAGCACCTGGTAAACATCAATTAAATTAAACTATCAAGTTAATTCTCATCGGTGGGCCATGCATTTCAAACTCGTTGCATGGTAAAAATCAATTAACATGAGCAAAGACAATAAATTAAAGAAATAAAGCTAAAGTAACAAAGTACGACATAAACAAACATTTTAACGAAAAAAATTGATGATGACTAACATGATTGCTTACTTTGATTTGCTTGTATGGACAAACTACTTTTAAAGATGCCTGAATTAAATCTTGGTCTTACCAATGATTTGATATGCCACAATTAAATTAAGACCAGATCGGGAATTTATTCATTGTTTGAATTGTGCATGATCAATTTAATATGTTGTTGTGTTTAGTCAATATAGAAGATTTATTCATATTCAACACATAATTATTTTGTATTTTTGTTTATTTATTAATAATATACTATCACTTATGTTCAACCAAAAAAAAAAGACTAAAAACATCAATTTATTATAGTAATTTTTAGACACAAATTGACGTGGTAGTATTTTATTTATTAAATATATATAGTTAAATTATCTCATAAATTTGTTTACGAAAACACCATAACATGTTTCCGACTAAACACCTTAATTCTCGTCAGAATTAACTAAAATTTGAGTGATAAAATTTCAGGTGAATTAATGTGGTAGGGAAAAAATTATTGTTTCAACCGTTGAGGTTCAAATTTCAGGTGAATTATAAAAAGATCAACAAAGAAGAAGAAAAAGAGATTTAGAGGACAATAATACTGATATGCCAAATAAGAACAAATTGACTATACGCTCACGTCACACCAAACATTTACGCAGCAATTTCAAGGCCGAAGTCAAACTAAGGTCAATTATCGTAATTTCGGCGAATAACGGGGGCAAATGCATGCCCTCCCTCTCCCGCTCACCAAATCCACCCCAAGCTCTCCCTCCATAAACCCTAAAACCAGACGGGAAATTAGAAAAGTTTCTGTTCACAGGAAGACAAGCAGCTTTCCCTAAATTCACAGTTTTCTCGGGATTTTCGAACACTTTCTGACTGTTGATTTTTTCCAATCGTAGCATTATCAGTGGATTCAGCTTCTTCACTGGTAAGTAACTTTTTGGTACTTCCATTTTTAGATGTTTAAATTTTATTTTCTAATTTTTGTTCTGGAAATGATTTGGTAAAAGCTTAAGTTGAGAAAAGAAAGAATAGTTAAAAAGCTGAAGTTTATAGTTCATTTTGGTCTTTGAGCTCGTTTTAGCTCTCTCTCTCTCTCTCTCTCTCCGTATGGTCTCTTGGCTCTGTTTGGTCGCTGGGAAAATGGACGAAAGTGAAAAGATAAGATCGTTTTATTTCTCTTAACTTATGTGTTAGTAGAAATGAACAAAGTTGGAAAGACTAGAGTTAGGTACTCTGTGTGTGCGCGTCTTTTGTTTTTAAATGACTTGGATACTGTTTTATCTTTTGTTTTCTTCCATTTTTGTTGGCACCAAAGCAGGTTGATTTGTAATTTGTTTCCCACTTTCAAGAAATTTAGTTGATTTGACAAGACTAAAATTATCAGAACTTTTTTAATCGATTCTCAACTGGGTATGCTTCTGATATATCTTCTTTTTTCATCTGAAGTTTCGCAGTTCAACAAGTCTTGCATGGTATGTTGGTATTTGTTACGGCCTAAGTGATTAACTTTCTGGGGATTATACATTGTTAGTGGGTACTCTGTGCACTGTCCTGCTGGTGATGTTCTTTCAATATCTGTGAAGAATCTAAGAGGCTATGGAGAGTTTAGAAGTCATGAGTAATGGCGTTCAATCATGCAACGGAGGGTTGATGCAATTTAGCAATGATGTGAAAGAAAATGATAATCGGGATGTTGACCTACTTGAGGATTTTGATTCTTATTGGCAAGATATCAATGACCGGTTGACCATATCGAGGATGGTGAGTGACTCGGTCATCAAGGGTATGGTGAATGCGGTAACACAAGAGGCAGCAGAGAAAATTGCTGATAAAGAACTACAGGTGACTAAATTGAAAGAAATGTTACGTGTTTACCATGTGGGTGTTGATGAAAATGAATTGTTGGGGTCTTTAGCAGTGCACCAAGAGTCAAACAGATTTGTCAAAGAAGGTAACAAAGACAAGATACATCCTAGCTTTCTTGAAGCTGTTTTAGAGCATGATAGAATAGAAGAATCTTTGAGCAGCTTAAGAGGAGCAACTAAAGAGCAGTTCAAGAAGCTGAAGAGAGAAATTGATAGCATAAGAGGGCGTAGCTCAGTTAAGAGAATTGGCTCTAGTTCTCAGTTGTCGGGTCTGAGTGACATACTGCAAGATAAAGTATCAGACAGATGGATTGATGTGGATAGGACGCTCAATTGTCTAAAGAGTACAATAGAAACTAGCTATCAACAGGTGGAACAAATGGTTCGCTTGTCAAAGGCATCAGTATGTGAGTGGCAACAGGAGCAGGAGTTTAAAGCAGAAATTGAAGCACTTGTGATGACGAATTGTATTTGGAGTCTTGAAGAAAATTTTTTGGACCGGTTTTATGGTGATAAAAATGTGAACGGGCATGGAAGGATGAAAGAGATATCAAGCTTACGTCAGGAATTAGACACCATTTCTAAATCGCTCTCTGTTTCTGACATTGGGCAGCTATCTTCTCATGGATCCTTGGAAGTTGATGAAGAAAGTAGTAATTTTAAGAAGGGAGACCATCCCCACCGCAAGCTTTTAAACAATCTTAACTCATCATCTCCATCTCCATCTCCATCATCATCATCATTGTCAACATCAACATCATCATCATCTTATCTTTGGGAAGAAAATGGCAAGCATGATGAAAATGGGAAGGATGATGAATCAGAAATAAATATGCAAGAAAGTTTGGATCCTACCCGGGTTATGCATATGTCAAGAGATGAATTGATAAATTATTATAATAATGAGATGACTAAGTTGAAGCGAAATCATGAATCTAAAGTGCAAGATATGATTGAACACCGATTCAGCCGCATGCGGGAATTGTTGAAAGAAAGGGGATCTTCTTTGTCATCAAAGAAGAATAAGGAGTTTGACATGTTGAGGAGGAGAATATCTGAGGTTATTTTTAAATTAGATGACATTCTTGTCGAAAATGAGCAAATAGCTACATTTGGTATCAATGAAGAAAGTCTTAGCGGTTTGAAAGACAGACTGGAATCACTCCTTTCAGAAAATCACCAGCTCAGAGATTTGCTTACAGATAAGAAGAGAGAAGTTAAGTTCCTTTCACAACAAGTTTCTGAAGCTGCAGAGAAAATGTCAGAGCACTCTCTGGCTGAGGCAAAGTTGTTAAAAACAACCGCAAATCTTAAGGCAGCTATAGAAGATGCACATATCGAAGCTTTAATTCGTGAAGATGCATTTTCTTTTATTCTCAGGGGAATAATGGATCAAATTAAATGCATGGCTGAAGAGTCACAAGTGGAGTATAATCTTCTGCAAGAAATTTACAAAAGTACATTTAAAGAAGCTGCACACAATGGTGAACCTACTAGCCAATGTGAAATTGAAGATTTGAATGTGGAGTCCATCATCACACAAGAACTATATGTAGTTGTATTCAGAGAAACCGTGAATGATGCCGAGCAGAAACTCAATAACCTGAACATGAAATATACCAATGAAAATCAACTTCGGGTTTTGCTTGAGATGGAAAATCTAGACAAAAGAAAAAAATTAGAAGTTGAGGTTGCAAACAAAGAAAAGTTAAAGCAAGAAGTAATCTTTCTGGCAGAAGAAAAGGAGCAGTTGGCACAGGACGCAGCAGCTGCCTTGGAAAAGGAAAAGGAGCGATATGAATTAGCTGCTCAAGAGCTTGAAAATTTAAGGGGTGAGACATTTCAGCAACAGAAATTGATTTCAGAAAGTATTGAAGAGTCAAATGCTGCACGTCGTAATTTGGTTTTGGCATTGGAGCAAATTGAAATACATAAGGCAGAGATATGCAAGTTAGATCAGAAGCTTGAACTAGCAATGAAAGAGTTGGGGAAACTTTATGAGGAGAGAAGGATGCTTCTTGATGTCAACCAAGAGAAGCACAATGCTGTATCTTTGTTTGAAGCAAAAGAAAGGGAGCTCAAGGAGCAATTGAAATCAATAGCTGTCTATAGCCATGGATTATTGAAAGCGGTTACTGATTTTGAATGTAGAGTAACACAAGATATTTCAGGGAAATGTTCAAGGTACTTGCTCAGTTTTTGTTACCTATAAGTGATTTACCTCTAAATGCCTTTTGTGCTCTAATTCTGTGTATAAAATTGATTCCACGCTCTTGCATGATTCTTGAGACCTGTAATGCCTTGTTAATCTTATAGTTTGTACGTGTCTACTTTCAAAATCTGCATATGCATGAACATCAGTGAAAAGATTTTGATTTTTTGAGTGCCTAGAAAGAGATGGGTATGAGAGCAGAAATGATATGTATCAGATCAATTTGCTTACTTAGTTAACCTGTAAAGTTAGCCTTGTAAGTTCTCAGTTTCTGGAATGGAATGATACTTATAGAGAGCACCTTTTATAATGTTAATGTGATTACTTCTAGATGATTCCTTAATTTATTCTTTAGCTAGAGTGATCCAGCTAGTTGGTGCTAAATTTATTTAGAATCAAGGACATCTGGATTCCACTGGCATTTGCTATGCAAAAAGCTAATGTACCTGTGACTTTGTTTCCAGGTTGAAGCGTTTGAGTTCTCAATCGCATTCACTTAAAGAAAAAGCTAATGTACTTGTAAGAAGAGGGTCGCTATACAAGCAGAGATTTGAAAGGAAATGTTCTGATCTCGAAAAAGCTGAAGCCGAGGTATGTAAATCAGATAGGTATTATGCATATTTCAACTTGATGTTTAGCCTCAGATTGTCTTTCATGCTATGAAACTCATGTAAGTGAATTGTTGCTTGCATATACTTATGGGAGAAAATACTTTGAGATGCTTTGTTGGATGATGGTGGTATTTTAAATATAATTGGAAGTTATCTTCCATTACTGGCCCTGATTTCCTGTCTGTTTCACAGTATTAAGCTTTAGTTTGTACTGTAAAGTGTTATCTTCATACGTGTACTTTTACTTGGCTATTTTTCATATACATATACATATATATATATGTGTGTGTGTGTGTGTGTGATTATGTGGGACACTGAATCTGGCCTTCATAATTGTAGAGTAAGACATTGCATTGATCAATAAGAATGCGGTGTCCTACAGAAGATGTTTATATCTCTTTCTCAATAGCATCTATCTATCCAATGCAAGAAAAATAGAATAAAAAGAAGCGATGAACGTGCAAATATAATATATAATTTTATATATATATATATATATATATATCTCTCTCTCTCTCTCTCTCTCTGTGTATGTGCTTCAAATCACTTGACTATGTACTAAATATGTAATTCATATGCACACGTACACATTTTATGAGGTTTTACTACATAGAAAATTATATTTTCTACTTCAAAAAGTCCTGGAGTTAATGTGTTTGAAGGTTCAACTAGATATATTTTTGGTATATAGTTATAAATTTTTTTATTACAGATAGCTTTCAAAGTTTTTATTCCCTAGGTCATAAAACATTAAAAATGGCCTATACCATGTATTTTTATACAGAGACCGTAATAAAATTGTAATTTTGTAGCATATATAACTGATTATATTTCATTGGATTTCAGGTTGATCTTTTGGGGGATGAGGTGGAGACACTATTGAGCCTTGTTGAAAAAATATACATTGCCCTTGATCATTATTCACCGATATTGCAGCATTATCCTGGAGTAAGATGCTTCTGTTCATTCGTGATTTATCATATATATACTTTTCGTTTATATTTTTCGGGTACCTGTGTGCAAGGATGAAATGTTGATTTGGTGGAAATATCGGTTGTCCGTATTTAAGAAAATATTGATGTCTGTGAAAACAACAAATAAAATTATATGGAATCAATGAAACTTTACTTAAAAACGTGAAAATTGTGGGAAAAAAAACTTTAAAAATGGCACACTCAATCAATTAGTCATCAATTGCACTGGTAAATTTCATGCACAAGTGACAAATCTATGACATTAAAATGCCACCGATGGCAGCTTTAACACTAGGGTGAAAAGGCATCTTTAGTTCATTGGATTTGTAATCTTTGAGAGCATTTTAAAATCTAAATTTGCATGAAATAAAAGTAACTAACACTTCATATAACCACTTTATGATAAATTACACACTTAATTCACAATAGACTATGCGATTATATAATTATATCTTAGTTTCACTTACTAGATTTCCAATTACATTAAATAATACTAATTAACACTTAATAAAACTAAGTCAATATACATTACAAACCTAATTTACACTTTATATGATTATAGTTTGTATGGCTTGTCAATCTATGAAGGAATTAATTGTGGTATGTGTCTGATGTGTCAATAAGATACTCTCATAACCTAGTGGGAGGAATGCTTGATGTACAGAAAAACCATCCATGTATTTATTCATCTTTTCCTTGTGCTTTGCAGATAACTGAGGTCTTGAAGCTCGTAAGAAGAGAATTAAGGGGAGAAACTAAAACAGTTTGATCTCCCCTTTTGACTAGGTAAGGTTTCGACTGTAAGGATTTCGTTTGTGCCGCATAACTGCTATAACTATATATGTTTTTTTTTATTTATTCATTTGATATTGTTTGCTAACATACTTGATGGTCACTGTATCTTTTGTGTCACAGCAGTATGTTACTGGAGTGGCATACTGCAGTGGTTGTCAGGCAACTACGTTCGTCAAAACCACCAAAGAATTCAAGTATAAAATTTGATGAAGAGAGAGATGCCGAAAGGTTTTCAACAAATATTGGCAGCGTTACATAGTGAGCTCGGTTTTTGTGAAATATAGTTTCCAACATAATTCTTTTTTTTCCTTGGAGCCGAGGTAATCCTCATCTTAGTGAACCACAAGTTCCTCCTTCCCTGGGTGGAAGTTTTTTGTTCCTCACCTGTTCCGTAAAGGTTTATAGTCCCTTTTGTTTCTTTTGTATATGTGCCAGCAGAAGAGATTTCTTTACGTAGCATCTACATGTTCATTTCATATATGTTGATATGAAAGCCGCATACTACAAAGTGCATACAATTTCTCTTGAACACTCCAATCAGTTGGTGAAATTTCTATAGTAAAGGAAAGCTATTAGCTAACCTGAAGGCTACACGATTATTCAATGTGTTAATGATGAGCATCTCTCTCTCTCTCTCTCTCTCTCTCTCTCTCTCTCTCTCTCTCTCTCTCTCTCTCGATTTTGCTTTTGCTTTTGCTAAGGCAACAATGGGGAATACAGATTGATTACCATAACTAAAAATCTAACTTTTAAATGGGTACAGATTAATCATCATGGCATATGAATTTAAGAATCGTATACACTAACAAAAAATATTATTAAAAAAAAAATCATAGATTGCTAATTATATATTGCCGCTGAGATATAGCCTCTCCCTGGACTTGGTCTCTTCTTATTTTTCCGGTAGTCGTCAGTGGAAATGGCTTCTTCCATAAAATAAATACTTTTGGTATCTTAAACCTGCAAAAAAAATCGTAAAAAACAATTGTGAGGAAAATTTTGAAATCCCTATAATGCCAAGGATCATTTTGTTTTAGGAGAGAAAATAGGATACCCGGTCAAATTCATTTCTTTACAAAATTGGCAAAGGATCTCACTGGACATTTGAAGCATTTGTTTTGAGACTGAGTGTCTGATACTTGTACTTATCCACTGCCAATCTTCTCTTATTTGAACACAAGCCACAACCATCTCTGTGAGGCGAGCATCTGGAATTCCCACCACAACAGCACCATTTACCCCTGGATGTTGTAATAGGATTCTCTCCACCTATATCATTTTTTAAGAAGGAATAAAATACCCTTTTCCGAATTGGTGTAATTTAGGACAAACAAAATCTAGATTGTATGCGCCGGTTATATATAACCTTCCTTTCACAACATACACGTAGGTTTCACCACAAATAAGCGCTCCCTCATATGTATTGTGAAAGAAGCTAATACATAACCGTTGCATACAGTAATTTCTCCTACTAATTATGTCATTTTTCCCTCATTAGTTTCTGAACAAAACAAGAACAGAGGTCAATAAAACATATGATCTTACCTCTTCAGGGTAAATGTTCTCCCCTCCACTCTTGATTCGACCATTTGCTCGTCCAATAAGCCACACATTACCAGAGTCGTCAATTGAGCCAATGTCGCCTGTGTCAAGCCATACTTCATCCCCGGAAACTGATGCATTTGGTGGACTTCCTTGCCAATATCTAAGCATCGCATGTGGGCCTCTGGTTAAGATCCTCCCCACGTGAGAAGAGCCATCCCCAGAGATCCTTAGTTCTACATGAGGAGCAGGCTTGCCAACACAAATACCTCTTTCTTGGTGAACTGGCTGCAATTTTCTTCCATCAATCCCCGGGTCATACAGGGTCATGAAGGTCAATGAAGAGCATGTCTCCGTCATCCCTTTGGTTATTAGAAGGGTAAGAGAAGAAACGAAATTATAAGTAGATATATAAGTTTGCAGGTCAGATTTCTGAGGTGTATATTATAAAGACGGGTTTAGGGAAAGAGGCACCCACCATAAGCTGAGAGGAGCTTAGCTTGTGGGAACAATTTGATGGCAGCCTTCGTAAGTTCACTTGACAAACCTCCACCTCCATTTAAGATCTTCTTCACACTCTCCATGCCTTTCCATGTCTCAATTCCCCTGACAGCTTTCAGAACAAGAACTCAGAAAACCAATGGCACAAGGCACAAGTACAAGGCTTTGCAATGCATGTTGATCAATCCTTTTCACAGAACTCGTAAAATACGATACCTAGTAAACGAAAAATTAGAATGCTTTCCGAGTGGGATTTTCTCCACTCTCTAAGCACACTATCATAAGAAATCTTCTCATACAGCCTTTCTTATAAGGAAATTACCATTACCTGAATTTGAGAACAAAATCGGCCATCATTGCAGGAACGGTGATGAGAGTAGTAACCTTATGTTGCTCTATGGCTTCAAGGGCAGATTTAGCCTCAAACTTAGGTATCAAGACATGGCGTGCTCCAATCATTAGCATTGCTAGGGCTGATGACAAACCACCAATGTGGCACAATGGAGCTGTATGCAAATAAACCTGCAATCGCCGCACAATTAAACATTGCAAACTCATTCAGTTTCTTGAGCTAAACCGAATTCAACCCTGCTTTCGTGCAAATTCTAATCTTAATATCCTTGACTAATTGCAAACTATGAAAAGAACACATGCATACATCATCCTCACCGTAGCCAACAATGGCAATTTTTGCTAGGGACTGTATAATAAAAGCTGAGTGGCTTATGGCAACTCCCTTTGGCCTTCCAGAGGTTCCTACATAACAAGAACAAATAAGTAATTAAGACAAATAGCCCAATAATCTTACAACTAATATCTAAAATTTTTCTAAGAACAAATAAACAGAGTAGAGAGCTCGTACCAGAAGTGAAGCATATCATCACAACCCCCTCAGGTGCCCAGGAGTAATTTAATTGCGCGTCCCCTACGGAATCCTTTTTAATCGTTTCAGTACTTAACACTGCCCAATTTAAGAATGAAGAGTAATATCTTAACCAAATTGGTAAACCAAAGAAATGCTTTCTGTTTGTTACAATATCTAAATGAAAAATCCATGTCTTAGAAACTTCATACCATTACTTGAAGTCCTTAAGAAATCCGATAAAGGCGAATCTAACGAAACATGCCACATAAGAGAAGGTATATGATGAAGTTGGAGCTTAGAATACCAGGGGATACAGCTTTCATCAGTCACCAACATTACTGGCCTCACTACCTCCATTGCCAAAACTGCCTCTTCATAGCTCTGCGATGTGTAAAAGTACAACAAAAATGTTGGGTTACATTTGGTTTGCATGGCAAGTAATTCTCAGAATTACAATTTTGAAGTTTACTTACGTACCCATCGGTAATTAAGAGGAGCAGCTATGGCACCAACGAATGCAACGGCTAGTAACCACTCCAAATACAACTCACTGATAATATTAATAACAAGATCATATATTAGTATACTTTTTATATACAAACAATAGTCTAAATTACTTTAAATTAATCTATTACCTCCCGGCGAATTGGTCTAACTCGTGTATGCAACCATATATTAGTACTTAAGAGTGTTTTCAAAAAGCATTTTTGGTGAGCAAGTGAAGCAGAACCTGTTGAAGGCAGCGATTGAGATGACGTCGCCGGAGCCGAGGCCCAGTTGGAGCAGGCCTTGGGCCAGACCCATGACACTCTCCACGAATTCCTTGCCGGTCTTTCGCCGGTTGCCAGTGACAGTGACGACGGAGTTGCCCCGGAGAGTTGATAGGAGGCTGAGGCATTCGCAAATGTGGGCCTCTGAGAACTTGCCCATTTTAATGGAGTGTAAGTTGGGAATTTTCCAAAAGTCCTGTTTTTGTGAAGCTCTACACTACAGGTACTCGTTTGAAACAAAGGGCGGGTAGAGAGAGCTCACAGCAGAGCCGAACGTCATTGGAAGACTGGATTTCAAGTTATCTTATCTTGTCTAAACACGTGGATAGATATTATTATTATTACTATAAGAGCTTACTGCTTAAGGCATGCATAAGCATAATGATATGCAATAATGCTATAAATAAAACCCAACGGGGCCCAACCCAAATGTGAATTATAATAAACATAATTTGGTAAATAAGTTTGGCAATTGGAATAGAAGTATTTCTTGTGTGCAGAGGTTTGGTTTTTCTCACATCCTTGTTGAAGGTGGTTCACAAATTTTATTTCGAATATTACAACATCACTATGTTTCTTTTTATATGTGTATATCACTTATTTGATTCCGCATTCTCAATTATCAGTATATTTATCGTTAAGTTAATTTAGTGATAAACGCTACGGGCTAATATTGGTCACAAGTTTCCCATTTTCCTTCTTCAATGACTTGTAAAACCCTCTTTGATGTAAAGTCTTTAGGGATCTTTATTAGGATCTTCTTTGTGGTTTAATTTTTGACTTCAAAAAGAAAATTGTAATAGAAGTGTTAAATCAATGATACGTACTTGACCGCCAACCTATCCACTAATGTACCAAATGTATATAATATTAATTGTATGGTACGATGGTTACAAAATTAAAAGTTTGATTTGTTGCAAAGGTTACTATTTCTGTCAATATCTACAGTAAAAGTTTGATTTGTGTCCCCTTTCTTCGAATTAAAAGAAAGAAAAAGGAAAGACAGATGATCATTGTGGCATTGTCTTTGTTTCAGTGAAGATGGAGATATTTGACCAAAAAAAAAAAAAAGGAAGATGGGGATAGCTAAGGGAGTTCACTATCAATGTGTTATGAGATTTTGATTTTGAGATTATTGGTCAGCAAATCGAATCTGAGACCCCGTTTGGCTTTTTTTTCAAAGACTAAGTAACTTAACATCAAAGTTAAGCTCCAGATTAATAAATAAATAAAAAGTTAATTCCCCCAGATAATGCTATATTCTTAGTGGTAATGCATGGATAAAGTTAGGCCATATCCCATCACGTATAATGAAAAAGCAAAATGACAAGCTACTGTTGGCATCACAGATGAATAATGCTATTCTTATCAGCTCCGGAAGAAAGATAAGACTATCCTTTTGAGTCTAAATCCCATCTTCACAATCACTCCAAAATAAAACTTAAATAATAACAAGAAGCTTTACAAAAATACAAAGCAAAAGCTTCACCCTCACAAGTCATCAGTCAATAGAAAAATAGTTGCTTCAAAATTTAATTCCCACCCATCTTTTTCTGTCATGCACATTAAATACTTTCAAGATATATAAAGTCAAATTTGAACTTAAGTAAAATATTAAGAAAAAAATTACTAAACTAGATACAATAATTTATATAAAGACGCAGCGAGCTAACGTATTAGCTTCACAAAAAATATGTTTGATATTCCAACTTGAAATTCTACATTTATTTTTTAAGAAATTATGTTTTTTTTTCTAAAAGACGTGGTGAGTTAACATATTAGCTTCACGAAAAATATGCTTGATATACAAACTCGAAATTATGCTTTTATTTTTCTAATATTTTTACTGAGTAAGTAGAAAGTAAAAAGTTTTTGAGTGAGTTTATAAATGGTAAATAGTAGAGGACAAAAAAGCAAGCGGCGATAATAGGACCAATACAGTCAATATATAGTAGACTTTCTGTGAATTCTGAATTGTAATAGAGAGAGGTCATTGCTCGCTTCTCACTGGTCTCCGACAGGCGACAACGATCACACGGTTTTCCGAATTCAGACAAAAAAAAACACAAAAAAACCAAAAATAAATAAAATTTCACGTCATCAAACAGTGTAGTGTTTGGTGCTCATACTCTTATAAAACGACGCAGTGTGTGTGGACCTAAAGTCTCTGGAGACAGAGACGAAGACAGAGGCAGAGAGAGAGAGAATGGTGCTTCGCATGGAAATCGGGGGAGCGATCGTAGTGTTTCTGATGGCGGTGGCGATGGAATCGGAAGGTCGAGAGCTGCGGCCGTCGGATCACGGACTCCTATACCAGGGCTCGCCGCCGGCGAGCGCGAAGTCTCCGACGGAAGTGAAGTCTTTCTTCGTCGGGGGAGGAGGAGGAGGCGGAGGTGGGGGAGAAAATTCGCCGACGGCATTGCCGAAGGCGATGAACTCGAGCGACTCGTCGTGGTGGAACGGCGTCGTCGCACGTGGCGGCGGCCACAGAGATCACGTGAAGGATGTGCTGTTGCTGGCCAGTTTGGTTTGTGGGATTACAGGTGTCGCTCTGTTTGTGGCGTCTGCCTTTGTGTATCTGTTAAGGAACCGAAAGCATAAATCATTACCATCATCAGCGTCATCATGAGGTAATGATCTCTATTATAACAACTAGTGCTTCTCTGGATTTCTGCTCCATTTTTTTCTTTTTCATTTTTATGTTTTTCGTGAGTGTCATGTGAATAAGCTTAAGAGGTAGATCCTATATGACAGAGGATGCAGAGGTCCAAATTTTTTTTTTCGTTTGCTATTTGCTAATCCACACAATCTTCTCTTATCTGGATGTAATCAATTAGGAAGCATTCTCTGTTCTAGAGAAAATTCATTTTTTTTCTTTTATGAATGAGGTGAAAATACGAACTTCGGACCTCTTTCAACATTAGAAAAAGAAATATTATTTGACCAAAAACTAATTGGTTTGTTTTATAAATGTTTTAAAGAAAATTGTATTAGTTGGCTTCTATTTGTACTACTATAATTACAATTATCGTGAACTTGCGACTTTTTCTGTGTGACAATAATACTATTTGTAATATATTCATTGATGATCGCCTCTCTAATAGAGATGGACCCCATTAATGTATGTGAAATCCGTCTTTATTAGAGAGGTAGCTAACAAAGTAATCACTAAATATAGTCTAAATAGTAAGACCCTGATGTTATTGTATGTAATATTCCATTAGCATATCCAGTGTCCACCCTTATAATTTCAAATGAACAATGTTTTTGCCTTACTTACATGCAATGAGGTGTATATTTTTCTGTGTATACCATTTTGTATTTGTCTATGTCACAAAAAGATATACACTCCGTTACTTGTACGTATGTCTCTCTCATGACTCAACTTCAGGACTATCTCGTGGTGGTATCTACCAAAAGGCTATTTTATTATTATTATTAGCATACGTAAAAGGATGGAAATTGTCGGCTGGTATGGTTTTAATCCAGCTCACATTGTTGACTTGAGTTAGCGTCTGAAATATGAGAAAATTCATTATGGACTTAATAATAACCTGCCATGAATTTGATGATGATGGGGTCCTTAGCTTATAAATCATAATGATGAAGAACCAAATAAAATGGTTAATTGCGTCGAATATTTGAAAAAGAATTGGATTCTTATATCTTTTTTCTTATTTCAACAATCTAACTGCCATACAATTTCAACCTACCATGGCCATTGATTGCTTTTCGTTGAATAAAGCAGCCTGAATAAATCAAAGATTTGGTTCAACTTGTGCGGCTGTGCCACAATACCCTTCTTTTCTTTTTCCTTTTTGTCCTATGGTTGGGATAAGGGTAACTCTTTCCTTTTCTCTTCCTCTCCACTGGGTTCACTCACCCTCATTACAAATAAATATCACCCAAAAAAGGGAAACAAAAAAACCCTACACCGTTCTTCTACAACCATAAAACTACAAGACAATCAGTGTGGATTAAGGCAAACCAATGTGAACATTTACACACAAACAAAAAAAGAGAGAATGTGCTTAGCCAAGTTGGTTAGAGCTGATGTGCTCCCCACTCTGCATCCGAGTTCAAATCCCCCTTCCCGTAATTTAGATTATATTAAAGTTGATTATCGCTTGTATAAAAATAACAATAAAAAGACAGAAAAAAAGACCAATGTGAATATGTGCTCATGCTCTGGTTTTTGTCAAACGATTCACAAATAAGAGAGAAAACTGGAATTTCTATAAACAAATACAAAAGAATGGAGACAAGTGTATGGTGCCATTCCATACAAGTAACTCAACCAAAAATTACAGATTCTTATTAAAAATAAAATGGGAAGAATAAAGAAATTATTTACCTATTGCTCAAGAGGCATCCACTCTAGTTCTAAATCTATTTCTCCACATTCCACATTCTGGAGCTTGAGTGTCACCTCCTGTTTTACCTTCCCATCAACAATGTTAACAGTGCTATCGTCTACGAGGGCATTGTCATTTGACTTCAGCCATTTTCCAATTTGCATGTTCCCAAACATTCCTGCATCCCCAAATGCCATTGCAGATGTTATCAAGGGCTGAAGATCAACCTCTGCTTCTCCCATTATGTCATCAGCCGAGAACGTGTCATGATCAAACACCCGCTGCAATGTGGCAACCGGAAACATTCAGTTTTACATGAGAAAAAGGCAGAGTAAAATGACACGTCAATATTACATGAGAGTTTCCTGATCTTTGGCATATAGTATCTGTAACGGAAAGACATAGATATGCGTACCAACTGTAAAGCTCCATATCGCTGAGGAACAGACAGCATGAGTTCTTCATTCCAGACCGGATTCAAGTTACTTTTTATTATAGTCGTCTGAAGAGTCTACATTATCACCAACATTACCATCATCAAAGAAAGAAATATCAGTCTGGACTAATCACAAATTGAATTATCTGATTAATATATCATTTCACAATATATACATGAGTTATTACGTTTAATCAAGTCTAGCCGACAAGCATGCATCAACAGCCTTTTTCTTGGAAATTTTACCCTCAACTTCCTTGTTATATGCAAAAACCAAGTATATATAATATATGGAAATGATTAAATCTCTCTCTCTCTCTCTCTCTCTCTCTCTCTCTCTCTCTCTCTCTCTCTCTCTCTCATGTGCAGCGGATTCTGAAGCTTCATTACCAAGTAATAAGCAATAGTGAAAGAATACTAACCTGTTGCCCAAGAGTCAGGATGACATAAGGATCACTTGTCATCATATCTCGAATAGCTAAATTTGTGCCTCTAATCACCTTTACCTTCAATAATCCAATAAATTCTACCATACCTTCCTGTAACCAATTTCAAAATATAGGCCAAAGTTACAAACATGTATAGTTCAACAAGTTTATATCCCACTCTCCCAACTTTTATGAATTTTCACCTTAATTCTTGAAGTACATAATTGAAAGGCAGACATAACATGTGACAATACTTACCGTTTTCTGCGAAGAATTTGAACGAAAACTATCGATAATCTTTCTAGAAAAACTACTTGATTGGAGAGTGTTCTGAAGAGAGTTCTTTCTAGAAGGACCTGAGTTAATCCGCAAGCTAGGTTTCAGAAATTCTTGAGCCTCATACTTTGACCTACATGAACATGTAACTACTTTTAATATCTGAAAAGTGACCCAACAATTGAAACTGCTCAATGGGAAATCCTAGAATTCTATAGCATAACTAACCGGATGAATTTTGAGCGTTCCTCGTGACCAGCATCTGGTCCAGGCTTTGAACATCCATCTGGAATAAAAGCCTCATAAATTGCATTAGCAGAAGAATTTCCCCCAACTTCTATCATTGCATCAATTTCATCATCAGACCATTCATCCAGTGTCACTGATAAAACCTGAAATAATAAATATCAATCAATTAAGCAACATTTGACTGATTCGCCGCAAGCCTGAAATAGTTCTACTGTGGGTATCACCCTAAAAACAGAAAGAAGAAGGCAATCTGAAAAAACTATAAGATTTTTTGGTAAAAGAAATGAAATAAACTTCCCCAGTTTCCTCGTGATGCAATTCAATCAACCAAGGATTCATGTCGATAATTAAATTAACTTCCTTGATGCAAGCAGATGTGATCAATCATTTGCATGTTCCCTTTTGGTCAACAGATTTCATATCGTAAATAACAATCATGCTTCTGACTGTTTCTTTAAAAGTTAGTTATATTATAATTCTGCAACCAAAACTCCAAATTATGACTGTCTTGGTGCAATACAATGAAAACTTAACTAGTACACAAACTTTGGTTTCATAATACCTATTTCAGAAAGAAAACGGAAGAGGGGGAGGGGAGAGACCACTTAGTTCAGGGCCAAGTGGGTGGACATGTGTTGTCATCTTTGTTCATGACATAACTGCTGGTAGTAAAGAAACGGCAGGTAGAACGTACATGTGGTTATCAGCCTATCCCTAACTAGTCATCTGTCATGTTTTTCTGCTGGAAAATTGTTTCCATTATAAAAAATTAAATTGGAGACGCATCCAGCAATCAGGAGCCCTTACCTTTGATATATGAGTACCAAGGCTCCTATGCACACCACAACATTTTAAGCATATAAAAACTCCGATATTTGCTGACCTGCAAATGAAGTTACAAACAGATTCCTTAATATCGAAGAAGTTAGAAGGATACGGGAAGTGAACTTTCTTAAGAATGCATGGTTATTTTCAATTTTCTTGAAAGATATGTGTCGGAATTTCGGATGTCAACTAATAGCTTTACAAACACACTCATCTTTAATCTCTTAAGCTTACATGTGAAACAAGCATGTCTTAAACAACAGAGTCTTTGACTTAGTGCCTATACAAACACTGACACAAAGTACATATACATTCTCAGGGTATCAATGGGGAAAACTTACGCCCATTTAGGATCTGGTGCACCACAATCAGCACAAGAGCGATTATCTTTTTGCAGCAATAGATCTTTTAATCTTCTTTTACCTGTATAGCATATACAAGTCATTCACTTTCTGGATTAAAGTATTAAACTAAAAGACATTTACGCCAGATACACACGGATGCAAAAATGCTTACATTACTGCCCAACAATTATGGAAAGTACTTAAAAACAATCTTTCTTTTCTTACCACCAGAATACTAGATGTAATTATGGTG
This sequence comes from Prunus persica, assembly GCF_000346465.2. Taxonomy (NCBI): domain Eukaryota; kingdom Viridiplantae; phylum Streptophyta; class Magnoliopsida; order Rosales; family Rosaceae; genus Prunus; species Prunus persica. Next base: position 4,509,920 of record NC_034012.1, on the reverse strand, counting down.
CATAATTCATAATATGTAAGTTTTCAATTTGTACGAAATAATATTTCTGTTTCCTTTGCTTCGAGTATTACAAGCATACCTGAGGCAGGCCTCCCCAGTTCCATTGGACGGTGATTCATTGCTTTGCTAATAACCTACAATCATCCAATGATTGAAGCCTGTTCTTTTCAAGTATTCAGTACGAAGTGGCCTGGAAAACGGAAAGTTAAACAACCAATCTGAGCAAAAATGATTCCGAAAGCGAAACAAAGACACCTGATACCACCCCAAATGAAAGCCTCAAAATTTGAACTTCTTTAGCATAAAATCTATTGACCAAAAAACAAAAAGAAGATAATATTGCAATTCCAGTATATTTCTTAACCAGCTAATTCCGTGGAGCTCATATGCAAGTAAAAATAAGTTTGAAAACAATGAAATTCCAAATACCACTGTGAATATGCAATATAACCATGGATGTATGTTTCATATCATTTGAAGTTGCCGATTGTTGAAACATCCCCATCAAATTCAAAATGAATCTATTGGTCAAAGTTACAATATCTATAGTTTGGCTAATAAAGCTTCACAAATGGATAAAAACGGGTAGAATTTTATTTTGCGGCAATATTGGCCACGCAAATTTGAAAAGATGAAAAAGGGGATCAACTAAACTTTGGGTAGGCACAGTTTAGTGAAATTGTTGATTTTCTCAGGTTCCAAATGATGAAAGCTCCAATCAAACGAAATAAATTAATCATTACCAAATCAAAACTGAAATCAACAATGAAGGAATGACAAAGTTTTAATGATGGGTTCATTCAAAACGGATAGAAAGTGCCATTAAAGGTGGAAAACTGGTCCAAATCAGAGGTTCCAAATCCATCTAACGACTGCTACCATTCACATAGAACCAGAAAATGAAAGAAACCAACATAACATATGAAAAAAAAGCTCACCTGACAAAACTAATTAAAAGATTCAGTGAAAGATCTATGAGAGAGATGACATATTACCAGTGAATTGAAGAAATGAGAAATGTCCTTTATAGAATGATTCTTCAGAGAAAGAACCAGCACCAGAGAGAGAGAGAGAGAGAGAGAGAGAGAGAGAGAGAGAGAGAGGAGGATGATTGTTGAAACAACTGTGTTTTGGTTTTGTTTATATATTTGTTTTTTATTTTTATTTTTATTCTAATGAGGAGAGGTCAGCGAGAAGAGGAGGGAATTATTATAGGATAGAATAAAAATCATGAATGCCATATGATGATGTGCAGTTTAAAATTTAGAGGGACTGCCACGTCACGCAGCATAAGATGCGCCTTCAAAGTAAAATATTTTATCTGTTTCCCCAAAAACAGGTAATATATTTTATCTGTAAAATAGTCTGGCATATTGTTCAGACAAACAAATCAGCTAACGAGATAACAACAACAAAAATAAACAATCTAGCTGGGTTGAGATAAGATAAGATTATTGAAGATTTAATCATCGTTACACTCTCACTATTACGTGACTAAATCATCAGTCTATGTTGTTATAACATATACAGTCCCGATCTCTTGGATCACAGGAGTTTAAGAGATTGTGGTCACCCACCGTTGGATATTAATCCAATGGTTCAAAAAAGTTTTTTAAAAAGAGTGCAAGAGTGAGTGAACCGTTGAATTTACATCCAACGGTGAGTGACCACAAATCTCTTGGACCCCTGTAGTCCAAGAAATCAGGACTGATAACATATATATTTATCCATGTTTTCAATTGTTATTTAGCTTCAAGGAATTTTCCAGAGACTAGTCCTCCAACCTCAAAATTTTACTTGTAATATTTAGGTTTGAGTCACTGTCTTTCTAGAAATTGGTTCGATGATTGACATTCTAAATTAAATTCATTGATTAGTTGTCCTTTGACTATAGTTTCATATTCATAAACAGTCATTTTCTTCTTCTCCTTTTCTTTAAGCAAAATAAAATGTCAATGTGTTAAAATAATTTATAAAAGACGTGTGGACAGACAAAGCCGCTTTGATTTTACATGAATTCTAACCTGACTGACAGTTGCCTATGTTGACATAATTTATTACTTCATATTTAGATGACGGTTGACGCACTCAAATGTACAATACATGCTGCATCTCTTTTGTCTACATTTTCAATATGAGCAGCATAAAAGATTTGAGACCCTTTTCATAACTAAAATATGCATCCTATATTGTGTACAAGAATTGTCACTGGTAATAACCAAGTGTAAGATAAAAGCCGAATAATGCTACTCTTATTACATTTCTATACCATTTTATGTGGCAGATGAGATGGACATCCACATCATTTAAAATTATTTAACATTTTATTTTATTTTGTGATTTATTAACACTTTAAAAAAAACTGTTGATTAAACTTTCTCTTATTAAAATACACTTCATTGATTTAATTGACGTGTCATATGATAGGGACATCCCATATCATGTGGTATAGAAATGTGGGATAAAAATGTGGTAAGTGTAGCATTACTCTTAAAAGTCGTATGTGAAATCAACTAGTTATTAATCTATTGATACTTTCATCTCAATATTATAAGTGATTTCACGTTCAATTTCCTCTCCTCGTTTCCATTTATTGAGAAAATCTCTTATTCAATTGTTCTATACGAAAAATCTTTCGATAATAATTGATCATGTGAGAATTTAGATATCGAAATTAAGTTATATAAGTCAAGTATTGAATTGAGACCTCACTAGTAATGTTAGATGGTAACATGGCTTATAATCAGCCTTTTCTAGGCTGCAATCACAGGGATGATGACCCATTCACTTAATGCGGCAAACAAACTTAGGCAATTTGCAAGGCATCAACCAATGGATTACACTGTTAAAGATACTGTGTACATCATCAATCACTATAGTCAAAAGATTAAAGTCTTAATAGACAAGAATAAATTACATACATATCAGTATAGATCATCAATCACTATTATACTAATTTTTAATAGAATTATTTAGAAAAAGTCATTTGTAAAGGATTCATTAGTGTAGTGATTTGGAACAAATGTTTTCCCAAAAAAGATTCAGGGTTCGAGTCTTAGCATCTGTTTAGTGTATGTGAGTCTAATTTATTATCGCCCCTATCAATAGAAAAGATCCTATAAGCAAAAGAAAAGGAAAAGAAAAGAGATTTGAATGTTTTTGGAAAATTACTCTAAGAATAAGTACGCAACCACCATATTAGAATCAAGTGGACATTTGAAAATGCCTTTAGAAGGTGGATATTATCGGTTTATACCCTCTCCTTTTCCAAAGTTAATTAAATAGCAAACCTCAATGCAATCAAAAGCTGAGTTGGAACAAAAGAACCATTTATATAAAAATAATAAATTAAAATAAAACATCAATCCAAGCTGTGGCCACTTCCAAACAAGAACCACCTAATGCCAAGTGTTATTCGCGGGTTGTTGCATATAGGCATATAAATTATAATTAAATATTGAGTATCAATTTACATATACTAATATTGAAAAAATATTAAATATTTGAAGTTTTTCTTCTTGGTTTAGATTTCTCTGCATTAGCCTTACTTTCTCCACAGATCCTGCTCATGATTGTTTCTGCTCTATTTAAGTTTTTACCGGGTCTTGAATTGATTACATAGCTTGGTTGCTATCAAGCTATGATCTTTATTTGAACATTCATTAATTGTTTAAAACAGGTTGTCAATTATAGGGAAAACAGTTTGCTTGCAATTCATAATAAAATCGGTTGAACAAATTTACCAGAATTTTGAATTTTCTGGTTATTACATTGAAAAATATTAATAAATAAAAAACTAAATGGAGGCAAAAGATGAAACATCAATCAACAATCAAAGGGTTCCTCAAATTGGTTCAACCAAAAGAAGATGGGCTTGTCTCTTTGTTTGCTGATACATATCAATGCTATTACTAACTCAAAAGTTCCTTATGTAAAAGCTGATGATTGGCTAACCAAAAGAAAATTTACCTAACATGGGAGGCTTCATGCCATATCAATAGACTTCCACATGCCATTGCTTGTTCTTTTTCAGTTGTGAAAGCTTCTCCTCCCAGTTCTCCCCTCTTCCATCCGCAACCCTCTTCAAGGTTTCTTGAATCCCAGGCATCATTCCCCTGAGCCCACAGAAATATATGTGGGCTCCATTATCCAAGAGCTTGAAGATCTCATCACTGTACTCTTCAATTTTATCCTGAACATACATCTTCCCTCCTCTATTGTTCTTATGTTCTCTACTTAGCGCTATGTCGTACCGGAAATTATCAGGGTAGTCCTTGAGATACTTGGTGAACTCTTCATCATAGAGGAGACTATCAGTATTGGCCACACCAAGGAATAGCCATGCAAGGCCGCCAAACTTGAATTTGGGAACAGATTCCATGAACATGCGTCGAAGGTAACCTCTGTATGGTGCGACACCAGTGCCGGTGGCAATCATAATGTGGGTGGCATTTGGGTTGTCTTCAGGCAAAAGCATGATCTTGCCAGCAGGCCCTGCCATATTATTATTTATAGTTCAATTAACTATAGACAAGGAGTGCATCTTAACTACCAGTAACAGTGTCAAATCCATCAAATGAAAAGAATGGACTAAATAGGTTTATTAATTCTCTCTGAAAGCAAATAATATTGATCATCGGATGAACTAATTTATGAGGCCATAGTTTGCAACTGAAAGACAGAAGAAAACAATGATGGCCAGTGTAAATACAATGTGAGCAATACAATTACTATTACGGAAGTAACACTTAAATTAGGAGTTCCTAACAATATATTTGACTTGATTAGTTTAACTAACAGCAAGAACAATTTTTTTTCTTCTGTGTGTGCGTTGTTGATCATCTCAAGTGCCAAGTTTGGATGAAAATAACCAGCATCGTTAAATTTAACAACTTATAGAAAAAATCCAATCAATCAAGCCAAATATGATGTCTAAGCTAGCAACCCCCAACCCTAAAAAGAGGGGGAATAAAAAGAAGATATAGAATTTATTTTTACCTACTAAAGGGCCATACAAACTCATATATGTTGGAAGAAGGCAATCATTTGGGAAATAACAAAAGTTAAGAACAGGCAGGCTAAATGACCTAGGGCCACAGCCCAACCCAAAAGTGAGGCTTAAGCACAATCATTCTACTAGAAGGGCCGAACTGCACGAGCCACTGCCTTGGCCAGGCTGAGACCTTTTAAGATCAAAATATAGCCCACCCTGGCCATGAGCCACAGGCTTTTCGCGCAGACTATTTTAATTAAAAAGAAAACCCCATTGATCTTCAAACAGTAGGCTCTTACCTGTGATCTTAATTTTATCTCCTGGTTTGGAGTTGCACAAAAAATTGCTGCACACACCATTCTTGGAAGGATCCTCCTTTCCTGTCTCAGGGTCGTAATAGACAGCACGGCGGACACACAAACTGGTCGTCTTGCCATCAAAATAGTCTCCATACCTTGAGGATGCAATTGAGTAAAGACGAACATTTTGTGGAGCCCCAGGTTTCTTTGGGTTTTCACCCTGTTATGAAAATAAGGTACTCAAATGGAGAAATTTAGTGTGAAGATTCAATTATTAGCATGCCAGTAAATTGGTTTAAAAATTAAAATTATGTGGCTACTAAAGTGAAGAGATGAGACCCATCATCAAATGAGGCTGAAAACAATTATATAATGATCCTCTCAATTTTCAAATCATAGCTGCTACGAAGAATTGTATAGGTCAAAACTCTTTCAACTAAATGAAGACATAAAATTTATGGAACGAGTTACTTACAGGAGGAATTACACCATAACTTTGCCCTTCCCAGTAGGGAACATTACCACCATGATCGATTACAATATGGCAGGTCTCTCCAGGAGCCTTTGGGCCTACAATCCTCTCAACAGAACGAATGGTTGCAGTATAAGGTTCCTTAGGCTTGTATGTATTCAATGGGGGCTCATTAGCATCTTCAAGTTGTAGAGGAGATACAGCAACTTTAGGAACACTTGCTTGTTGCACTGACATGCATACTATCCGCTGATTTCTCAGCCCCCCATTCTTTGTTTTCAAGTCCAAAGATAAAAGAGGTGCCCATGATTTATCATTAAAGTTTATGCTTTGTGCCTGCAGCAAAATTACAAGCAATTTTAGTAAGAAATTATTGACTGAAGAAACACAAAGCAGTTTAAATTTGTACTCTATTATCAGCTAAACTCATACTATCTATTAAGACCACAAAATTTTAGTCTCAGGAGCAGTACTCTAAACTTAATCAGATGAAATAAGCATACAGCAAGATATGTGACAAAAGTTCTATTTACTACAATTGCAAGCATCTCCCTATGACAATCATTAATCAACGCACTTACAAATAATTAAATCAAATTAATACACAACTTTCAAAGTCACAACTATCGACAATCATTATTGATAACAGCTTCTAACAGCAACACCAGTAGAGCATCACCATCACATTTAACTTTAATTGCTTCAATTGGTTGTACCTTTAAAACTAAAGGCTTAATGTTACAATGCCATTAAGATTATAAGATCCTAAGAAAAAAAGGGGAAATTACAAAAATGAAACAAGCAATTTTTTTCCATAAGCTCCATCCCTGAAGACACGTAAGTCTGCAATCTGCAAAAACTAAAGCTAACAAGTGCTTCTAAGGCCGAGCTGAGAACCCAAGAAATGGTATCAATATCACAATAGCTAATCCTCCACTATAACTACATGAAAAGGAGAATCTCGGAACCTTCTCATTTTACAACATATTTGAAAATCCTCAAGACTCTAAAGCCACATAGTTTATAACGACAGTAACCAAACAAGCCCTCAATCTTGTGTCCAATTAAAAAACAAACACGAATATGCGAAATTAATAACACCCCAACAAAGGAAAGGCGCACCTTGAACACTGATCTTCTGATAGAAAAATCGCTTCCAACAGGAGCAGTAAGTGAACCCTGCAAGCAAAATCATTATAACCCAATAACAAGAACAGCAGAATTAATCAAATATCTTCTATTTGGCAACTGGGTAAGCATAAAATGACTGAAAGCCTCATTCTTTTCCCTCCGTTTTCTCGGGAATCAAACAAGGTACCCGAATCTGAAATGGGGGCATACCTGAGAGATAGCCAAATGAGACATGATTGGATCAAAGGATGGTATGAGAGGGCTTTAGGTGACGCGAGGGACTTAATATAGGGGTTAGGGGACTAAGATCATGCAGAGGAAGAGTTGTTGGAGGCAAAAATGGTGTGTAAAATTATCCTTCCGAGTGTCCCAAAGGTCGAGTTTTGCTTTTGCCTTGGCTCCTCGGACTTTCTCTCTCTCACTGCGATGCTCGCCTTGTCTACCAGACGAGTTGAAATAATTAATTCTCTATAATATGTTTTTTATATCGAGAAGGTGGGAGGTTGGCATATGGTAATTTTTTTTAGTCTGGGGTTAATTTCAACATTGCCCCCCAAACTCTTTGTTTGTCACACTTTAGTCCTTGAATTTTCATTTGGACCACTGGATTTTATTTTCAGTTTTCCATGAATTTTATTTTACAAACAGAAAAGTTTAGGTGGCAATTTTAAAACTATCCCTTTGTTTTTTTTTATATTATCAACTACATGCAAACTTCTAGGATTTGTTGTACAAAAGTATAATCTGGCCTTAAACATTGCACAATCAATATGTCATTAATAACGTGTCGATATTATTGATATAATTTAGGTAACATTAATAGAATATCGATGTAGATAGATTTGATTCGAGACCATAGGTCATGCACAATATAGTATCTGACAAATATAAATTATTCTTTGCAAAAAAAAAGTAAATAATTTCTATTTATATGTACAACATCCCATTTATCATTGTTGTTTTTTAAACGGAATTTCGTAAATGAATTGCATTAAGAAAGCTTCTTTTTCTTCTCCTTTTTTTCAATTTATGATCAGTACTTTAGGATATAATTGACATCTTTGGGATTTTTGTGAAGCCGGACCTGGATGTACTAATCAAAGTTCAGATTCATTCAAACCCAAAAAGAAAAAAATAGTAAAAGGAAGAAAAAAAAAACATAAAAGAAGAGATTTTTAAAAAGCACATCAAGCCATCAAAAGAAAGAAAAACAAATACATCAAATAAATCCATAAAAGGATCATTGTTTTCAGTACTTAAAATGGAGATATATATATATATATATATATATAGTGTAGCCAGTCGGCTATATTTAAAGGGTATAGCCGTACGGCTATACTATTTAAATATTCGAATATATTTAAGACGTATAGCCGAGCGGCTATACTTTTTGAACATATTTTAATATAATTGAATAGTAGAGCCACGCGGCTATACAATTTAAATATTCGAATATATGGGTATAACCGTGCGGCTATACCTTTGAACATATTTTAATATATTTAAATAGTATAGCCGTACGGCTATATGATTTAAATATTCGAATATATGAGTATAGCCACGCGGCTATACTATTTAAATATTTGAATATATTTAAGAAGTGTAGCCGTGCGGCTATACTCTTTGAACATATTTTAATATAATTAATAGTAGAACCGCGCGGCTATACTATTTAGATATTCAAATGTATTTAAAAGTATAGTCGAGCGGCTATACCTTTTGATCATATTTTAATAGTATAGCCGCGCGCCTATACTATTTAAACATATTCAATATATTTTAAAAATATAGCTAGATATATATTTTGTCATTTGTTAGGGAGGGGGAGGAGGAGAGTATTATTATATGGGAGACTTTGGAAAAGCCCAAAGGAGAGAGAAAATTTTTAAAAGAAGCCAAAATAGACAAAATTGCCCTTTTTTTTTTTTTGATTTCCTAAGGAATCCTTTACATTTGCATGTCTTTGGTTTGAAAGTTGAGAGGTTTTTCTGTCTTTTTTGAAAAAGCTTTGGCTTTTTCCAAAAGTGAAAGTTTTTTTATGGGTAAAACCTAAATTTACTTTATTATATAGGGTTACTTCAAGATCGTTTCCGACGTAAATTAAATCCGAATGCACTAAGATGGCCTACTTTTCCAATGTGATGTCACCCCATGTGCGATATTTGGTTAAAAATGCAAGAAAATAATGAGTCTTTCGTTACATATTCAGTAGATTTTGTCAAAATATATTGCACATAAAATTGTAAAAATTAGAATGTCCCTTTAGTATTGTACTGTATGTTCTCCGCTGGTCCAGTAGAGAGAGAGAGCTGATACGTTGGTTGGGTACATGAGTTGTGCTGAGAGGGAAGGGAGAGCTGAGTAGAAGTGGTGGAATGAAGTCCAAAATATGCATGTACGTAACCTAAGACCATTGGGCTCGTGCCATTTTTCAACACAAGCTTTGTAAGTGAGGGCAAAACGTCGTTCAACCCAACCAAATCAAATTCATCCGTACCGTTTGAACCATCCCACAATTAATTTGACTCAGTTTTTTTATTTTATTTTTTATCCAAAAGATATTGGGAAAGGAAAATCGAACCTAGGGTGCAAGAGTAAATGCTCTTAATCTAATCTATGAGAATGAGTAAGGAGAATCAAACTCAAATACAAAAAGGTGAACTCATTGCACTGACCAACTAGCCAAACGCGTGTACTAAATAGTATTCCTAAAAAAAAACTAAAGAGTAATACTAAAATACTAAATAGTAAAGTTAATAATTAAATTATTTTAGGATCCTTGCCGTTCATATACGGTATAGTCTGTTGTTACTATTTTTGTGTACTCTGTGTTTTTTCTTTTGGCATGACTTGAGAAAAGTAGCAGCAGAGCCTAATCATATTCAGCCGTGGACCCCACGTGCGGGTGCGTTGCTGGACAGAAATCAAGCTCGGCGGTCGCTTTCAATCCCGCCCGCTCACCGCGTAGGCCCCACATAATTCCTGGTCCAGATTATCTCCCGGGCAGCACATTCCACTGCCCGAAGCAGTCACTGAATCCAACGGCTCAGATTTCTTCACCCCTACAGATCCTAGTCGACACTTAACCGATTAAAAGCCTCCCAAAAAAATAAAAAATAAAATAAAAATGAAGGATGTGTATGGTTGAAAATAGGCATGCAGTTCAGGTAATAATATGGTGATAGAGGAATTCTAATTTCCGTCAGACGCCATTTCAAATCCTGCACAGAAAGAATTTTACTAAATTTAGTAGGAACAAGAAAGGCAGCCAGCCAAAAGAGGTAACTTTCCAAATTCTAAACCCTAGCTTCGCTTTGCAATTGGTTTGCCCGACCAAATTATGAGAATTCTTCAATTTTTTTTATTTTTTTTTTCGGTGAATTGGTTTATGTTAGATGATTGGGTCAATTTTCTGAGTTTTGAGCTAATTATGTAGGTATTTGAAGAGTAAATTGAGAACTGAATTTTTGGGTTTAATAAAGTTTATTAATTTAATTTTATGAAAACTGGGCATGCAGATGAACTATAATATTAGTTGGGTTGATGGTATTGAGAGTAGTTGGGTTCACTTTCTTCTTTCTTTTTACACTCTGAGTCAATCTTTAAGGAGTATTCAGGATACCATGATTATCTTTTATGAGCTAAATTAGTTGTTGCTGGCCATTCATTGAATTATTTTGTACACATCTGCAGCTGTGGCTAGACCCTAGATTAGATGGAAATCTTGTTTAACAATGATCTATTTATCTGTATATTTCGAGCCTTGACACAATGGTAAGGTTGCTCCATTGTGATCGGGTGGTCACACATTCGAAATGCGAAACAACCTTCTGCAATGGGGGTAAGGGTTTGTACATCCAATCGTCCTCGGACTCTGCTCTGGAAGGAGGCAAAGTCTCGTTCACTGAACCACCTTTAAAAAGATAATTATTTATCTATTTATGTATGTATGCCCTGTTACTTCATGGTTCAAAATAGGAAAAGCCCCACTACCAACCATTTTATCTCAATTATGCTGGAAAATGGAACCTGTAACCAAGGAAATTAGTAGCTCATACTTGAAAGTGATATTGCGAGCACCATCACGTCACTTTGATTGTATCCTTAATTCTTTCATTTTGCTGATATGGTTCTGCAATATCAGTTCCCCTCTCCTGATTGTCCCTTCTGTTTTGCGTGGTTGTCAAATATATGCAGTTATACTATGATCTTATTAGTGAGGTTTTGGGCTTCTTTGTAAATTACAAGAAGCCGCTGTCTACCAACATCAAGCTACCAAAATTCAACTAACTGCAGCAACACAATCCGAATTTAGTACGAAGAAAGGAATATCTCTAAAATTAGCTTTGTCTAGACGGTCAAACTCTTCCTCACAGATGGACTTTATTTTTTAAACTAATAGACTTTCAACTAAGTAAAGTGTGTTTCTGATTATAAAAAAAAGAAGATATTAGTTACTGAACGATTCTAATTTCATCCTAAAATGTACTTTCTTATTTTTTTTTTAAAAATTCAACCTATGATCTGTTTTCTTTTTGTTTCTTACTTGGTTCTAGCAGCATGTTATTTTCTGTATGACATTGATCTGGGTGATTTTTGTTTTGCAGCTACATATTGTTTTGGACTCTCCACTTAAGACATCCTCATGACTTCTTCTGTGCATGATCGTTCTGGTAATTTTCTTTCTTTCCAAAATACTTTAAATATTCAGTTGGTTTCAGAGTTGCTGTAAATGGATAAGACTTATGTTTCTGGCATATAACTGAGCAGGGATAGTTAATGTGACAAGAAACTGAATTGCTTTTTGTTTGGTGCTTTTGCGTCTTTGATATAATAATGGTGTAGATTTTATATTAAACTAGTTTAAGTAAGGGTTCTTTCCGTTTCTGTTGGTGGATTGTTCTACAAACCAATAACTTTTGCGGGGAGATTAACCTATGTTACCTTTGTAATACCTAAGACCGAGCATGGGCTTAGGTTGAAGTCTTGATTTGGTTTTAGCAAGATCCGTGTCAGATCCAACCCTTGACTTCCTTGGTCGTTCCTGATTTTGATTTATGGTTTACATAATTTACCATCTCACTAATTGCCCATTTTCCTTTTCATTTGACGTGGATCCTCAGGAAGCCTCTACCTTGTGAAAAAAAATAATTTCCTTGGTTGTTTTAGTCGGCTTTAAGGCTGTCTGGTAGTGCTGTTTTATTATGTTCTGGTTAAATCCTTCTGATATTGCTCCTATGCTACATATGATCAATTGCGGTGATGTAGGATTTACTACACTTTTCCCTCATATTTATGGTTTTATAGCACTGAACTTCAAAGCTTTAATTCTTTGTTATTTTATTCATTTATTCATTTTGGCTTTTGTTTTCCTTTTGTGAAGTGGCATCATGGTTTTTGTTTTTTCCTTTCTTCACTTGAGTAGTACAACCATTTCTTGAGCGCATTCTTATCTACTTTGAAATTTTGCTTTTGCAGATAATAGTGAATCTGATGACCAGCAAAGTCATTCTTCCTTGCCTGCAATTGGTATTTCTCATCCTGGAATTCCAACCCCAAATATTCAGTATGCAGCCCCTCCACAAGTTGGAACAGGACATGCAGTGGTAACATCTTCAACCTTAAACTTATCTAGAGTTGACGTTTTCTTTTCTTGCAAATTTCTCCTTTAAAAAAAGAAGAGGAAGTTTCCACTTTATTATTGTGAATTCCACTATTGTGTCATCAAGTTTGTGACTTCTTAGGTGCCATATATATACATATTTATATCATGTGTATATGTAGTTGCTGACGTGTATATGTTTGTGATCTCATATATCATGTTTGTATGTCAATATTTAGAATGTGTTGAAGCTTATATGTGGTACCATTTACTCAGTTCATCAAGTAATTTACAATTATTGTGATTTTAATGCTTTCTGAAGTAGGCACTTTATTAAAGATGAGATGCTTGTTTTGTTAACTTGGGTAACTGTGTAGTGAAGAAATGTGCAATTGCATGCTCCCAAAGAAATTGTGCGTATGGTTGCAAGGAAAGTAGATTCAACCTTCAAGACATGCATCCAAAACTGAGTAAATAAAAAACATTAGATGAATTAGGGACTAACACTTGTAAAGAAATTGGTGGGATCAGAGGACTAAATTACCGATATCATCCTGTTATGATCCCTTATCAGCATAATGGGTAATAATTATGAACATTCAGTGCAAAATTGGAACTGAAAATATATGCATGTGCTATGTGAACGGTAAGTTGTATGGGGGATACTTAGATGAAACTATAACTGGTGTAGGTGCATCTAGTGTTACATAGCATTGGTGGTAGTAATTATGGTGGCTAATATCAGAAGTTTCCCTAGGTGGATGATTAAGTAATTAAGAGTTAGTAGTGGTGGAAGGCATCACTTTTGTTAATGTTGAGTTGTGTTTCCTGCATTTTGAGAGTAACAGGAACTGCTGCTGGTGATGAAGCTGAATAAGTTGGTTGTGATGGTTCTGTTTCTCATGGTTTGTGGCTAGAGACAATGTATTTCCTTATAGCAGGTGTTCTTAGTGATGGCTACAAGAGATCCTTAATACAGGTCTAACTAGTGGTGGTGGTAGCAGCACTATTTAGGCCTGTATCAGAAAAGGGCATTCATGTGTGGCTTTTTTTGTTTGGGTGGGTGGGTTCGGGGAGGGAGACGATACCACCATCTAAAGATTGTTATTTATGTAATGAGGAGGTTTACAGGCCTAAATAAGGAGGAAATAACAAACCCCCATACAAGGGGAACTAAGGAGGTTTACCCCCATATAAAGAGTGTTATTTATTTAACGAACCCACAATTAACAAACCTTGATTGCATTAGGAAATAAGGGGTCTAAAGATTGTAAGATGATTTCTGATAACTAGACAATATTACAGAGTTTTTCAAGCTATACCTAAAATAAAAGATCCATGTGTGTTTTAAACTCTTCTTAATTTGAAGTTTTAAGATGCATTTTCTTTGGGAGACAACTATGTGATGTACTTTCCAAGGTATTTAGACAGCTTATATGTGGTGGGCTCTCCTAAATCTTATCTTCTATACATAGAGAGATTTTAAACTATGTTTTGTGGGGATGGAGATGGATGGGAGGAATAGTTTCAAATTGACCCATGAATATCCTTAGGTAAATGTAGTTTGGGTTCTAATCTCTAGTAGAAGTGATAGTTTCACTTTTGTCCCCAAGCAATTAAATTTGAATACGGGGTATAATTGTTAAAGTCTATGTTTACACTTCTCTTCGTCCTTTCCATCCCTTTTACCAAACAAGAGGAAGTAAAATTCTCCTTCTCTTCCTTTATCCTTCCTTTATGAATTACCATCTGCTTGCTCTTGCAACCTTCCTTCCAAACATAGTATCAGTGAAATTGTTGGTATTGTTTAAAAAAACATTATAGAATAAGAATGTTTAGTATCATTGGAAGTTTCTGTTTCTCAAGCTAATTTTCATGTAGTTGTTTTGCAATTTTTAATGTAAATGCTTTAAAAAGGCACCTAATTTAAGTTTAGAATTTTGATACATTATCATTCGTTTGTCTAATTGAAGGCACCAGCAGCTTACCCTTATCCAGACCCTTACTACAGAAGCATCTTTGCTCCCTATGACACACAACCATATCCTCCACAGCCCTATGGGGGGCAACCAACGGTATTTCTTCCGCCTTGTCTTAGATATAATTTCTTGATAATGGTACTTCTAATATTTTGAGCGTTGAGACCACATATTGCTTATGTGCATGAAATTTGTGGTTATTACTGTGTCCTCATTTCAGGTCCATCTTCAGTTAATGGGAATCCAGCAAGCAGGAGTTCCATTGCCATCAGATGCAGTTGAGGAACCGGTGTTTGTAAACGCAAAACAATATCATGGCATCTTGCGACGTCGGCAGTCTCGTGCTAAAGCAGAATCAGAAAATAAAGCTCTTAAGTCTCGAAAGGTAATATTCTGGACTGCAAATCCTTGCATCTCATGTTCAATGAGATGCTGCTATAGGTTTCATTTATTCATTGTCACTTCAAACTACTCTTGCAGCCATACTTGCATGAATCTCGACACCAGCATGCACTGAGAAGAGCTAGAGGATGTGGGGGTCGATTTCTTAATGCAAAGAAAAATGACAACCAGCAGGATGAAATGTCATCAGGCGACAAATCCCAGCCAAATATCAATTTAAACTCTGATAAAAGTGAGCTTGCTTCCTCAGATGGAACATCCTGATTACTTGGAAGCAATTGCAACGCACTCAAGGGGCCACATGAAGTATCTATTCTTCAACAACTGCCAGGGAATGGAGGTCCCCAATACCAGCCTTGCTAGTCTCGGTAGTGCTTCACTGTGACTTGAAGCTCATTAGCAATAGCATGTATAGGTTCTTCAGTAGTAGGCTTGTAGGGGGGCTGCAAAAGACAAAGTAGGCAGTCTTATTGAAGCGCAGTGATATAACCGTCTCCCGAATGGGTTTCATTTCAACCTTTGCTTTTTTTCTTTTTTTTTTTCCCAGGAGAGTGATGGTTAAGTTTGCTGTGTGGTTTAAGTTTGCACTTATACCTGTTGTGAGGTTGGAAACTTGTCTGACAAAGTTTAGAGCCCGTGGTGTTTGGTTTGGTAATGTTTCAATAGATTGGCAAAAGATTAGGTTGGCTGCTGTTTATGTAGTAGTAGTTTTATTCGTTTGTTATCAACTGAGACAATAAGTTTAATGGTTAATGAAATTGGGTAATTATCAACCAGCAGTTTCTTTGTTTTTGTTTTTGTTTTTTTTTTTTTTGGTTTTTGGGGTAATTATCAATATAGTGAATTTATTTTTATTAGCTTGGGGCAAATTGGAAAAGACGATAATATATAAAATAAATAAGAGATGAAAAAGTAGTTTTCACAGTAGAGCAAGCCTAGTGTTAATGGGTCATTCAAAGTTCAAACAAACAAGATGATTTGTGGCAATTATCTCTTCATCAAAGGAAAGCCATCTTCTTCTCCACATTCAACGCATCACTATGAAAGACATCTTCTTCTCTACATTCAACGCATCACTATTGCCTTGTTTTGTTCCAGATAATCTGATTCCCAATGTTTTCTACCATGAAATCATTTCGATTGTTGTCTTTCTAACGTTGTTTGGACTGGATTTGTCTCTTTTGGACTGCATCATTTTTTCACCTCATTATAAAAAAGTTTTAGTTTTGGTTTGTTGGGTATGGACAACTAGTAAATAGGATTAATGGAATTTGGATTGTTTTTAACTTAACCACTTTAATTGCACAAATGTTTTTTGTTTTTTTTTTCTTTCTGAAATTCTTGACGCTTTTTAGGAAAATATATAATTTAATATATATATATAGCCACTTGTCCGATTTGAACCAATTGTATTTAATTCATATATACTATTCTTAGCAATTGGGATGTACACATTTGTAGTGATGTGTACCAAATTATAAAATAGCGCATATGTATATGTATTGGTATTACATATAAATTTAGGTTCAAGGTAATATAAATAAAATAGTAAAAAGTTTGGTTGCTTAAAATTGAGGAGTAGCTTCTCTTTACCACCAATGTGGTTTTGACACGTGTCAATTAATTTTTTTTTTTGTTGTTGAAATTTTGTCAATGTTGTTGTAATTTGACAAGTGTCAAAACTCCATTGGTTTTTAAAAATAGCTCCTCAATTTTAAGGAGCCAATCCATGTTCATATAAATAACATCTTACATATTGTTGGGAATAATTTCTTCTACTCCTAAAGAAGACCACAGTGCCCCCTGAGATTTAAGAGAAAATAAAATATCATGAATCCCTATACACACCGATCTGGTGTGAGCCAAAGAGTCTCAGATGCTTAAGTCAATTTCAGACAAGAAGAATTAGGGTTTCTTAGGTTGTAATGAAACATTATCTCCTTCTTGCAGTTGTGATCAAGTTTT
This sequence comes from Prunus persica, assembly GCF_000346465.2. Lineage (NCBI taxonomy): Eukaryota > Viridiplantae > Streptophyta > Magnoliopsida > Rosales > Rosaceae > Prunus > Prunus persica. The sequence goes on along the minus strand of NC_034012.1, from coordinate 4,493,077 downwards.
ATATGACTCATTGGTGGTTGGTTTATTGCTATAAAAAGTTGCGTATGGCATTTATTGGGGGAGTCGGTGCTTGTTATATCACACGTCCAGTCAATTAGCCGTTTGACTTGGGAGAGATTTCTCAAAATGTGTTGTCATGATCTTCTAGATTACTGATGTTGCTGTAATTAAGGATATGTTGGGGATCAATGTTGATCTATTTTGGAGGCATGTTGCCTAAGGATTAGTCCTATTTGGCCAAATTCTATTATGAGGGTGCCATATACATGTGGACCTTCATATTAGCCACATGATCATTTCATTGAACTTAAGTAAAGTTACTATTCAGATGAATCATGTGGCTAACATGGAGCTCCACATCTATAGTCCATATATGGCACCCTCACCATAGAACAACTCATCCTATTGAAATGTACTCTATGGAATCAGTGGTCTCAGGCCCACTTAGCTTCTTGGCCCATGTTTGGATTTTGTGGCTGGCGAGGTCCAAGACTTTTAATAGGCCACGTCGAATTTTTTTCACGGTGAGCGTGAGAATCGTTACGTCACCCCCTCATCACATTAATGAGAATGGGATGTACTTTTGATTTTCTAAACCCTTTTACTAGGGGTAATTTGGTCTAGGCAATAACTTATTACATACGTGGCGTTAGATTATTAGCACGCGATTATTTGCTCCCACACATATTATTTCTATCAAAGTTCAAACTGCTTAAATTTTGATCATAAAACCACACTAGTTCAAGTTTCATCATTTCATTGGGAAACGCATGACATTTTTCATTCTATTAATGCTTGGTGGAAAGTAAAATCAGGAAGAAGCCAATAAAGGGCAGTAGGCAGCTTGTCATTGAAAAGGTAATTAAAGTCTGTTAACATTACTAATCATGATTTAGCATACATCAATTCAATGTAGCTAATGCGTCTCTATATTTTGCATTTGGCCTTGAGATTGCATTTTGGGTGGGGGATAAGTTCTATATTTGTAATTTGCAATTGACATGAGAGTTCCTATGAAGCAAAGTTACACCAAATCTAGCTAGATTGCTTGATCATAAGCCACACATCAATTTCTATGAATAATCAGATTGGGCATTTCTTTCCTTTATTTGGCCTTTTAGTTATGATTTGTCCATAGTTGAACAAAAGCTTGAGCAAGGTTTATTGCTCCAAATTAATCAATTAAGAAGCTTCTGAAAATCTCCACAAGGTGACATAAGAATTTAAAGAGCCCATGGTGATCATTTTGTCATGTTGGCAGCTGATCATAAATGCCATTAATATGCAGAGTCTCTCTCTCTCTCTCTCTCTCTCTCTCTCTCTCACTCTCATCTCATGAAGCCCTTTTTTTATCTCTCCTTTTTCTAAGGTTTTGACAAAAATAAATTGACATACTTTAATACCACTCCTAATCATAGCAAGTATATACATAAAGAAGAACATTTATATGATATTGGTGCCATAATTAGTAGCAAACATAATAAGATTTTCCCTCACATGAGCATCCTATCAAGTTGGGTTCCTCCTCTCTATCCTTGCTTACCTCTTTACACCTCTTTTCATGCATGGACCCCAAAGAACACCTCACCCAAACGAGAGAGAGAGAGAGAGAGAGAGAGAGAGAGAGAGAGAGAGAGAGAGAGAGAGAGAGATGTAAAATGCAAGCAAAGGAGGAATGGGGGTGGGGTATTGGTTGTGAGTCTATAACACTCTTTTGGTGCATGACAAAATGGGGTCATCCTCCCCTCCACCCAAAAGAAAAGAAAAAGAAAAAAAACTTTTGGGTCCCTTAGATGGGGCTGGAAAGTGACCTCCACCTTTAATTGTGTTGATTTTGCAAAATCACGCAAGGTGATATGGCCTGTAACATGGCTCAGTGGACCTCATGACCCCAACTGTGGGGTTTCTCTGTCCCAAACCCTAGCCTTGTTAATTGTGTGCTCCTTCCCTTCTCCCTTCTCCCTTCCAAAAAAAGGAAAAGGAAAGATAATTAAAAGAAAAAGGGGAGAAGCAAAGGCCTCCACATGATCATATAGCCAGGGAGACAAGAAGACACCAACTGAGTCTGTGTAGCCATTGACTCCTGTTAGAACTCCATCATAAGCCCATTAATTATATTTATACATATATACATATTTCTACATCATTATATATGTGAGAGAGAGAAAGTGAGAGAGAGAGAGAGAGAGAGAGAGGGGGAACTTAATTTGAAGGAGTGTTTGCAAGCTTTGGATGCTTTCAAGATATGAACCCTTTATGTAAAATGTCAACCTGTGAAATCTAAAAGTCAATTGCTTTTCTCATCCATCATCTCTCTCTTTTTTTCCTCTTTCTCTCTCTCTTGGATTCTTGTGAGTGAAGAGATGGATGTGGGAAACATTATCAATTGTCACCAAAAGGCGTGTGGTTGGTGCTGGTCGACCTTCACCAGAAAAGTTAATCTTATTACGGTTTAGATTTTCAAGCTTTGAAAGTTTGAATTGCTTCACACCCCATGTCATATATTTAAACCTAAATTACGCTAAGCAAATATGGACTTAATGAAGTTGACTAGAGTCTTCCCACTCTGCACTTAAGTTCAAATCCCCTTCTTTGTAATTTATATTAATTTAAAATGAAATATTACTTGTATAAAAAATAAAAAAAAATAAAACTAAAGTGCGCTAATTAGGTTTTATATGGTGGGAAAACCTTTGATTGTTTAAACCAATAATCTATGTGCTGCTCTTCACGTAGCTCTGATGTGATGAGGGACTCAAAGTTTTACTACTTTTTTTGTCATGCCTAATTGGCCATTGTAGACGACGATAAGCATAGACAAGTTGGTCTAAATCTAATGATGAAACTTGACACTTGAAAATTATATGAAAAATAGAGGTTACATCATCAGACCAGAAGGCTTATAAATAATTAATCTATATCAATAGCTAGTCCTTGTTCTTGCATGCATGTGATGTGAAGCCTTGCCACTTCTAGATATATTTAATGTTAAAGCATATTAGATGCTTTGATTTGTTACATGCATTGACATCATTATTGAAGCTTAAAATTCAAGTGTTTACATGACTTCACAATTTCGTTTGGTTTCAACACTTAAAAGTGTAATTTTGAAACGAATCAAATTGTTATTAGTTCGATTTAGTTACAATTTAAGAGTGAGATTAATTTAAATCCGACCGCAAAAGAAGTTTGTAACTATGACACATATCTATACTAAGAACAAACTTAATATCCTTACCGCCCCACTAACAAGGTTTTGTTTATCATGAACAAATTCAAGGTCAGCAAACCCCACTTGTAATACAAACAAATATAGTGACATGGACATTGTTTACGTCCATTCCAACCCTTTCTAGTTTCAACCCTTTCAATTACCCTCCATTATGTCCATTCCGTGAGTTTTTTACCCCGTTGTCTTAACAGTACATTTTCCACTTTTTTCTACCAGTACCACCAACAACAGCAAAATCCAAAACTATTTTGTTAAAAGATATCCAGATATTTGGCTTGCATCACACAACTAGCCCATCAAAGGTTTATAGGTAGCAAGTCTATAAGATAAGGATAAGAAAGAATGGAGACAAATCAATTCAAAGCAATTTGAATTTCATTCATGATATATATATTTCCCTGGATTTTGTGTTGTATGTCTATCTTTGTTGGTGGGGTGGTATTATTGAAACATGTCCTTTTCTTCAAAGAGTGGTGTTATTCGTACTCCAGAAAAGTCATTCTTCATTTTCTTTGTTGCATCCTTTAAAAGCATTACTAATAGTAATGGATATCCGATAATACAATGCCACTTAGGTAACAGCTCAATTAATACTCGTAACACTATCACGTGATGTTACTATCAAACTCAAAAGTTTATCGGAGTTACCCAATTTAGCTATAAGAGGATGGGAGAAAGCTTCCAAAACCTTGGAATTGGGCCTATGTCCAACTTCAGCTCTTAATCAAAGCCCAAGCCTAGTCTTCCAAGCTCCGGGTCAAAACCCACCCAAGTAGCAAAAGAACCAAATACCCGGGAACGCAGAGCGTTACAGTACTTTTGTCCATTTGCTCTGCCTTCACGCTTCCCTCCCCAACTGCCCACAGTTTCTCTCTCATCCATCCCTCACCCATACATACATCATCATACATCCATAGATGGCATACAAATAAGCATACATACATGCATCCCATGCAAAAACATGCAGAAATTCATTTACCATTTATTACAACATTAATAATAAGATAACATATATTCTTTTATTTTCAATAATTTAGTTTGTTGATTAAGTAGAATTTGAATATATGTTTAAGATTAGACAATTATAATATTAAGCATAGAATTGATATCAAATCACACACGTTAACTAGATCTGAAAAAACGTCTCTCTCTCTCTCTCTCTCATCAGTGGGCAGCAGGCTTTGGGTCTCTCCCACCCACGGCCTGTCTGCAGGCTCATATCATATCATATCAGCAGTCAGCAGCAGACTTAGCAGCACACATAGCTCCCTCTGCTGCTTTGCCTTCTCATTTAATTTATTCTTTTCCTATTTTTTCTTTCGTTTTCAAATGTTCACATCACACACAGTTATAGAGGGAATAAGAGAAAAAGAGGAAAGATTGCATTTTTTATATTGTAATTTTTTGAGAAAATACCAAGAAAGAAAATACAAAAAATAAGAGAGAGAGAGAGAGAGAGAGAGAGCAATAGATTAGCCACCTGCCCTTTCATTTGCCATTGGCTGTTTGTTTTCTTCTGCTTGCTTTCTCTGTCACATACAAACCCACAAACAAAGAAACACACACATTCTCTCTCTTGGCCTGTCTATCTCTCTCTTTCTGTGGGTTTTTCTTTTTCTCTTTTTTAATTTAACAAAAAACAGAAATTCATTCTCTCTAGAGGAAAATCCTCGAGATTGGAGCCCAAACCACAAACAAGGACACCCCTTAAACACTGTTGAGCTAGCAAGGGACTTTTTCCAACTTGGGTTATTGAGTTTTTGAGAGGAAGAGAAACAGAGTCACAGAGAGAGAGAGAGAGAGGGAGGGAGAGAGAGAGAGAACAGATACAGCCATCTGATGAAGGAGAGAGGAGGCTCTCTTGGCGGAGAGAGCCTGCCCTGCACTGAGAACAACAACAACAACTACAACACCACCCAAGAAGAAGAAGACGAAGAACAGCTAGACCAACAACCAAAACAGCCAAAGCAAACATCTTTCTGAACTTATATTCCTCATTTTTTGTTGTTGCTCTGCCAAAACAGTGAGCTCAAGGCCAGAGCTTTATTAGCACACCATAAAACACTACCTGGGTCGTCTTTGTTGTGACTTGTTTCTTGTCTCTTTGGAGATTTTTCATTGGGGGGTTTTCTCTTCTTTTCTTTTTACCCTATAGCTTTCGTGTGAGGTGGTTCTGTGTTTTGTGCGCATATGGCACTTGTTATGAACAGAGATTCACCAGGAAGTAGTAGCAAGCAAATGGATTCAAGCAAGTATGTACGGTACACACCAGAGCAGGTTGAGGCCTTGGAGAGAGTCTACTCCGAATGCCCAAAGCCTAGCTCTTTGAGAAGGCAGCAGCTGATTAGAGAGTGTCCTATTCTCTCTAACATTGAGCCTAAGCAGATCAAAGTCTGGTTCCAAAACCGCAGGTAAAAACAGAGTGAAAAGCATTTGGGTTCAATGGAGAGAGTTTTGATTCCCAAAAATCAATCTCTCTCTTGCTCCCTTTTTAGTTTTTTTGCGTACTATTTTAAATCTTTAGGAATTGGGAAAATGGTCTTTTAGATTCTGATAATGGCCGTTTTCTTTGTGAACTCATCTTGGATGAAAATAAGCTCATTCTTCTCTGGCTTGCTCTGTTTTCTATCTTTTCTCCCTTTTTCTCGTGCTCTGGTTTCACCATTTTTGTTTGAAAGGTGGATCTCATATTTGTTCACATTGTTGGTGTAAAGTCAAGGCCTTTTCTTAATCACAAATTGTTTTCGTTATTTGTGGTATAGATTTGAAAAGAAAATGTGGGCTTGTTTAGAAATGCTTCTTTAACCGTTTTCCCTCTTCGGAAAAGCAGAGTTTCTTATCTTTAATGGAGAAAAGTTTATCTTTTTTAGTTGATTTGCATTTGTTTTCCTCTGGTCTGCAAGTCTTAAGCTTCTATCTTTTCCTCTTATACTGTTTTTTTTTGTTTACCCAAGGTAAAAGGGTTCATGGATGCGCATTTATAATGTCAGTATATTTTTTCAAGTATAATGTCAATATATTTTTTTCTCTCTCTGTTTTTTTCTTTTCTGAAATTTTTTTTTCTCTCTCTCTCTCTCTCTCATTTATATTTATTTGGTGGACGTATTTTGTTTGTTTTTAGATAAATGACGATCTTATGTGTGCCCTTATTTTGCGATTAAATAAAAGAAAACGACAGCAATTTTAAAAAGTGAAACTTTCATGTGGTTCCTTGGATTTTCATATCCATCTTTGCAGAAAGGTGAATGTAAATTGTAAATACTGCTTTTGAGTCGTTTGGACTTTTAATGAAGGATAATGACATCTCCACTCTCCTGCGTTCTTTTATTATTTTGTGGTTCTTTCTACGCTTCATTGTTTTTTGGGTTTATGTTTTTCTCTTCTTTTCAGTTTTGTCGTATCTTTCTGAAGACAATTTAGTAAACAACTCGTTAATAATCCTCTTCTTTCCACCGTTATTCTTTTGAGCCAAGCGACAACTTTTTATTTTTTTATGCCATAATTCTCATTTACTGTTTTATTACATAGACTAAAATGGATGTTCTGGCTGAGTTACGTTATGCTTTTACACTTTAGCTTAGAGGGATGTATTCTTAAATTTTGATCATAAAAATGTGGGGCACTCTAAAGTTTCTATATGCTAAACTTTGGGTGGTTAATGTAATTTATGGATTGAAACAATTCCATTTTGCCTTCTCACACAAGTTATGTTTTCAAATGAGTATTTTTTCAGAATTTAGAATTGCCTATTCTATGTTGCATATTATTCCGTTTTGCTTGTTATGCAGCTGCTCTTGTAACCCTATTTTATATACAGAATGCATGCCTCACAACAGTTGACATATTTTCCTATCAAGACTTGTTGAGTCATAAACTGGCAAACCATTCTCTAAAACTTGTGTTTTGCTTGTTTTTGCGTACTTACATAGATGCCGGGAGAAGCAGAGGAAGGAATCTTCTCGACTCCAGACAGTGAATAGAAAGCTGACTGCAATGAATAAGCTGTTAATGGAAGAAAATGACCGCCTACAGAAGCAGGTCTCTCATTTGGTGTATGAGAATGGATTTATGCGACAGCAACTGCATAGTGTAATTCCCGCAACCTTTATAATTGCCTCGTCCATGGGAACCATGCTTTTACATTTATGTTCGTTATATCATTGTATTCCATGATTTTATTTGGCAATTTCTTTTATGGTGATTATCTGCTTCTCCAAGAAATAATACTTTTTAAGAACTCATGAGGTTTATGGGGTCATACATATTATAAATTCCTTTTATTGTTGTATGTAGGCATCTGGAACGACCACAGACAATAGCTGCGAGTCTGTGGTCATGAGTGGTCAGCACCAACAACAGCAAAACCCAACACCTCAGCATCCGCAAAGGGATGCTAACAACCCAGCTGGGTAAGTAATTAGCGTCCTTACAACAATTACTTGAAGATATTTAGGTTGTGATGAAGTAAACTAGCTTACAGTATATTTTTCTTGTCAGTCTTCTTGCAATAGCGGAGGAGACCTTGGCAGAGTTCCTTTCTAAGGCTACCGGAACTGCTGTCGACTGGGTCCAGATGATTGGGATGAAGGTAGATTCTTTTGAAGCAATTAGTGTACATGTGTTTATATTTTATACTCTGGTACATTAATATGCACTGGACCACTTTGAAATTAAACTCTCCTAGCAACTACTTGTAGCCTGGTCCGGATTCTATTGGAATCGTCGCTGTTTCCCGCAACTGCAGTGGGGTAGCAGCACGAGCTTGCGGTCTTGTGAGCCTAGAGCCCACAAAGGTACATATCTTCATGTCACCTCCTCCCCACTTCTTGTATAATGTTTAGGCCTTGAGAAATAGTGTTTGTGCTTTTCATTTGCCCCGGTCTAAAATGTATGTTGACTTCCATTAAAGGTCGCTGAAATCCTCAAAGATCGTACATCATGGTTTCGGGATTGCCGTTGCCTTGATGTATTAAGTCTAATCCCTGCTGGAAATGGTGGGACAATTGAGCTCACGTACATGCAGGTCCGTTGTTTTAGTGAATTGGTGCTTTGTGACTATGTATCCAGGCATGAAGTTCTTTTAGCACCTAATATATGTTGTTTTATATTCTTAATTTCTAAAATTTCTTTTCAACCAGACTTATGCACCCACAACATTGGCTGCGGCACGTGACTTTTGGACACTGAGATATACTACAAGTTTGGAAGATGGCAGTCTTGTGGTAATTCAATAAGTGATGCCTTTTATATCCTAAGATTTGACTTACTATCTCTGCATTTGATAAAGAGCTTTTTTAGCATTTAATGTACACTAGGATGCCATGTCCAAATGAGCATTTTATAAAGAATTTAATTTCTTTCGAGATGAAATATATTTCTTCATTAGCAATTACAGAAAGTGAGTGGAACTGAAAAGTTTGCTTTTTACATTTGTTTCACAGAAATGATTACTGAACACGTTGATAAGTTTGTTCATTTAATGAAAATGTTTGAGCTTAAGCTTGAATGTGTGCCAATAAACTTCTATAAGCACAAGTTGATGCCAGTGGTCCCTTCAAAACCTGCGTATTTCTTCATATAATTATGTTGTGTCTTACCATCTCAAAATTACATTTACAGGTATGTGAGAGGTCGTTAACCTCTTCAACTGGTGGCCCAACGGGGCCTCCATCTGCAAGTTTTGTAAGAGCTGAGATGCTTCCTAGTGGCTATCTTATCCGACCTTGTGAGGGTGGTGGTTCCATTATCAACATTGTTGATCATGTTGATCTAGATGTGAGAATATATCATTACCATTTCTTATCCAACTCTTTAGTTATTCAATTGGCTTATTAAGTGCCTTTTATGTCTTAGGCCTGGAGTGTTCCTGAAGTTCTCAGGTCCCTTTATGAATCATCCAAAATCCTTGCTCAGAAAATGACTATTTCTGTAAGAACTACTGGACGCATGTAATTATACATTTAAGTATATAGGACCTTTCATTCACAACTTATCTTTGTAACTTTATTTCGTAGGCCCTGCGACACATACGACAGATAGCTCAAGAGACTAGTGGAGAAATTCAGTACGGTGGAGGTCGCCAGCCTGCTGTTCTGAGGACATTTTGTCAGAGACTCTGCAGGTATGCCCTCCAAGATATCGGGTATCAAGAGAGCTTAGATGTGTAAACTTTAGCTATTGTTGAAAGTTTTGATTTGCCTGTTCCGTGTATAGCTTTTTTCTTTCTTTGGCTCACTTGTTTAGGATTGTTGCAATCTTAAGTGGATATGTATTACGGTTGGATTAACATGTTTCTTCATATGCTGGAATTGGGTTTCAGAGGGTTTAACGATGCTGTCAATGGGTTTGCGGATGACGGTTGGTCACTTATGGGTAGTGACGGTGTGGAGGATGTGACAATTACCATTAACTCATCGCCAAACAAGTTTCTTGGTTCCCAGTATAACGCATCAATTTTCCCCACTTTTGGAGGAGGGGTGCTGTGTGCTAAGGCATCAATGCTGTTGCAGGTATAGTAACTAAATTTATATGTGGCTCAGTTCTTGTATAGTTTTATATATTTTTCCTCATTTTTCTGAATTATTTTGGATTAGATAGATATGAACATTGCATGAACTTCTAACTTTTCTCGTTTGCATCAATGACTGATGACCTTCATCTGGGTATGCAGAGTGTTCCCCCGGCTTTGCTTGTTCGTTTTCTGAGGGAGCATCGCTCAGAATGGGCTGATTATGGGGTTGATGCATACTCTGCTGCATGTCTTAAAGCTAGCCCATATGCAGTTCCTTGTGCAAGGCCAGGCGGCTTCCCGAGCAGCCAGGTTATCTTACCTCTTGCACAAACTGTGGAGAATGAGGAGGTAATGACTTTGTTATTCTCTCTAAACTGATTTTTCATTACTGCTTATTTACCATGTTTTAAATATGAATGTGCTAGTAAATTTCTGCCATTTATTCTTATGTAGTTTCTAGAGGTAGTTCGCCTAGAGGGTCATGCTTTCTCTCCTGAGGATGTTGCTTTGGCGCGGGATATGTACTTATTACAGGTTAGTGAACAGAACATTGAATGGATTCCTTTATTTAATATTTTCATTTCTTTTTCATCAGCATGAACTTTTCTTATTAACATAACTTCCTAAAAATATACTGTGGCAGTTGTGCAGTGGAGTTGATGAAAATGCAGTGGGTTCCTGTGCTCAGCTTGTCTTTGCACCTATTGATGAATCGTTTGCTGATGATGCTCCTCTGTTACCATCTGGTTTTCATGTCATACCATTGGATCCCAAAACAGTTACGTGACACCTCTAATCTCACTAACATCACAGTATTTCATGTATACATCTATTGTGGTCATGTCTGATCTTTGTTACTGGTTTCTTTATTGCAGGATGGACCTACTGCAAATCGCACATTGGATTTGGCCTCTACGCTTGAAGTAGGACCGAGTGGTTCTCGTCCTGTTAATGAGGCTGATGGCAATAGTTACAACCTTAGGTCTGTGCTAACCATTGCCTTCCAATTCACCTTTGAGAACCATTTGCGAGACAATGTGGCTGCTATGGCTCGACAGTATGTGCGTAGTGTTGTAAGCTCTGTTCAAAGGGTAGCTATGGCTATTGCCCCTTCCCGGCTCAGCTCCCAAATGGTACCAAAACCCCTTCCTGGATCTCCTGAGGCTCATACTTTGGCACGATGGATTTGCAGAAGCTACAGGTGTGACAAATCTCTGAACTTTTGTGTATTTTTTAATTATATCTTGTGTCGTACACCAAAGGAGGCAGTTCTAATGTACATGCCAAAAATAGGCCAAAAGATGGTGATGAATTAGTGAAGCAAACACTTGTGTTTCAGCGGGCTACTTGCATTATTAGCTAACAATATAAACCCTTCTTTAGGATCCACACTGGAGCAGAGCTCTTTCGAGTCGACTCCCCATCTGGGGATGCTGTTTTGAAGCAACTTTGGCACCATTCAGATGCAATCATGTGCTGCTCTGTGAAAACGAATGTAATTACTTCTCTACTTTTATCCTTTTGTCTCTTAAATTTGAGCTTAAGAAAGTACGTGCTTTTGTTCTGTTGCCAACATGTTTGTTGAAAATTTAATTGCAGGCATCTCCAGTGTTCACCTTTGCCAACCAGGCTGGACTTGACATGCTTGAAACTACTCTTGTGGCCCTCCAGGATATCATGCTTGACAAGATTCTAGATGAAGCTGGACGGAAAATTCTCTGCTCGGAGTTCTCCAAAATCATGCAGCAGGTAACCATACCTATAGATTAGACTATTTGATTTTGGTGGGTGCAGAAGAGGATTAAAAACAAATCTCAGCCTGGTTTGCAAAGGTGAAACTGTTATGTTCTTATAAGGTTTCTAACAAAGGTTTTCTGATTCTTTCCAAATTTTAGGGGTTCGCGTATCTGCCAGCAGGATTATGTGCCTCCAGCATGGGTAGGCCAGTGTCCTATGATCAAGCTGTTGCATGGAAAGTTGTTAATGACGATGATTCGAATCACTGCCTGGCATTCATGTTCATGAGCTGGTCCTTTGTGTGATGGGGATAATAGATTCTCAAAAACACCTTAGCTATCTATTAAGTTATGTAGTTGCTATAAAGAGCACGTTTAGACATTTTGAAGTCACAGTAGCCAATAGCAGGAGCTCATGGAGACTCAGTATGTATGTTTATATTTTGGCTGAATGGATATATCTGTATGGTTACGGTTATGTTGTCTACTTCAACATGTCAGAATGGTTTCTGCATTTGGTTGAAATTTCATCCAACTCACGTTGGGTTGGCCTAAGTTGGGTCATAATCATATCATGCAACCCTTAAAATCATTGCAAAAGTTGCAAAATCATATTCATTACTGGGTTTGTTTCTAAAGAATGGTAGTTCATTATAAATAAATTAAAGTCAGTACTCTTGAAAATTTTGACAGACTTGGAACTTTCTGTATATGAAATTGGAGAAAATAAGGTACTTTTTCAACTCATTTGGTGCAAGTGTAGGAACTGAATCTGAAACACTTGTATGATTTTTAAATTGCAATTAAAACACCAGTTCACAAACTGGTCCTCTAACATTAATAGGAAGACAAAAATTTCTTTAAGGCAATTCAATGCCAGGGCAAGAGGGAGAGAAGATCCTTGCCTATGCTATGCTATTACAAACTGCAAAGCTATAAAATTAGCTTGCAATAATAATAATAATATATATCTTGCAGCACATCTGTCTAAAATAAATGAAGAACCTGCAAAATCTAAGAACCTTCAGAATCATAATGATATGGAGACAGCCAAGAAACTGAAAAATGAAAATAAAGATACTGATGAGCTTGCAAATCAGACTGATCTTTAACTCAAACTAAATAAACATCTAAACTAGTACAGAAAAGTTAGATTATACCAGCTACTATTAGCTCAAAGTTTTAACAAAATAAAACCCCACATTGTAAATAAAATATATAAAAAACCCACATGAAGAACATCTTTTTCTTTATTGTCATTTTTTCAGTTAACAAAAGAAAATGTTTGCAAAATTTTCATCTTTGGCACGTTTCCTTTATGTCAAGTCTCTAACTACCCCATCTGGTTTATGACATTATTCAGAGAGATTTACGTTTCATGGTAGATATATTTGAAATGCTTGCAAGAAAACCAGGCACACACACACGTCACCTGATGGATTCTGTGTTTTGTGATCCTGGCGTGGTGTGGTGGTGCAGGGTCAGCAAGTATGTCATGATGGCCGTACCACGTGGCATGGTGAAGTCACTGGTCCCAGTCCTCCTCTCTGACTCTTTGCTGCACGAGATCAAATCTCAAAATCCATTTTAAAAAATATTCATGCATGGTTGGTATTTAGCAAGCACCAACTAGTAACCAGCCGTACTGAGACTGGTGGAAGTGCACTAGCAAAGTTTGCATTCAATTTGAATTGAATTATCCAAACATGTGTAATCAAATCAACAACTATAGCCTCTGTACATACTGCGTTGTCAGATTCACACAATTATTTACTCATTAAATTAAAACATTCTAATTCATTTTCTTTTTTCAAATTGTTCAAAGTCCCAAGTCCCACATAACACTTTAGTTTTCTTGTTTTGACAAAACCATTGTGTACACTACGAAACTAGGGATCAAACTCGAATGTGATGAAATTAACAAATTATCTTATTAATTAACTGACCGAACTCACATTTTTCGTTTAACACCATAGTTTAAAAGAGGGGGACTTTAGCAAGAATCGTTATTTCTGTTGGGGTAGGGCCAGAAAGAATCTCCTCTCAATGGGCACACCACATAAGTCTACAAAATAGTTAGTCAAGGAAAAAGATGACGACACATTTCCCATATTCAACAGCAGCCACGTCACCATCAAGTCTGACGAGCCAGCCAGCCACATAGGGTTTTCAATTAAAAGACGTGCCCATAGCCCAACCCCATGCCATGCCCTTCCTCCTCTGCTCGTCACTGCTCTTTCTGCCCTGGTCTGCTATGCTTATAATTACATGCCCTATAGCCATCTATATATATATATATATATATATATATGCTGATGGTATATGCCAATAGTCTACGCTATGCTACTGCTGGACCACCTACTCTACTGTGTGACCTCAAATCTGCTTAATATTTTATATTTACGTGTTTTGGTGCTTTTGCCTGGCTGCCTGGTACCGTAAAGCTGCTTCCAATTACAAGGCTTTGATTTGACCATTGACATAAAATGTAGACTTGGCCTTCTGGTTTCTTTGTCTCCTTTTAAGCGGATTGGAAATTTGGCCTCGTGTCATGTCCATCAACGTCTTTTCATTCGCTGCTTTTTTTGTATTATTACAACAATCTTTGCTTGCCCAACAACTGCACAACAAAATGAACTTTAATTTGACAATCTACCCATAAATAGCAAACGGATATCTCACCAAATATATTGATTTAAAAAGAAAATATAATCGACATATGGGTTATGTCATAAACTAATATATCAAAGTTTCATCCATTTTCTCATGCACCCAAAATAACACAATGAGATTTGCCGTGTCTTAGTTTTTGGAGATTTGTCGTTTTTCTGTATTTTCGTATTATGTATATGTGCATGTGCAACATAAAATGTAAATTAGGTCAATTAGTTAAAATAATGTGTCTGTCTCTTACACCCGAGTTCATTTCTCCTTCTTATATTAGAGTAGTTAGAAAATCAATTTGTTAAAGATACGATCTTTTTTGAATTATATACAACATGTCGGTATGACCATCCATATAAACAGATATCATGGGTGTGGTACTGATTGTGACAATGGTGCATGATGATGTCAGATATGCACATACATCATGATGTTGCAACATGCACATGCATGCATGCATGAATGATCATGTTAAAGAAACAGTTACATGGGTTGATGGGGGGCCCTGCCCCCTTCTCTCCCCCTGGTTCCTCTTTTACCTTTTCAGCGTTTGAAATTCGAGGCGTTTTAAAGCTGAGTGCGAAAGGCACTGTGTTTATTTCGAGTCTCGTGCTATAAATTTTGCGTATTTATTATAGAAAAATTTGACGAACTCTATTTATATCCATTAGCAGGTAAACATTAATTAATGGTGCTATTTATGATATGATCTCTCTATCTTTTGGTGCAGAGTAAAATAAAGCAACTGTTCCCGCATGGAGACACCCACCCTTACTTTCCACTTTTGCCAATTACTATAATCTCATGCTTGTTTTGTTTTTTTTAAAATTAAAATATTGAGCCTTTTTTATTTTATTTTCAGGTGGGTAGATTCTGACTTTCAACATAAGCGTGCCCTTTGAATCCTTTTTATGGCACTGTTGGTTTCTCCCAACAACAAAAAAGATCAGTGCAAAATGCAGAAATATTAAAGTGCAGAGATCTCTAGCTTTTCCAAAACCCTAGCTATAGCTCTAGGGTTTTCATTTTTCTAATGGTACACACACCTAGCTAGGGTTACTGGGTTTTGCTTGTTTGACTGTGGAAGAAATTATAGAGATCTTAATCTAATCTAATCTGCAGGCTCTTTAAGATTTAGTAGGGTTGGCATAGACTATAATGGCCTGATATATTTTCAGAGTGTTTTAATTACTGGTTATTAGGGTGTGGTTTGAAACTTTGACTGGTGGGTTGGGGGAGCTTGGACTTGGAATTTTCTTGTTTTTGTGAAATGGGTTTTGGAGGCATAGGGTTTTTAGGGGAGTGTGTGAGTTTGCTGTTTTGGTGGAAGATATACGCAGTGCAGAAGGGGTTATGATGATGGGGTGGGTTTTTGTGTTTTGTTAATTCTTTTGTTTGTTGGAAGAAGAATGGGATATTGTGGATGGTTGAGGTTTTGCAGGGTGGGTTTTGGGAAATATCTGATGTAGAATTCATGACTGTTTGTTTGTTTGTCCACAAATTTTCTAGGGTTTAGTGTTGGACCAACAAGTCTGAATTTTGCTATGCATTTTGAATGTGCCAGCAAAGACTGCATGTAAGCTAATTCTTTGGGTGATTAACTGGAGATTATGAACATCAATCCTTAGGCTTCATTAACTTTTACAAATGTCTCTTCTTTCAAGTGCTGATCCTTATTACTATCAGTCTAAAATATTTTTATAAGTCTTATGAGTGAGTTGGGTTCAAAAGAAATTTTCTAGAGTCATATTTTTACTTTTATTGATTATGAAAAGTTATATTTACTCTAAAAAAATGAAGCATGTGCTCTCACATGATTATATTTAACAGAAAATTAGACGGTGTGACTAATTTGCCGGATAATAAAGAGTTGATGGACCATTTGAGAGAATAATTTAGTTGAGACACCAAAATCTAAATCGTGTATATTAGATCAATAGTTTAAAAGAGCCACATTATCTTGCTTTTTTTTTAGATATAAATAAAAAAGAAAATTAAAAAATATTGATCAGGCTCACATTCCTTGGATTTTCTCCAAAAAGAACTAAGGCAAAGGTCTTGTCTGCCAACCCCTTAAACCTTAAAGATTGAGGCTTTAGAATTTCAACCCAAATTGCTTGTTAGTTGGGTTGCTCGACTTTTTTGGGACTGGATGGGCTCACTTTTGTGTTTACTGTGCACTTCTCAAACCAAAGACAAAAGTAAGGCCTAGTTACCCAGATGGGCTAGCAGTTGCATGAGCCCAATATCTCTCTCTCTCTCTCTCTTTGCTCTTCCACCCCCATTGATGAGAAAGAGAGTGGGAAAAGAGTAGAAGGTGATGGAGCAGACGGGGAAGGAAGCGACAAGGGAAGCATCAGAACAGGTATCAAATGAATTCAAAACACTGGTCGATGCTCAGGATTTGGATTCACTCAAACAATTGCAGCACCTCATGTATTCTCTCTCTCTCTCTCTCTCTCTCCGCTGACTGAGCAATTTTTAATTATTGTTTAGTGTTATTTATTTATTTTAAATTTAATGGGTTGTTGAATGAAGAAATTTTGTTATGTTTGATTCTAGTTTCCGTTCTGTTCTGTTGCTCAATTGGGTTTCTGTGAAATGCTGCTGAAGAGTTATAAGAGAAGGGAAGAAACTTGATTAATATCTGTGGTTTGCAGTGTTCGAAAAATCTGCCTAGGCGGCCTCGGCGGGTCGGGGCCTTTTTTAAAGAAAAGCCTAGGTGCCCGCCTAGGCCTCGATTACTCCTCTAGGCCCCTGCCTACTGCCTAGCGATTTTTCGAACATTGGTGGTTTGGAATAGCCGTTTCTAAGATTTTATTTTACTGGGAAGGAAATAAAATCATGGGAATTGTTCTATTTACTGTTTAATGGGGAGAAAAAAAAAATATCACTCAGCCATCTATTGAAGTATACGTTGTTTTGATGCTAGGCATGTATTTTCTTTCAATACATTGTTTTAGTTTGGTGTAATGTTAGATGATGTAAAAGCTGAACACTCAAAGGTTGAATTTTGCATCTGTTTTGCTCTTGAGGATCTCTGTGAAAAATGATAACAGATTACAATGCAATGAAGTGTGTGGAAATTTTGGAGGGGATACGGTTGACATAAGAAGTCATGAAATTTTGGTTTTTCTACCTACCTGTTTGTGTTAAATCTAAATGTGACCATAAATGCCTCAATTCTGAGGTTGACCTATGGTGCAAAGGTAGTAAAAGCTAATGTTTTTGCATAATTCTGCACATAATTCTTCATTAAGATTCTGCACATCTTGATTGAGGAGTGCAGTTGAACTAGGGCAGATACATCAGCTTACATTTACCTGTAACTTCTTAGATATCGAAAAGAAAAATGTAAAAGTAAATGAAAATAAGCAGAGTTCTTGAAACTTATACTGAACGGATATTGAAGTGGTGGTCGTTGTTGTCATTGGTTACTTACTTCCCTGGCATTTGATTTCTGTATTTATTTTCTGCTATACATTTTGCCCTTTCTCAAGTGCAGATTGGGGAGATTGCAAGATGGCAATGCAGTCCTGTCACATTTTAATGAGTTTTCAGAGAACTGCTTTGCTGAGGTTGCTGGAGATTTCTCTAGACACACACGCCTATTAAGGTCTATGAAATCTGATCTTGAATACATATTTCAGAAGTTGAGGTATGATAATTGCTTTCTTTTAGTTCTGTTTTGCTTATTTGAAGTGCTGACTGAATTTTTTTGTCATTGCTATCTGACTACACTGTTGTTGCTTTGGGGTCGTTGGATAGTAATTGATCTGAAGATTTTTTTTATGCACTTGTATCAATTTATAGTGGTAGTTACAAAGTTCACGCTAATAAAAAGAATTGTTTACATTGTAGTAATCTATATGTAGTGCATGTTCAAGGGGATGTATTTGTCACTCCTGCTTTCTGCAGTTCACTTGAGAAATTTAAGATCATTTCTTTTCAAGAAAGATCAAAGTCACACATAGGAAAAGAACAATCCAGGCTGAGCCCTGTAGTCCAAAATGGGTCGGTGTTGGTCCTAGCGAGTTCGTCTGTGGTTTGTTTGACATTATTGGTGTGGTCAAATGTTCAGATTCGTGTTCACTATCTAGGATAAGCTAAATATTTCGTACTTCTGTTCTTTGATTCAGATATCATGGATAAGCTTTGAATATCTCTGCAGGTAGCCAATTATTGTTTGTCATATTTGCCATTCAGGTGCATTTACGAGAATCATTCCACTAGAAAGAAACCGCACTAGATAGATGATAGTAATCAATGTGTGACAACTGGTTTTAGCTAAACCAACTTGATAACTTGAAAGCTTACACCTCCATTTCTATAAATTTAGCTATCAGAGACTGACTTTCAAGTTGGGATGCCTTAACTTCCAGTTGATGCGTGTCGTAACTATAGTGATGATCAGGAAGTGCACGTTTTATGCTAATATCATATGTAGTTGAGTTCTTGTTATATTGTGCGATACATTTTGACAATATTGATAACAGGAGCATGAAGTCGAGAATTTTGGCTACCTATCCAGATGCATTTTCCGATGACTCGAAACAAGAAGTACTCGACCAGAGACCGGACCTTGAAATGCCGCGGTAGCACTGAGACTACGTCACACTTTGCTAATGGAAGTGTTCCGAGATTAAGCGTGTCAGCAGCCGATGTGTTAGATCTCCAGAAATTATCTTTCCATTTGTTCTAGCTTACAGAGCTGCTTTTTTTTTTCTTTTTTTTCTTTTTTTTCCCGGCAAGTATATGGATATATGCATATAGTCACAAACGTCTAATTTCGACCTTCTAACTTGTAAGTATAATTTAATTTGAAATTTCAGGAAACATGATGTGTCCTTACTACATTCTACTACTAGTTTTGCACTGTATTATGCATGTCCTACTTTTTTATATATATAAATTTATTACAAAAGTTGAAAGAAAAATAAAAAACAGCTTCTTTGTCCCTGCTGGTTTATGGTTTGCTTGGCTCCGTCTGAGTCTGTGTTCCTGAGCTGAGCCGCCACCCCCGCCGCCATGTCGCGTTCTTATGGAACTGCCTCAGAAGCGCGTGAGAAAAACACCCCCTCTGCCCTCTCTAAGTGCGTGAAACCGAAACATGCACTTGTAACTCTCAACTCTCTCTATCTCTCTCACACATGTCACGGTGTCATGCAGAAAGAGATAAAACACAGAGAGCGCATGCAGATCGCAGAATCATCCCAGCCGTCCAATCCAACCTGCGTGGCTCTGTTTGCCCGCACCGTCCGATGCTCCCCAACTACTCCACCGTTCTACAAAACACTCTCAAGAACCAAGCTCACACTTTTAACTTTCATCATTATTAACAATTGATTGGGATTTGAGAGAGAGACAGAGACAGAGAGAGCATCAGGGAGTGGAGGAAATGGCGGGAACACATGGGAGGAGCGAGAGCGAGAAAGAGAAGACAAAGATGAGGGAGAGGCAGAGGAGGGCCATCACAACCAAAATCTTCCACGGCCTCCGCAAGCACGGCGGCTACGGTCTCTCCCCCCGCGCCGACATCAACGAGGTCCTCCGCCATCTCGCCTCCGAGGCCGGCTGGCTCGTCGAACCTGACGGCACCACCTACCGCCGCCGCTCCCCCAATGTACGCACGCCACCTCCCTCTGTCCTTTCCTTTTCTTTCCTGCATTTTCTCACCAACCAAACACACATTTTGTTTTATTCTATTCACTTGGTTGTTGTTTGTGGAGGGAAGGTTTCGAATTGCTGTTCGGTCTGCGGCGGGGTCCCCAAAGCCAGCGCCAAGTCGGCAGCAGCAGCAGCAACGCCGAGCAGTAGCATGGTGATGGGCGGCTGTGAGAGTTCGACCACAGCCTCTCCAACTTCAAGCAGTCTGCCTGCCTTCAACAATAACAACACCAGCGACACCACAGCCACCAACAACAACAGTGTGAGCGTTTACTCGGCTATGTACGTGTACGAAGGTGGGCTCCACAACCACCAGCTGCATGAAGCCAGGGCTTCCAACAACACCTCCCCCTCCCACTGCCCTTAGAACAAAACTCTCTTCTTTATTTCCCGTTTTGCCCCTCCCACCGCCACCCTCACCGTTCAACCGCAGCAGGCTCTTTTATATAATAATAATATATTATAATAGTTAATCAGAATTAGAATATATAATGGAAAACTTAAACGAAGGGGGGTGTGAGGTGTGTGGTTATGTAGTTGTATGCTGCTGTGAAAAACCCCATTTTGTGCAATCAGATTTTGTTCCACCCTACGAATACGAAAATAAAATAATTTGTTGTGTGTAAAACAATCAAAAACCTGAAGCCACAGGAAATTGGAAGCAAGCAACAACAATCAATCACCTTTTACAGGACTTAGAAACTACTGTATGTTTGTTACAGTTGTTTACCGTCGCAGTTACATCATCTTCACCCACCCGACCACAATAAGTAAAGCTACTCCCAAGTTTGAATGCCCACTACTACCTGCTATATTACTAGCAACTCGAATGGCAATGCGAAATCATCCAAACCTCATCTCTCCCTTATCTTTCTCGGTCAACTCTACAAATGTGGGAAAATCAACTTGCATTTGATGCCCTGTGATTCAAGTGAACCCGGGAATTTCTCCTGGCATTGGAGCCAGCTCGTTGTTGCCGAACCTCTCCTCGTCATAGAACGAGGCGCGAACCACCCTACCTCCAAAGTATCGACCATCAAGGTCGACCAATGCTTTAGTCGTTTCTTCAGACCTCTCAAACTGCACAAAGATTCTCACTGCCTCATCCACCGGGAAATTTGGCTCCGTTATCTCAAATATAAGCACCCGGGTCACTGTCCCATACTTTGCACACTCTGATGCTACCTCATCTTCCAACTCATCATCCACCTCGCCAGGGCCCACCTTCAACAATAAAGCACATCAGCTTGAATTTGTGTTACAAAACCAAAGCTAGGTTAGATATGAACACGAAATCAATATAATAATTTCGGTCATAGAATTAACTTGAAGAAAACCAACTCTTTCTTCATGTTAAATAGTCACTAGTTAAGCTTGTGTTCACTAATCCATTGCCCTTCCTATTGTGTCATTTTCATAGCATAAAACATAGGTAAAGTTCCTTCAATACGTTCATTAGCTTCCCAAAGATCAAAACATATAAGAACTGAACCGATTTCAGTAGTGGAGATTAAACTCTAGGCCCGCTTAAGGGAAATGAATGACATGAAAGACATAAGTGATAGTTGAGATTAAAGTTAAGGTGAGACTAGGGCTTACATTGTGAAAAGATTAACAATACAGATAAGAAAATTGGGCTTAGGTACTAAAGCCCGAGCACCACAATGAGTAGAAACTTTAAGACAATCTTCAAGCCATGCCAGATGATAAAAGACCTAACAGGACTTATGGCTTCTTTTAAAGGGAAAAGATTAACAGGGTTATAAGCATTACTTCTAACTACCGTGCTATGTTATGCCGTTTCACAAACCATCAACCCCTTGAACAATGATACGTAGAATACACGGGCAAGATATACAGGAAAGAAATGCAACCCTCTGTACAGTTTATAGACTTAAACCCGGTACTCTACTAAGTTAACTCTATAATGCACTCAAATCAGTCTATCGAAGGCCTGAAGAGCTTCTTCAAGGTAACAGAAAATGTTTTTCTATGTAAAACTAGGTAGCTAATATGTTTTAAGCATAAAATTCTATGTGAAAATTATGAAAAAATTATGAATTATGTATTAGATACAAGTACATTTTCATAAAGACCCTTTGAACAAAATCAGGCTTCATTAGCCTTAAAGTATTTTCTTAGAAGTCTCTCTAAGAAATTCTTATAAATTGTTCTGTTCTTCGTTTTCTAGAAACATGCTTATTTATTATTCAGTGAAGAACAATATGGACCATCTTTCATGCTTCCAATGAAGCCTCATTCATTAATCTTACAAACAAATCACAACTATCCATGTCTTACAGAAGCAAAACCCTTACAATCAACCATGTCATTTCGATTGCCCTTACAAACCTTTGGTCTAAGACTCTAAATGAATGCCCTAATCAATGCACCATTCCACATTGTCTTCCACCCAGTTAACTGTTTCTAAATGTGATGCCTCAAGTCCATGAAACTTATCAAATGGATATGATTCTAACGTGACATCCTATCCTATGAGGCCATCATTTGTGGCTATGGTTAAGCAGTAAATTTATCTGTTTTAATGGTCAAATTTATCTCCCAGGGGCCAAAAGCTAATTCGATTGGATATTTTCTCAATCCAGCAATTAGCTATACATATTTTCCAAGTCATGGTTTATGCTTAATAAAGCATGCCACAAAATAGATATGGAAGAAACAGTTCTGTAAGCAAAATCAGAGGGCATTTGGAGATAACAAAAGAGAAAAAAGGGGAGGGCAGCTGAAGAAAACAATAAACAATGTGTTAGCCAACTCTCCTGGAAACTATTAATATTTAGTCCTACAGCAGAAACCGGGAAGCTCAACTAGGAAAAACAATCAACAAGATGTTAGCCGACTGTAGCACTCTAAATGAACCTCCTAAACAATACATTCACAACACAGGTAGAAGGCAGCAAGCATTGCATAAACACATAGTATGAAAATTACGTCTGAGTTTTGTGATAAAGAAAAGACATTTACAACAAGAAACTGCATAGAATTAATTGAAATTGTCTCAAAATCATGATCTATCAAAGTCAAGGTATAAAAGAAATGTTTATGTCACACAATAACCAGACATCTTGTGTTCCAAAAACAGAACTTTTTAATTCATATCAAAGAAAAAAAGAGCCATTCAGACCAAAAAAAAAAAGAGAAAGACAAAAATAGCCATTTCTTATGCCATCCATTTTACAACTTGCTCAAATAAAGAAGGTGAATTTGTGAACATAACACTGTTCCCATTGAAATACGAACAACCCTTTCAACTAAGTTTTTATTCATAGTCCTTGGATTTAATAATTGCTCATTCTGTTCCAGGCTAGTGGATAGTCAAATAAGAACAAGAAGACTTGACATGTTCAACCTAAAATAACACTAATGCAACCGAAGGTTATAAAAAGCATAGAATAAGACATGCTCAGAGTATCACAAATAATTGAACCATTTCAATCTCCTCTAAGTAGCACTTCCTAAAAAGGGATGTTATGAAGTAGGCGTCGTACTACTTCATGTACTTCATATATAACAAGATCCACCTTGAATTTCAAATGATTATAAATCACATTCTGTATCATCATCACTCTAATGAACAAAATGGAATGGCTGAACTTTCAAATATATACACCACACCGTTGTACATTTGTATGCATCAAGCATCAATAAGCATGAGAAAGTCAAGTACACACATACCATGTTTCTAAGCAGCAAAACCCTGGTGGGTGGCCCATTAAGGCTGACACTCTTCGCCTTCTTCTCCGGCTTTGTTTCACTGGCATTCACAATCACCCCGGCTCTCCTATCCGTTTTCTTGGCCATCAAGGGAGTAGTGATCCCCTGCTCCTGCTTCCCAAGCCCTTGCCCCTGCTTCCACCCCATCTTCGCCATCATTCTCTGTGCTGCGGTCATTTGGCCGCCAGCCCCTAACCCCAACCCGCCACTCTCCGACTTCCCAATGGTAAAACCATCTCCATTATTAGGAGGAGACGGTGACCTTGGAATTGCCGGCATTGCTGGAACTGCCCCGCCGCTCATAGCCGCACGCCTCCTCCAGGCTTCTTCACCCGAAATATTCAACCTTGAATCTCCAAAATCCCTCTCCCTTTCCCTTTCTCTCTCCTCCCTCTCTCTCCTCTCCTTCTCCTCCTCCTCTTGCCGCCTCCTATCGAGTTCTCGCCTCATCTCAGCCTCCATTGCCTTCTTCTTCCTCTCCCTCTTGTACTCCTCGTAGTCATTGGGCCTCGCCGGATCATACTCCTCTAGCACCGTCGACGTGACCCCCACCAGGGCAGGTTGCACCATGTCATTTTGTATCACCGACGTCGCAATTACCGGTGATGCTGTAATTTTGGGCTGGGCTAAATTCGAAGGCTTGGGCTTGTTTTGGGACTTGAGAATCGTCTGCGGCGGAGCGAAAACGGATGCGGGTTTTCGGAGAGTCTGCGGCGCCATTTTGGTGCTGCTCGACCACACCGTGGTGTTGCTGGGTTTCTCTTCCTCCGCCGAAGACGGTGGAGGGAGGTCTCCGTACAATCCACCCAGCATTTTGACGAGTACCCACTTCCTTTTTTGCAGTTACAGAGCTCTGAAAACCCTAGAGAGAATTGAAAGCTTAAGGATTTACGTGAATTTGGGGATCTGATAGGGAATTGGTATATAATGTGAAAGGGGTTTTGGTGTTAACCAGTGGGATTAGGGTTTTAGGGTTTGGATTGTTAGCTTGATTAGAGATTGATTCGAATTGTGGAGCGAACAACTGAAAGAAGCGCGTGCCAACAATGAATGGCGGGTGTGCAGCTATTGACTCTGCTTCCCGTCTTCAGCATAGAACCAGTGAAGTTATTGGTTACAAAAATGGCTTTTTTGTTTGTCCTTTTGGGTATTTACTGGGGCCGAAGGCCCAAAAGAACAAAGTATTACATTCTGAAGGCCCAAAATCAACATCAGACGACTTACCATAAACATTAGAAATTTTGGTGTGACGTTTATATCGACAAGCCGGGTGTTACGAATTCACTTATATATTAGGTTAGGCTATCTATATAAAATGTGAATTAATAACACTACATGATAGTACAACACACACTGAGTAATATCATGGTATTGTTCAAATATCCTCATTAATAATTTAATTTTCTCTCTCTCAATTCTTAAAAAGTAAAGAATAACAAAGTCCTCGTGTTGCTTAAAAACCCAACTATATCAAATATAAAACACTTTGGTCATGTAGATACAAACACTCTCATTTTAGGGAGACCAACTATCCCCACAAAGTGACCAATTTAAGAGTTAAGCTTGAAATATCAATAGTTGTAAATAAACTTTTTTTTTTGTTGGGTGGCAAATTTAAAGAAACAAAAAGTTAAACAATATGAGTGATACCTTCAATCATGAAGCTCCACACACACAAACTGCCAAAAACTTCAATAATTAGCATTAGAAAAGAATTCTAAATTTGTGTTCTACACATTAAATCAATCATCTCTATATATAAAGCAAAAGGCATAAAATTGTAAAATATTCAAAATACCAGAAAATGTCATTGATTAATACAAACATCAATAATTGAAATTATTAATTAAATAAGAATAATATGGTAAAATCACACTTTTTCATATTAAAAATAAAAGAAAAATCAGATAATGAATCATATTTTTATAGAACATAACTATCTATTATTTTTTTTAATTCTAAAATAAAATTATTTTATTATTATAAAAAAGCCTCTCATAGGCGCTGAAGTGCGTGCAGAGAGGCTAGTTACTATTACATTGACAACATAAATTTGACTCTTACCTATTATTTTTGCCAATCAAATATCTATTTTTTTTTCTTTTTTATAAGGAGCGATAATATTTTATTGATAAGAATAACAAAACAAGTACAAAGCCACTATGATGTCCAATATAAATAAATTTTCTCCAATGATCAAACACAACAAGAAGTTGAGAAATTGAATTAATCGGGAGAGAATCTTTAAGTTATTGAGTGTAATCATCTTGCTCAAATCATTAATAAAAACAAAGAAAAAATAAACCAAAACAAAAAATAAATCAATAATTAATCCCAAAGCAAGTGGACAACAAGCTTCCAAGCCTCCAACTTTAAAGGAGAGCAACAAAAACATAGCAAAAGAATGACATATTTTCCATGCCCAAATCTTAACCCAACAAAACAAACATTATAATATACAAATCCTTCCAGGCTATCACAAACTTCGAATAGCTATCCAAACAAATTGGTAGACTTTTTTGAAACCCAAAAAACAAAAACCATAGTATATATATAAAAACACGAAGAAAAAAAAATTATATTCGAAGCCATATAATAATTCAGCCCTTCTATAATTCCATTTCATCGCCAATATACACTCTCTCACACCCCCGCCCGCGATTGCAGGCCTTTGGGTTCTTCTTCTATCTCTCTGTGGCCCTCGATATAGATCCAATCGAATCCGCGTCTTCCAATTTTTAGGGTTTCGTAGCGAATTCTTGGATCATTTGGGTGTCTCCGGCGGTTCGGCGATTGGTGAATCCTCGGTTGGGGATTTTGACGGGGCGTTAGGGTTTGTTTCTCGGGGTTTCGCAGATCCAACTTCAGTTCGGCTAGCGGAGGTCGTTTTCGCTCCTCAATTCACCATGTTTTGGCGTATGGCGGGATTGTCCACTGCGTCTCCGGTGAGTTATACGACGGCGTTTCTTTTGTTTTCTCGTGTTTTTGCCATTGGGTGTGTGGCATAGTATGGGATTCTTTTTAACATATTTGGATTGAATATTGGGGAGGTTTTATTGATTTATCTTAATTCTCTTTTTGGATTGAATCTCGATGAGATAATGTGGGATCAGAAATACGAAGTTGGAATGTTGGATCTCAGGATGTTTTGTTTTGTTGTGTCACTTGTGTGCCAACTCCAGGGGGATTGGCCATTGAATTTCACAGAAAGTTTTCTAGGTGTCATTTCTTCAAGAATGTATTGGATCCGAAATTTGGATAAGTGGTTTAGTGATAACCGATTATTTTAATAGTACAAACTCTCTAATATGTCATTATGCAGCAGTTGCAATTAAGTGTGGACTAGGACAATATACAATCTGCAATTTAGTAAATTTTACTTTTGGGGGGGGGGGGGACTTGAGGATTGCGTGAGGTTTAGAGGCCTTTTTAAAAACCTCCATGGTGCCCACTTTAGAGACTTTAACCATTTATGGATGGTGGTTTTGGAAGTGAGGTTTTTAAAATTAGGACATGATTATAGACAGGCTTAAGGGGTCCTTGAAGCATATGTTGTATTTAGTATTTTTTGCATGCTCTGGTTCTAACATGTTTCACTTTAACAGTTGCTAATGGGATTTTTTTTGAAAGTGTGAGTTGCAAAAGTAGGACTTGAATAAATGTAGCTTAAGACCTGGAGATGATCTCCAGCTGTCACCTAAGCTTGTTGTTAGTTTACTATTGACTTATTTCAGGTGGTTGATACAAACAGCTTTCACTAATATGGAAGGCTAGTCTTTTGCTGTTTGTTTTTAGCCAATTTTTTTTTTTTTTTGGGGTACTAATTTTATTTATGTTTCAGGTGGAGACAATTTTGGACAAGGACAATTTCACGTTGGAAGAGCTTCTTGATGAAGATGAAATTATTCAAGAATGCAAATCTCTCAATGGCCGTCTAATCAATTTGTAATGCTCCTTCCATTTCCACGCTGCCTCTATCTTTTACCTTTAGTTCCTTTTGTCGACTATTTGCTTATTCATTGTGCTTCATTGAGTGAGGTACTATTTTTATGCTTAGCGTCTTTTGGGGAGGGCTGCTTGTCATATAATTGTCCGAAATGATGTTATGTATTCTTATGTGTGGATGTGGCAACAGATCAATGGGTTTAAAGATGAAAGCAGAAATTGAATATTTCCTTCTCAGAGTTGTTTTAAAAATGATTTCTAATGATTTTGGGTTTATATATCTGGTACTGCTGATGACAGACATGATGCCAATCCTTTGGCTTTCAATCTGTGATTTTGGCGTGAATTACTTAATTTCCATGCCTCAGTGGTTTGAAATGTTAACGTTGAAAGTTCACTTCTGTTTTCTTTTTCAATGTAGATGGAATGTATTTATTCTTTAAAATTTTGTTTCCATCCAATTGGGTATATGAGTGATTTAGTTTGGTCATAAGCCCTTTCCCAGGCCTGGAAAGATAAATTTGTCTTCAGAATATTTCTTTTATAATTTTTTTTTTCCAGTTATTAGTTGCTTGAGTTCTTTATGTGCTTGAGCATATGCAAAACTCCTTTTTTTTTGGTTACAATCTGAGAGACTCCTGTTCATTTTTCAAGATCAGTTTTTTCATTTGATTATTTGCTCTGGCTGCCCTGTGTTACAGTCTGCGAGAAAGAGCCCAGGTTGAGCAGCTCATCCGATACATTGTTGAAGAAGCTCCTGAGGATGCTGAAAAGAGGCGAACTTTCAAGTAGGTTGCCTTGAATATACATGCAAACGCTTGCATTGATGCTTTTCTCTATCTGTGTGATTGATCTTGTTAATTTGTTGTGTATACAGATTTCCTTTTATTGCATGTGAGATTTTTACTTGTGAAGTTGATATCATACTCAAAACATTGGTAGAGGATGAGGAGGTTAGACACTCTTAACTATTCAATTTCACTGCCTCTGGTTGATAGTTTGAAAAATATACAGAATTCAACAATTGACTTGGTTATGTCCTTCTTGGCAGTTGATGAACTTGTTGTTCTCCTTTTTGGAACCAAATAATTCCCACAGCACACTCTTGGCTGGGTACTTCAGCAAGGTATTGTTTTATTGAACTTCTAAACGTTATCTTCAGAGTTCGGCATGAAAGTAATTTTACCAATGTAAGATTATATATGTGTACTCGAGGTTTCCCCTCATTTCCCCCCGTTTTCTTTTTTTTTTTTTCGTTAAAATTAAAAAATTGGGTGAAAAAATGTCAGTATTATATTGCCTGGGTTTTTACATTTCCTAATTTGTCCATCCTAGGTTGTTGTTTGTCTGCTGTTGCGCAAGGCGGTTCCTTTCCTGACCTATATTCAGGTAAGTCCATTATTTCTTTTTTGTTTCTGTTTGAAAATCCTTTTTGCTAAACTTTAATTATTATTATTATTATTTTGGTGGCATGGCCCAGTGGGTGTCTTAAATGCACATTCTGTTGGATTGAAAGGGGAAAATAGAATGAAATTTTCAAATTATATGTGCCTATGTGCAAATTCAAAAAGTGCTGTCTGGTGCTTGTAAATTCTGTTATTGGGTGTGCATGTCTTTATAACTGTGACATGCATGATTGATGAGCATGTTCTCCTCAAATGGGTTGAACCTAGTGTGTCCCTGTTTTAAGGTGTGGGGAACTGGTAGATGCTTATGGGTTTGGGATGTTCAAATTAACTCTGTGTGCCTGCTTTGACTTTATGGCATATATTCTACTTTGTTATCATTTAGTTTTTAATATTTAATTTGCACTAATGCTTTGTTTATGAAGCGCAATATTTCATTACTAGTAGATGTTTGGTAGTATATGTTTTCTTGAATGCTAAAATATGACTATATTTTCATCGAATGCATTTACTTATGATGACATAGACTCTGATATTTTTATTTTAATTCTAGATACTTACTGTTGCATTAAAGATTCTGTTTGAAGGAGATCTCTCTTTTAGCTTTCCATGAGTTAAGTTATGTGCTTTCTAGAGTATTTTTTGGCTGATGTACTCTTCTTAACTGCACATCCAGGGTCATCAAGAAATTGTCAAGAAGCTAGTTGACCTGATTGGAATTACATCCATCATGGAGGTTGGTTATAGATCACCTTTGTTCCTTTTCATATTGAGCTTCTGCAATTCACTCTTTTAAGCTCTTACAACAGTAATTAGTTTCGTGAGTTTTTGTCTGTTTATCTTTTTTAATAAGAAGCATCTATGGCTTTTGATTATTACTCCTAACTTTAAGAGAAATATTTGTTGGCTCCTAAAAATTGGTGTGATTTTTATTGACTTTTCTCAGTTAGGCGAGGTGTATCTTGAAACTCAATTTATATGTTGTACAGGTTTTGATACGTCTGGTTGGTGCTGATGAACACATGTATACCAACTATACGGAGGCAATGCACTGGATACAAGATACGGATGTGTTAGAGATGATTGTGGACAAGTTCAGCTCATCGGTATGTGACTCATTTTACATATTTGTGAGATTGAATATCCATGCAACCCTATGGGATTACTTTTATTATATTTATTATTGTTATTTTTCCTAAACATGTTTGAAATGAGAGTTTGTGAAAAGTTTTTGGAGAAAGGGGTTGTAACCATGAACTTGCTATTGCCTTGTTAATGGAAGATGCTGCTGCAGCTTTATTGCTCTAAAGAAAAAGAAATTGCCCGTTTTGAAAAAGAAAAAAAATGGCTTATGCGTTCCTTTTTTATATATGTTTTTCTATACTAGATGGTCTATTTGCTGTGCTTTAAGAACGTTAAGCATTACTGGGAAAATTCTTATCAGCATCATTTCTATAGGATTCTCCTGAAGTGCATGCTAATGCAGCAGAGACACTTTGTGCTATAACACGGTTTGCTCCACCTGGACTTTCTTCTAAGATCTCCAGCCCAAGGTAGCATTTGTTTTATCCTCATATTGACTTGAATTATACATGCATTTCTGCCGTAGCTTCTGTGTTAAAGTTCATTTGTATATTTTATGCAGTTTTATAGGAAGATTGTTTCGGCATGCTTTGGAGGAATCACGGCCAAAGTCTGCTCTTGTTAACTCATTGTCGGTATGCATCTCTTTGTTAGACCCTAGGAGGCTAACTTTGGGAACATATCATATGTATGGACGTCAAATGACTCATGGATCCACAGTTACTGCTAATCCTGAGACTGTTGTGGGCATGCTGGAGAGCCTAGGTAAAGTTATTTGTTATAGTACTTGTGTTTGTTTAATGCCTACATGTTGAAATGCCCGAATAGAGTGTGACTATTTATTTCCCCTCTTTTCTGGCGATAGGAATTTGAAGAGTTTTTCTTTTGCATGAAGAAGTAATTAATCTTCTATCACTAGAAACTAAATACTGATCTGGCTTCTATCTTTAGGTGATTTGCTGAAGCTGTTGGATGTTTCCTCGGTGGACAATACACTGTTAACTACATATGGAAAGTTACAACCGCCTCTCGGAAAACATCGGTTGAAGGTGAATTCTTGTTCTCGAATGTTCCTTGCCCTAATTCAAGAACTGCATTCTTAATGCTTTATTTAATTTCTCTATCTATCCACAAGGTTTTCTTTATAATTGGTCTGCATGTTCTTAAAACCATCACTGGGTGCTTAAGAGCGATTTTTGTAGTTTTATTCTTACGCTTGAACTTGGTACTTCTCAGGTTGTAGAGTTCATTTCAGTATTACTTACGGTTGGTAGTGAAGCTGCTGAGAAGGAATTGATTCGTCTTGGAGCTGTACAAAGAATTTTAGACTTATTTTTTAAGTAAGTTCAGAAATTTTCATGTTTGGTAAAATATGATTTAATACAAGGCATTATTCACTTATTCTATTACAATTCCAGGTACCCATATAACAACTTTCTACATCACCACATAGAGAACATAATAGTATCATGTTTGGAAAGCAAGAATGCTCCTCTTGTCGAACATCTTCTTCGTGACTGTAATCTTGTTGGCAAAATACTTGAAGCAGAAAAGAATTTCACATTAGCAGCTGATTCAGACAAGGTGGTGTTCCATGAATTTTAAATTAATATTACCTTACATCCAGATGATTTATGTACCTTCTTTTTTTCCACCTTAGTTTATTGAAATGGTATTTAAAATTATTTTGTTTTGTTTTTCAATCAGCCAACTGTCCCTGCTGAGGGTAGACCCCAACCCAGAATAGGAAGTATTGGACATTTAACACGTATATCCAACAAACTCATTCAGCTTGGGAATAGCAATAGTGAGATTCAGGCGCAGCTGCAGGTTTGTATTTCTATTTCTTTATATTTATATTTGTTGCTCTTTAAAGTTTATGGAAAAAAAGTGAAGCATTCTGTTATGAATTGTAGCCCAGTCTTAGATGGTTGTTTTAGAGGTTCACAGACTCCTTCCACTTCCTTTCTTCCTCTGGTGATTTTCTGTTTTCTCTGTACATGGGTTGCACCTCCATGGCTCATTGCTATGATATTTTACTTGATCATCAAAAAATTGATATTTTTTTTGGAATTTTATTTAGTGTTTATCACTGTTTTGATGTTGAAAAGTGATTACATTTATGCTGCAACCCCTTGTTAGGTGCTATTTCAATTAATTTATCCATCTCGGTTGTTGGTTGTCACTTTTGCATGGAGTTATGTAGTTAATCTTTACAGAATAGCAGAAACATAATGCTACCAAAAAGTATGGTGCAGCCTACTGCTTTCACTGGCAACATCATTCTTAGAGTTGTAATTATCTTGGCAGGAAAACAGTGAGTGGACGGATTGGCAGACAAATGTCCTATCAAAGCGTAATGCATTGGAGAATGTCTTTCAGTGGGCCTGTGGGTATGTTTGTTTCTCCTTGCAAAAGTAGTTGGTTTCGTTTTCACTTTTATTATTGATTTGCAATTGCATGTGCTGAGTAAAGCTCAATAACATATAGTTTTTAGTGGATACCACACACATGAAAACATGTGGTTTGTTTTCTAGTAAAACCTTTGTTTGTTCTTAGCTCACTGAGACAATATTGGTTTATCAATGTGATTTCCTTTGTCCTTTCTTACTCTCTTCTGTCCTACCGATCTTATGGTTTTGGCTTTTTAACCGTGTTGTAATCAATTATAACAGGCGTCCAACAGCATTACATGATCGAAATAGGGATAGTGATGATGATGATTACCAAGATAGGGATTATGATGTTGCAGCTCTTGCTAATAACTTAAGCCAGGCTTTTCGATATGGCATTTACAGCAACGATGAGTTAGATGAGGTACCCCTTGAGATCTTTTGTTTTGCTTTGTGCCTATTTTTATGATTGTCATCTGATCAGCAATTGTTCTCTTCATGTTTTTCAGGGCCATGGCTCACTTGAACGAGATGATGAGGTATCAAATATACTGTCAATTTGTACTCAATTCCATGAGTTTTTTTTTCCTTCTTGATATTGTAGGCATGAGTCCTCTGCTTGAGTGGAACATTAGTTATTGCAATATCTTCTGAACACATATGGACTGAGTTGCTAAAAGCGCTTTGTAGGCCTTCGCAAAATTTTTCGATTTGGAAGTATGACGTGTTGGCATTTGATGAGCATTACTTTCTTGGCAATCATCTGAACGGAATTTTAATTTAGGAGGAAACACTCCCAAGGAGGGCCTAGTTTCTTTTGCTTTCAGTAGGAAAAAAAAAAAGTGGTGCCACTTGAGTTGGTTGTGAGTTTTTGTGAAATGTTGATCTGGATGTCCTTGTATAATTTTATTTTTATAGGAAAACAAGTACCATAACTAGGTTCCTTTTGCATCATCATCATCATCTCTTTCTCTCGTTCTCTCCATTCATTCTAATTACAATCAAGTGGTGGGATTTTCAGTATTAAGAAGCTGCAGTATAGTTTATGCTTTTGTTGGTAAATTGAAACATTCCTTACAATATAATTTTGGCACAGGATGTCTACTTTGATGATGAATCTGCTGAAGTTGTCATATCCTCACTGCGTTTGGGAGATGACCAGGAAAGGTAGGTGATTCTACATATTGGATATGTGTCAAAACAATATTGTAGTATGATGTTTTTTGTGGGAAGCTTCAGTAGTTTTGTGGAGTTTCATTGACATAGGTCAGTCAATGCATGTTGGCTCCTATGAAATATTGAGATTTTATGGTTGCCTTCACCTTCATCTGTATGTCCAGCCAAAGAATAACGATCACATGCAAAGAAAATTTATTTACTGGCCAGGTCTATATGCTACATGCAATATGAACTAAAGGTTAAATTACAATTACAGTGGGAACTAATTTAAAAATTCTCTGTACGGTCCATATTTTTCCCTTGGTTTTTTGCTTATAATGCCAAATTTGAAGAAAATAATTGGCTTCCCATGTTGTTCCCTTAGCTTATTGCACCGGTTGTGTGACAGAGAGCTTACCCTTCTCAATGATTTTTTGGGCTTTTACTGGTGGTGTTATTGTGCTTATAAAGGTTTTTTGCACATCTAATATCTGTTGCTTTCAACTGCTTGACATGGTTACTGTTCTAATTGCAGCGGTTCTCTGTTTACAAATTCCAACTGGTTCGCATTTGAGGATGACAGGGTTGCCACAGATCGTTCAACTGGGTCTCTTGCTTCTCCATCACCTAATACGGCGGAGTCTAATGCAATCAATGGTGGTGGCGATGATGATGTCATTGTTGGTGAAGATGATGACTTAGTTGACACAGCAACATCTTCTCCAGAACCAGGAACAAATGCTGAAGATTCGGAAGTTAGCATGCCCAACAATTCACCAGAACTAGGATCCACTGAAACTGACAAACCACCAGAGTGGGTTGAATGGAGGGAGACTTCGGACTCTGGGGAACCATCTGATGCCCTACCAAATGGTGAGCTTCAAACGGAATCTCCAGATGCAGCTAAATGTTCTCCACCATCCTCTGAACCTTTGATAAGCAATGATGAAATTGTTACTGGACCTAAAGCTGAATCATCAGTTGAGGAAACTTCAAAACCTTCTGAGCCGTCAGAGTTGGGTAATGTGAATGCAAGTTCTGGTTCGACCACTTCTGACCCTGCAGCAGTGGATGCAGGAATGAAAAGCACTCAGGAAGGGACTGCAGGTGATAAAGATGACAAGGAAGGGAACTAATGTAAATTCTTAATGATCAGTTAACTGGGCTAACTCATTACTCGACGACATTGATCAGGTGGGAAGTTGAATCTAGACACTGGTTGGTTGGGCTAGGCAACTGCATTTAAAGGGCCTTGCGCGCATCATCGAATTCAGAAGTCAGTGTTTTTGAATAGGGCTGATATTTTTTCCCCACCTGTAAAAAATTGATATGTCCTCTCTCTCTACCCCCCCTCTCCCCTCTCTCTATCCATTTAAACATTGAGGAAAAGGGAAGGGCAGGTTCTCGTGTTTGCGGACCTCGTAGCAAGTAATTTTATGTTTCATCAATTGTCTAAAGCTAGGTGTTACAGAATTTGGATTTTTTTTTTCACATGCTGCATGTATCTTTAGCAAGGACCTGTCAATATATATAGTTGCCCTCTCCCACTCGCTCTTCCTCTCCCGTTCTCTGAATATGAAAATTTGATTTTGGAAATGAGTTCATTGAGTTTGATGCTTTTTATTGGCGTTTCCAACTTTACAATTGAGATACCCTTCATATTCAGTTTAAAACACAGCATTTTTTTTCAGATGATTGTTTTTTTTTTTTTAATATTTCAGGTCATAATCAGAAGAGCATGAATTTACTTAAAGTTGAAAACCCCTTGCTTCTACCAAGGATGTTCTAATTTCAGTCATGGGCCAGATTTGGCTTCCAATGATCCTATTTGCTTACAGTGAACAATTAAATTTGAATTTAATGGTCTATGTGGCAATTCGATACTTAATAAAATTTAAACTTCCTTGAATGTCAAATATTATTTTATTTTATTATGTTAAAAAAAAAAATAAATGGAGCTTATATTACCAAAAATAAATAAATAAAATAAAATAAAAACTTGAAAAGATGAGTAATAGTGGAGCCTTGGCTGAAAAAAATATTTAACTAATATTTAACATCAAGGAATACCAATTTGACATTGCCCTTCCAGCCTTGCCATTCTATAAGCATGCGCCATAGGCTGCTAATTTAGGTCTCAACAATTTTACATCACTTTCTACAATTGAATTTCGGATTCTAATTCAGATTGAAAAATGTTCCGCTGCCTCCTTGTCAGATGAAATAGATATAAAGGTACACACCACGTCACAGTACAAAAGGAAGTAAAGCTAAACTATATAATTTTGAACAGAAGGAACAACATTTCATCTGACTTATCAACTCAATGTAGTCAAAATTGGGAGATGCACAAGTGTATGATTGTCAAAATTGGGAGCTAAAAATTATCTGTATCATCTGATGAAAGCTTAAGGGGATGAATTGCAATTCCATTCCGAGCAGATGAGATGTGTCCCCACCTTCCTAGTCGAGGTTCCTGTTGCAAAGGTAATTCACAATGTTAGAAGCTGACATTGTTTTCATGAAGGGAACAATATGGATAGATATGGAAACACAACTCAAGAAAATGGACGCAGGATTAGAAACCTAGTGATGAAAATAGTAAAAGCCTATAAACCCCCACCCCCGCCCTTCCCAGGAAAAATTAAGAAAAACATTTTAAGCCCTTCCAAGGTTTGCTGCTATATTTATATTTCAAACTTTCATATGCACTTTCAAAGTTCAATCTTATAGTTGAGCAATCCTTTCAGTCAAAGAAAATGAAAGGAATAAGAGAAGGAAAAAGGCAAGATTATATAGGAAGATTAGGAAGAAGAAGAAAAAAGAAAAGAGAGGTCACCTTCCCAACTCCTGCAACTAGAAATCCTCCAGATTTTGCAAAAGCTAAAGAATTCACAAATCCAACCTGCACGGCACAAGAATATTAAGAGTAGAAAAAAGCTTGTTAACTTTTGTTTTACAAGACACAAACAAGGTTTTGTAGTCATTGCTTTGGCATACCAAAGGGAGGTCGTGTAAGGGCTTCATGGCTCTGCTTTCACTTTCAACAGCCCATAAACGAACAGAGCCATTACCAGCTCCTGATGCAGCAAGGTCACTGCCTCTGCAAACAGTGACTGAACTGATCCAAGAATATGTTGATGAACAATGATAACTTTGAGAAGTGTGGTCACCATTTTCTGTGCAGCAGAATTCAATACCATCCCATTAGAACACAAGTCAACCAGAAACCCAAGGCAGGTTAAAAACATGTGTAACAAGATTACATGATAACTGGACGCTTTAATCTACCTTTCCCAAAGTACAATTTTTTATGCTAATTCAAATGTGCAAAGAGAGATGGATAAACCAGCTAAACAGCAAATCAATATTTTCACTGACTGGGAAGAAAAGTGTACACAGAGTAAACTTGAAGCCAGCAAAAATTATTATTTAAATTTACCTATGTGACCATTCGGAATTCTATCACCATCCTTCTGTTCAACATTTTTGCGTGCAGCCAAAAAAGGATGAGCATTCTTAACTATGCAAACAGGCTTCTTTCGCAGCATGCTCCAAAGCTCAACACTTCCATCATCAGAGCCAGATAAGAAGTCATCATTGCTAATAAAACAACAGCATTCCAAAGAAGATGCAGGGGCACGGAATACTAAACGTGACGCCTCTGGAACCTATTAAGGGAATAGATAATGGTGTCAAGAACATGGAAAGCAAATCGAGTCTAACTACACCACATGGTTTAAAAACACCAAAGTAACATAGAACATACTACTGAAAAAAAAGACACTATCCAAGCAATCCATCCTAAAAAGGTTGCAAAAGTGTACCCCAATATCAACGGGATCCAAAGGAAACTAGAGGTTCCTATGATGGTTGGTCTTTCAAGAAATGGGACCATTGGGGAAAGAATAATCAGAAATAGTAGCTTCTGTCCACGTGATTTCATTTGAACTAAGTTTCATTTGCAACCATTACCCAAAACACATAAATATATACTTCTTACCTTAAATAACTGCATGCTTCGATCGTGTCCAACAGACAAAACCCGTTCTTTTCGTAGGCAATCAATACTTAATACTTCTCCTTGGTGACCAAATAATGTATCTATGTAAGCTCTCCCTTCAACGTTCCATATCTTAACTGTTCGATCATATGAACCAGAAAAAAGTTCTGATGCCCCTTGCCTGAAAGTTAAACATGAAACGGGGCCTCTATGACCTGGAAAAGCCTGTTAAAAAACACAAATGCTGATTAAGAATAGAACTCAAGAACTCATTGTTTCCAGATTCACAAATGTTGCTTCTAATAGAATTTGAAGGGAGAAGATGGAGAGTGGGTATGTGCATGATAAAATCAGAAAATCACATGTTTTACCGTAAAGACTTAAGTTGAGAAACAATATTTCCTGAGGCCTGCCATTTTAGTATTTTCTTTAAGATATTTTCTAAACTATAAATCAGAAAATCAGACATAAAACCTAATCCGTGTCTTTAACTTGGAAATGCATCCCAACAGATCGACAGATAACTCAGCTTACAGAGAACGCTGCTTTGCCAAAAGAAAAGCATGTACTTCTGTTGGATCAAGCAAAAAACATACTTCTCTTGTTGTTTAAAGAAAATAAAAACAAAATAGGTCACATGATTTGCAGGTAGGCCCTTGCCAGTACAATAGAGATTTTACTGTTAGTGAATTGTCCTTACAGTATGAGAGGTCACCTGCATTCCTCTAACCTGATCAATTTAAGTGCTTTTATTAAACTAAAACCTCCTAACCAATTCATATATGTTCATATATTATTCTATTCCACAACTAACAAAGTAACTGACCAATCATATCTACCTGAATATGCTCTCGTGTACGAGTATCCCACAAATGAATATGGCGATCTAAGCCTCCACTTGCCAAATACCGACCATCAGAGCTAACTGCTAGAGCTAACACATGTTTACTATGCTTTGTGGCTCGACCCTGTGGATCCTTAACCCCATGAGACTTTAATACTTCATTACGGGGCCATAGATACTTTTCACTTTTCCCACTATCTACATCCCAATGAAGAATGGTGCCATCCTTAGAAGCTGAGAAGCCCTTGAAGTCATCCTCGGACAGAGCCACAGCAGTAACAGATTGTCGATGCTTCACTGAGATCCGAAATTCATCAGTAGATTCAGGCTTTTGAACCCTGAAATGAGAGGATTAAGCATGATAATTAGAAACATGCTACCACAAATTAAAATATGAAACAATCCGTTAGAGAGCATACACTTCTCCAGTTATGGAGCAAAATCCAGTTGCTCCATTCTACGTTTAAAATAATAAAAAAAAAAAAAAAAAAAACTTCCCAAGATTATCATCAAGCTTAAGGTGTCAGAGCTTAAGCAAGAATGCTGATGATAGCATCTGATCAAAGTAGCATTAAACCCAAAGGGGAGTTTATAAAGTTCACAACTTTGAATCTGAATACCGATCAAATGCCACTATAAATTGGTCGGGTTCCAAAACAATAACACCACCTACAATCTAATAAAAAAACAAAATACAAGAACGAAATTGATTACCTAGAAGCAATGGCACGGCGAACTCGGCCACTGTCCTCGAGCTGCTGCTGCTGCAAAATCTTGGCAACAAGCGAGTCTCTCTCGCCTTCCTTCTCACCTTCTTCATCACTCTCATCCTCCTCATCTTCCTTCTCCCTCCTTGCTAATCCTCGAACCTTCTCCAAGTACTCTTGCGCTATCCTCTTCCTCTTCTCATCTGCAGTTTCTTCTATAGCCTCAGCCTCCTCAGCTTCCTCTCCACCGCCCTCCCCATCCGACCCAACGACGCCATAGTCGTCGTCTGAATCGCTCTCTATCTCATCACGGTCGATTTTTCGGCGTTTCTTCGATTCAGTGCTAAAAAACGAGTCTTCATTGAGAGAGTAAGTCTTGCTCTTTTTGGCTCCCTTAGGTCCCTTGGGAGCTGAGCCTCCTTTTTTCTTGTTCTTCATGGTTGGAATGTACGGAATGTGAGGCAAATGCTGCTACTTCAGTTGCTAGGGTTTTACTTTTGGAGGGTTTAAGGTTTAAGCGGCGAAGAAGACGGTGAGGAGCTTTTAGTGTTACAATTTCGGGTCATGGGTTGCAAATACCCATTTTAACCCGGATTTGATTGATTTGAACTTTGTTGTTGCAAGCCCATCAAATAGCTGTTCCTATTTTCTGGGCTCCAATGTTTAGTGACTTGGGCTTCTACATTTTCTGAATTTCCAAAATTACCCTTGACTGCTGCCTAGCTTAACCAAATAATTTGATGGCAATTAACGTCTTTCCAAATGTTGGCAGTCAATCACAACATCAATTCACTTGTCCATTTTCATGATCTAAAGGTTGAATTATGCTATCAACTAGCTATAAGTTTAGTGATATTTCTATTCTCAATGTTGACTGGAATTGAAAGAATAACACCAAGGAAGAAAAGTGAAACGTGGAAAATATAACTGGACTAGAGTTTGATTTAAAAACGGCATTTATAATCCAAAAGAAATAGATTAGACTAATTTAGAGTAGGTTTTTCGCGATTTTCTTTTTAATAGTTTAGACTATTACTTGCATAAAAAACGACATTTATATTCATCATGCAGCACTATCGATACAAATCCTCTCTGTATATTGAATAACATGATGTGCAATTAGTTCTGAATTTCCACAACCCATTCATCCCCTTTTACAGGATACAGTTACAAAAATATCACAGAATGTTGCAGCATATTGGAAATTTTAAACAAAATGGGAAGAGAATGTTGGAGTTCTAAGTTCCCCTCAGCACCTAAAAGAATCCAAATATTGAGGATCGATTGTTTGATCTATTAAAGGGGAAAATAGGTTCCCTCGTTAGTGGCATCACTAAAACTGCCGAACTAGCAGCATCTGCTAGTGCTCTGAGGTAACATCTCCTTCTGAGCCTCTCCCTTTCTTCTTTCCCTCTCCATGCCTTGACCGCCTCGGTGCCTCATCCTCACTTTCACTATCATCATTTCTAGAGTTGTTACCAGCACCGTACTGATCTTCCCGGTAAGCCTTTGATGCTTGCTGATAACGTGCCTCATCATCTGGTCCACCAGCTAAACCTGGAATCTCTTGACCCTTCCCCTGGCCTGAGCCAGCACTATATCTCTCATTTCGATCATTGGAAGGTCCCCTTGGATCTCTCTTCTGCATCCTGTTAGTGTTTTGAGATGATGGTGGTGGAAACATTGGAGACATACCAGTTGGCCGACCAGGCCGGCCTGGATTTGCACCTCCAACCCCCATACCTCCCATAAATGGTGCACGTCCAGGACCCATCATCATCCCATAACCACCAGGTGGAAATCCAGGTTGTTGTGGTCGCCCACGAAACATCATGCCAGGCGTGGGCCCTGTAAAATCACCAGAAAACCTGGGACCATATGGATTGAAACCACGAGGGCCCACACCAAAAGGATTTGGCATACCAAATCCGTCAGGTGCAGGTCCATAGGGCATTGCATCAGCACCCATCATTCCTGGGGGAAAACCCTGCATCCCAGGCATAGGTCTACCACCTCTTGCTAGTGGCATGTGAGGGGGCCACATGATTCCTCCTCTGCCTCTTCCTCTGCCCTCATTTCCTACCCCTGGAACTGGACCAAAGCTCTCTTCCTCATCGTCACTTTCTTCCTCTTCCTCCTCTTCATTGTCCTCAAATGGGACAATGTCTGGGTTCTCACCACCATTCTCCGGATTGACTCCCTTTGCTTTTTCTTCTTCGCGTTTTGACTCTGCCGCAATCGAAACTGCCTGTACACAGGAAATGGTATACAACATTCAGTTTCATCAAGTTGTGGACACTGTATATTTTTTTTTTAAGAAAGGAGACTTAATAGTCCAAAACAATTTTTGTGCTGCCCCCATGCACTACAGTAAAATTGACTCTTACTAAACTGATAAACACACTGTAAATATTTCTGTTTCTAAACCCTGAAACATACCATAAGTTCACTATCTGGCTCAAGATAAAGCAAGGAAGCCAACTGCTCACCGATGGAGGGCTCTAGCTCTTGACAATCTCTACTTATCTGCAATTGTACAAGCATGACAATAAGCTCAAAAGCTAATTTTATTTGTCTTAAGATACGTCTACAGAAAGTAGTATCACATCAGCCAGCATACATGTTCAGAATAATAATGATTTCAAGTAAAAAAGCATGGTGAAACAGCTAAGAAAACTTGGGCATGTTTAGAAATTATTAAAATAGCGTCCTATCAGACAGTTTCATTTAAGCTCTATATGATGCATCAACACTTGTATTTTTGTAGCACCTAGCCCAGGCATGGTCCCATAACATAATCTGTGTCATTGGGCAGGGATTCTATGGTATGGTTCAAGTAATGCAAACTAATTTGTTCATAACACACACACAAACCACAAAGAGACATACAAAAGTATGTCCATACATGTATACATATAGATTCTTGCATTGTAATTTATTCACACACCCTGAGTTTAAGAATCATTCCTTTCAGGCTATATCTTATGACTGAGGTGCTGCTGTGATTTAGCCTATTTTTATTTACGGTTTTACTCCAATATGTGATGTTTTGTTGTTATTAGTTTTAGCTTAGTACTCAAGACTGTTCAGTGGACTCCTAGTCCTGTATTGTAACTTTCATCTAATCAAAAATATTATGTCTTTTATAAAATTAAAATAAAAAACTACTCATACACCCGTCAGGTATTCAACTTGTGGACTCTCCCTCCAGAAAATACTACTACAGGGGAAAAGGTGTAATTTTGCCCAAAAGGCCTTGGCATGCATGATCAGTAACACATTACCACCCACACACAGAGAGGTTCTGAAGATCGTCTTTCAAAGTTTTAAGTCATAGTCCAATAACCATCACAGTTATTAACAATACTAGGATGGTGAGGTGAAAGCAAAACCAAATTTCAGGAAAAGAAAAAAACAATAGTAAGATCATGTTTTCGGCTGATTGAATCATGGATTAGCATGACAAACCTGCAGCCTACTGATACATGCTGAAAATCCTGACAGAAATAATAATTGGGTGACTTCACAATCAATCAAGACAGAACATACAAAAACTAACAGAGTTTACATGAGTGGATCTATAGTTTTAAAGCTCCAGATTGTACCTTTACTGGTAAGTTCTCATTGTAGGGGTTCCTCAAATGACGAGTTTTGTGAAAGGACAGTTCACATAGCTGTATAAGAAAAACTGCAATTAGTCATGACATCTTATCATTTTACTGTTTATTAAATTTAAACTTCAGCTGTTCTATTCTATAAGCTTCTCCTAGTTTCCAGATGGAGTAGTGGTCCCAACTGAACCTTGGCTCAGGTGACGCACAGGAGAGGGTTAGGTTCAAATCTTATGAATTCAAATGCTAAAAGCTCCAAATAATTTTAAGCCGAATACAAGTACAGCCAACTCGAATCTTGATTCTAACCAACAATAGGAAGAAATAGAAACAAAAATAGTAACTATTAAGATACAAGGCCTCAAACAAATGAAAAAAAGATATTGTCGATTATAACCAAATGGGCTCACGTAATCAAAGTATACTATTAATGTGATGCACTAATAATTTATTTTGATACTGGTCCCCAAACAAATATCTTGAAATATTAATGTAAATTTTCTAGCCTGCGACAATAAGCTCAACAAGGAGATGAGAAACAGAGCCATACTCATCACCATGACCCAATCCATAAGAGTAACCACAACAATAATAGTAACACATAGACTTGATACTGAGAACTACAAACTTTGTGGGATCCGGTAGTTGCCATCATTTGCAGAAGAAAAAAATAATCAGAAAGGGGATGCAAATTCTAGATCAACACATAGAAAGTTGCCATAAAAAGTTCAACAAAATAATACCTTTAACCATTTGACAGAGAAATTTCTCCCATAATGCGCAGATCCATGTGCATATTTCCAGTTCCCTCCACTAACAGACCCACCAATTCTGGACATCATCTTTGCACAACCCTAACAAAGCATAGGTGATTTTAATTCTAACACCTCCAGTAGATTAAAACCATGGATTTGAAATAACTTGATAGAACAACAAAATAGTAAGCTACGAGAAACACACTGG
The DNA here is from genome assembly GCF_000346465.2 of Prunus persica. Lineage (NCBI taxonomy): Eukaryota > Viridiplantae > Streptophyta > Magnoliopsida > Rosales > Rosaceae > Prunus > Prunus persica. The sequence goes on along the minus strand of NC_034012.1, from coordinate 4,449,419 downwards.
AATTTAATTTGCAATCCTACCTGGAAATGTCGAGTCCGGTTGACTGAAAAAATTAAAATCACATTTTCAGCAGAGTCAAAAGCTTCATTAAGTTTGGACTCATTGCTCCTTTGAGTTGCCCACACTCCTTGTTGTACAGATAATTCCAAATTTTCACGGTTGCAACTTTTAACAATAAAATACCTAAGGTTTGATGTTCGAAATAAATAAGTACATTCAATCTTATAAAAACAGGTGCACTAATTAAACATGGATAGAGGAACAGTCTATAGATATTCTATCACCTTGGAAGAATCATATGACTACTGAGTATTGTCTACTACAGAATAAAATTTCATGGAAAAGATGATAATTATAGTAGGGCATAAGGAAATTTCCAAGTAGCAGTTTGCCCATGCACTTTTTTATAAAAATCTTTGAGCCTATTCAGCCATCTTATGGCATAACTCCAAAAGCCAAAACTGAGTGTGAAATTTATGTGTAGCAAAAAATAATTTCAGCTGTTTCTTATTACATCTATAGCACCCACAAAAGCAAGTCTTGCTATACATTTTCCTTCTTCTGAGTGGAGTGGAAGAATAGAACAATAGAAGAGTAGATCACTCATCTTTCAAAACAAAATATAATTAGCTCAAGAGCTTAATGGGAGATAGCAACCTCCAGTGTACAAATCATAAAGAGAAGTAAACTACATACTGAAAAAGCAAAACCCATACATCACATGGTCAAATACAACTTGTACAGAGTAATTATTTATAAAATTAACTAATGTGGGTTTAAAGAAAGCTAGTTACAGCTGATAACAGTGGGCAGAACTCTCTTGGGAAAGTATTGATGAAACAATTTATCTTTTATAAAATGCCCATAAAGAATACAGAAACTGATTTACACATCTAATAAAAAACCTTGGGACTCTGAACACACCTAGATATTCCTTGAGGCAAAGGCGCACTTCTATTTGCCTGATTGGCTAGGCCATTGGGTAGATTTTGTGTCTGCGTGTGGCCAACCTGTTGTTGGGTTTGTTGAACCTGTTGCTGCTGGTGGACATTAGCAGACTCTCCTGTTGAAGGTTTTCCCACCACACCTTGATAGACGGAATTGGGGCCTTGTGCAGACTGATACTTATCGGCTTGTTGGGGAAAGCCAGCATTCCGTTGTTGATAAAATTTATTTGAGGTGTTGTAATTATAAGAATTCAAATGCTGAATCTTCTGAAGGACTTCTTCCACAGGAGGTGGAGGTCCAGGCAGCTTTGCATGTCTATACCGGCAATCAGGACCATTTGGACAAAACCCCAACTTGTACCTGCAATGACAAAATCCTTCCATTAAAACATACACCCTTGATTCACACATTGATGGTTTCTTCACACTGGAACTAGACTTTCAAATAATACGGAGGAGAAACAACAACTATAGATAATTTTCTTCCTTCAACCCTCCTCTTATGCACCTTGAATCTACCAAATCAGAGGGTCCAAAATACCAATAACAACAATTTGTAACGCAATTGACCTCATCCGAATCACAATAAAGCACACAATTCTATTCAAGTATATTCAATCCTACCCATTAATCTCCAGATTAGAATCACCAAATTAAAACCATAAAATTCAACCAAATTAAAAAACAGAGAGATGAACGCGGAAATGGGCATAAAGGAACAAACACATACATATTACACTCTTTAATGTCCTCGTTGGTGTGCTTGTACACGCAATCCTGCTCCCTGCACTCGCCGTACAACCTGAAGAAGCGACACACAGGCATACGTGACTTGTCGTATTGATGGAGGAACCCACAGGCCTCGCCCTTCATGCAAAGGCTACGCAGCCAGTGACGGCACACCGTTTGGCGGTAGCTCCGCCCACCCGACCGGTTCGGATTCGGGTGGTTGGGTTGTGGCGCCGCAGCGGCAGGGTTGGTGTCCACCGCCGCAACGCCCGAGTCGGACTGCATCAGAGAATTAGATGGTGGACCCGGGTTTGTGGGGCCCGCGGCTGCGGTGGCGTCGAGGCCTCCCTCGAAGTCGAAGTTGATGTCTCCGTCTGAGTCTTCCATTTGGTGAACTTTGTGTGTAGATTTGGGGTTTGGAGTTTGGGAATTGGGGGTTTGTTTATGTCATTAGGGTTTTACACAGAGAGATGTGAAACGTGCGTTTTGAGATTTGGTTGACTAAAGAAGGAACAAGGAAGGAAGTGAATGAGGGGAGCTGAAAGAGGTGCCTCTCACAGTCGACGAGACACAGCAACAAACAAAGGGCGCGAACACGAAGACGCGCAGAGAAAGGGTTTGGGCGGTCGGTTCTGGTCGGGTGAGAATTTTTGGCGGGTCTCCGGGTTTAGGTTCTCAATTGTCTTTAGGCCATTTAGCGAAAGAAGGAACTAGCAGCCTGGCCCAACCAAACAGAAGTTAGGTGGGCTGGCGATTGAAGTTACGGTGTTTTTTGTTCTTTGTGTTTTTTTTGTTTTTTGTGTTATAAAATCAAAGGGATTGAGGAGAGAATTTGGAAAACAGAGGATTGTTGTTCTCTCTGTGTTTTTCTCTTCATTGAATGTGTATTGAGTTAGGGAAGGGGGAAGCCTTTTATAGGCATTCTGGGGGCATTTTGGGGACTCCATTTTTACAACACTCCCCCTTGGAGACCACAAATGATACAGAATATGTCTCGTTAAAAACCTTGTCAGTAAAAACCCAGTGGGACAAAAACTGGTCAAAGGAAAAAAGAGTACATAATCATGTGTAACATAAAATTCTATGTATATTGATGCGCTTGCGACACTGCCTCGTTAAAACCTTGCCAGGAAAAACCCAGTGGGATAAAAACCCGGACGAAGGAAAAAGAGTACGGTGTTTGAAGATCTTTATTGATGGTGCGCTCCCCCCTGATGCTTGGCAAAATATCTTTAAGTCATACTGTTGATCAGCTTTCTGAATATTGTAGTTGACACTGCTTCTGTGAGTCAATCTTGAGCGATACTGCCTCGTTAAAACCTTACCAGGAAAAACTCAGTGGGATAAAAACCTGGATGAAGGAAAAAGAGTACAGTGTATGAAGGTCTTTATTAAAACCATGCTCTCCCTGATGAATATCTCCCCCTGAAAAATTTAGGACTAGCTTTTGTCCAGTAAGCGACCATAAAATTTTTCATAGTATACCCTAAACCCTTGAGCGACACTGCCTCGTTAAAACCTTACCAGGAAAAACCCAGTGGGATAAAAACCTGGATGAAGGAAAAAGAGTACAGTGTGGAGCTGAGCTCTATCTGGTCTAGTATACTTTCGGAAAAACATTTAAGGACCAACGGATAAGACTCTCTTAGTATAAGCAAGAATCTCGTTGGTATAATGCTCGATCGAGACAAATATTTCGTGAATTCTGCAGAGGCTTTAATGTGTTGCAATCACATTATAATCAATGTACTCACTGAGGTAATTTATGCATATTAATATTGAGTACAAACTTTGTGCTTCAAGCACATGTCCTTTAGGGACTTGCTTTATGCAATGTCAATCCTCTCAACGGATTTTGTCTAAGAAGGGATTAAACTTTATGACACATTATATAGCTTTAACCCAGCTATTTATACATCTTTAGGGAATTGCTTCTGGCGATATGCTCTGTGCATTTAATAACCCTTAAAGATAATATGTTGGTCTCCGTAATTGTGTAATAAGGGGGGGCACAATTGAATCTGTAAATATGGAGAAAACCCAACATTCCTTGTTTCTGCCAGAAACAGTGTGTCATACAAAGTAGGTATATTCCCTTTTATTCCGAACACCCAAGTATAAATTCAGTATTAACAAATTTTGGGGTTCGTATTGTGGGTTTGTTCTTTCACGTTCATTCTCATTTATAATGGAATTACCTCGTTCCATTTTGGCCAATGATATTGTCGACATTTAATAATTGAACGTGGTTCCAATCAACACAGCCCATTAATGATTTGAATAGCTACTCCAAAACCAAAAATTGTCATTCATCAATTCATAATCTCACAATTCTCATGTGCATGCTCATGCATCAATTATAAGCATTCCTTTGCTTTTGGGTACCCAAGCCACTTCATGGGGCTTTTATTATGTGAGAATGTGAATTATAACCTCCAATGGAGCGTTATTTTACAGTAGGGCGTGGATAATCTCTATTTAGAGAGTTGGAACATTTAGAACCCATATATCTGTCATGCTGCAGGCATGCCACAGATTAATACATACATGTCAATTAATTTCTGGGACTTTAACCCATATAATTTGCTACGCATTAGGCGTGCATAATATCAATATTGACACGTCAAAGGATTGTCCTTTCGGGATTTCAATCCATATCATTTGCTACGCAACAGGCGTGCACCCATATATCTGTCGTGCTGCAGGCATGCCACAGATTAATACATACATGTCAATTAATTTCTGGGACTTTAACCCATATTATGGGACTTTAACCCATATAATTTGCTACGCATTAGGCGTGCATAATATCAATATTGACACGTCAAAGGATTGTCCTTTCGGGACTTCAATCCATATCATTTGCTACGCAACAGGCGTGCACCCATATTGATCACTGCTATACCCATATTCTGTTCTTATGGTACATTAATCTGTGCAGTGTATTATCAATGTATCCAACTTGCAATCTGTAAAATTTGCATTAATAATTCATGGATACATACAAGCCATTCTTTTGGAACGAACTTATCTTCCCATTTGGTTACCTTTCAAGATAAAATATCAAATAAGTATATAAGCAAAAAATAACACAAGTATTGCTTACATCCTTAGGTGGGAGAAACTTTTCTCAAGTATCATTCAAGCTCGTATCGGTTCAGTAAATATAATGTAGCGCTTGATGATCTAGTTATATCCTGCAAGAGCAAAATCACAACTCTTTTCTCTGTCAAAAACAAATAATCCTCAGAGAGTTACAAAAAGAGAAAAAATGCAAAAAATTGTGATATTGATTGCAAGAGAAGGTAAGCAATCAGGGAAGGAAGCTGGTGGGGGCAGACAACAAGCTCAGCAATCAAGGAAGGAAGCTGGTGAGAGCAAACAATAAGCTCTAATTTCTTCTAGTCTAGAAGAACTTCCGGAGATTAGAGCATAAGGTTGCCTTCACAGTTCCCTGATGTGGCGGAAACGTGATCAGGGATAGTCTCGCTTCCTGAATGGATGATCAGAGATAGTCTTGCTTCTCGGGCATGTTAAGTGCTCACTGATAAGAAAAACAATTAGATATCGCATCACTAGGTATGGAGAAAATTGGATGTCTTCTGCAAAGAAAATTTTGTTAGTAACACATTTATACACAAATACAATGAATAGGTAGAACCGGTGAATTTCAAATTAACCATAAGAAAATTGCGAGATTCTCAGAGTACTTTTGAAAAAGTAGCTCCGTGAAATCCGTAAAGCAAGATCGGCTTTTGACGAAAATAATACTTTGAAAACGCCGAAAGTGCCGACAGACAAACATTAATGGAGGCCACGTGAAGTTTTGGAATCTGGGGAAGAAAAAGATAATATGGGGATCTGAGATAATATTGGGATCCTGGAAACTGTAGCCATATTTCCTCCTATAGATATGGCCTTTGCAAAACTTGATTTGAGCAACTGCGTTTCAACTTGCTCCTTTCCTGTTATAATAATTGCGCACATTCTTAAAATTTGCACCTGTGGTTTTTACGTCTTTTCAAAATGACGGTTTGGAACCTTGTGCCTTATAAGTTCAAATAACCACATCGACTCTCTCAAATTTCATATTTCAACGTATGGGAGCCCGAAACTTTTGTCCTGGGCTAAACACAAACTCAGAATTTATTTGCCCTTTTCAAATGGACATGAAATATGAATTGAGTAAAAGCTACGATAATATCGTAATATAGTAGTGAAGAGCATTAACTACTATATACCCACAATCTCAAATTCGGGATTTCTCATAGATATATCAAAATGTGTGGGGAGCCTCAATTCGTCATTTGAGGTATATATTGATATTATCCATTTCACGGTGTATTCTTAACAACCGGAATTCACAAAATATATATTTCTTCCTTGAGGTGTCGATTATAACAGAATCGAACTTTATTAAATTCATCATTCTCTTATGCCAAAGAAATATGTGGCGTACCACAATTTGCAATAATACCTCAAGGGTTGTCCATTTAATTGTTGGAACTTCAGGTTCTCAACACTGTTAGATTTTAAACTTCAGGCCAAAATCACATATTCTCATGGTATGGACATTCAATCCCCTTAGATTTTGAACTTCGGGCCAAAATCATATATTCTCATGGTATGGACATTTTTACAATTTTCTGTACATATTTCTGGACTTCAAGCCCTTACATAATTGTCCATATTTTGAGGAACTTCTGGCATCTCATTTAATTGCTCATCCATGAGTTTAAGAAACTGCAGGTTCCCTTTTGAATGGTGATAGTTTACCCAAAATGGTAAATATTTATGCATACATCACTATTCATGTATACGGCACTATTCATGTGTACAGTACATTTGCCAGTACAGTTATCATCCATGTGTACGGCATTATGAACCAATACGGTACTGTTACATCATTAAGGAACCCCAGGTCCTTATTTACATGTCAGGGATCAAGGACCCTCAAGTCCGATCACATGTTTACAAATATAGTACCGAAGAGACTGCCAGCTCTCATTTTAACATCATCATCAAGGATCTTCAAGTCCTGATGTAATTGTATGATGATGGTCAAGGAACTTCTGGTCCTGATCTGCTTACTGTAAAAAAAAACTCATCATACAGCACATTTAGTCCATAAAATAAATGACTGGTAAATAAATTACTGGTATGGACGATAAACCCGCACCATACTTTAAATAAAAGGAAATATAAAGTATGAGGGTTAATTCCACATCATACTTTTAATAAAAGTAAATGCGCAGTAAAGTAAATTCATAAAGTATGAGGGTTAATTCCACATCATACTTTTAAGTAAGAGTAAATGTGCTTGTATGGGCACTAATTCTGCTCCATACTTTTAAATGAAAGTAAAGGCGTGGACGATAAACCCGCACCACCCTTTTAAATAAATATAAATGTGCGGTAAATTAAATTCATAAATTAAATTGCTTGCTGTATGGACGTTAATCCCGCACCATACCTTAAATAAAATTAAATGTGCGGTAAAGTAAATTGTGCTTGTATGGGTAATAATCCTACACCATACAGTAAATAAAATAAATGTGGGGTTAAAAACCACCACTGAATAAAATAAGAAAATGTTAGTATTAGTAACGGTCTCCCACTGATAATATGTTTAGTATTACCAAGGGTCCATTTTTGTTAATGGTTAGTAAAAGAAAAGCAGATAAATATAATACGAAATAATAGAGAAGATAAGGGAGCAGAAATCTTATCGCTTATGCCCTTGCTGAGTGATCCCTTTTTTTTTTCTTTTTTTTTAATAATTAATTAATTTATTATTTTTTCTTTTGGTGGGTTTGCTTTTCTTTATCGGTGGGTGCTGCTCATCATTCCGGTCTGTCAAAGTTGCCTCTGCTTTTACACTGTTTTATTCTCTGTCCTTGCCGACATTTTGTCTTTGCGGAATAGATTGATCCAGAGCTGCAAGCCTGTGTTGGGTCCTTCTCCTGCAGGCATTTCAGAATTAACTATTCCTCTGCCTGCTGTCATCCACTGCACATCTCCAGCCCAGATTGTACCCTTATGCCCTGCAAAGTCTTGGTGAGTGATGCCTCCCTGTAGCATGTAGGTGACAGTCTCAAAACCTCTGTAGTTGGCGGAGGTTCCTTTGACTTTGACGCAGGCGTAGGAAGCGAGCATGATGGCTGAGATGAGGAAGAGGATGCTGACGGGAAGTAGAAGATGAGGAAAGGTTCTTGTGGTTATGCATCCACACCGCTCATCCTGTCTCCACTGTCCCTCACCAAACCGATGAGCCCTGGTTCGCCAGAGAAGCTCTCCAGCTGGCTTCCTCAGCCATCTCACCGCTCTGTGTTTATTCTTATAATTTGGCCTTCAAAAAGAGCAGGAAGCTGAAAGAGCATGCCGACCTTGCGCCGGAGGTTGAGAACATCCAGGTCCCGAAGATCATGACCGTCCAAGAAGACAGTCCCAGATGGAGGCTCCCAGAGGCGGTTGAGAGCTCTGAGCAGCGTCGATTTGCCGCTGCCACTGGGGCCGATGACCCCAACGATCACGCCTTTTGGTATGTCCACGCTCAACCCATTGACTATGGCGCATCCAGTGGTCTCTGATTTCTTGGTCAGATTTCGTATCCAGTGGTGAGGTGGGGAGCCGTTCTTGGCCCGGAACTCGGCCAGGTTGGGACAAGATATGGCCGTTGATCTTGGCCATCGACGACATGGACGGCGATGATGGTGGTGTGTTGGTGGGTGTGCAGGGGAAACTACTGGGTGTGGATAGTAAACATGGTGGTGGGGAGGAGAGCTTCAACCCAAGGCTGCAGAAAAAACCACCACAGTCATGAGGGACCAAATTGAAGTCGGCAAAGTGAGGCTTTCCCGTAAAAGTTAGGAACATCCTCTTCATCTTGGGTCTGAGCCGACGTCGTTTTGTAGGACATGGGTTCTTGGTTGGCTGGCCACACAGATAAGGGTTTCCAAGAAAAGACTCTGTTTCTTGGTTCATGAAAACCTGAGATTCCAGGTTTCGGCAAAGGATCAAGGTGAAAAATGATAAAGGATCTGGGTTTCATCAGAGATTTCAGTTGGTATGTTTGAGCGAAATCGTGCTGATAACGTGTTATAAAATCAAAGGAATTGAGGAGAGAATTTGGAAAACAGAGGATTGTTGTTCTCTCTGTGTTTTTCTCTTCATTGAATGTGTATTGAGTTAGGGAAGGGGAAGCCTTTTATAGGCATTCTGGGGGCATTTTGGGGACTCCATTTTTACAACATTTTGTCGATTATTGCAATTTCTCTTGTTTTCTTTTTGTGGGTAGCTTACTGGGAGCAATCGTTTAGGGTTTTGTGTTTAACGGGCGAATTTGTACTTAACGGATTAGGACATAATCACATGCATAACACAAGTGTTTGAGTAGTTCACCCATAATAAGGCTATATCCACTGTAGTTTATAGCTTTATATTTGTATTTGAGTATGGGTTACATTGTACATAAAAAGAGAAAGGCTTGAGAGCTTTGTAAGAGAAAAGAGAGAGCTTTGGAGATATTTTGAGAGCTTCCCAGCCATGGCAGATGATCCTCTCTTTGCTTGGAGGTGGTGAGTTCCCTTTTAAGTTGGAGTAGACAAGGTTGATTTATTGCTGGGACTTTTGCATGGCTCCCCTTGATTTGGGGTCTTGGGCATTGAGAAGGTATAGGGGGTGGCATAGCTACCCCTTGTTTGGTGGGATGTGGGGTATGACAAGTAAGAGTTATCCCTTGATTTATAGGTTTGCTTAAGAAGGAGGTGAGGTCAACATAGTGTCCAACACCTTGGTGCATTTGTTCTTTTTTGCATTCTCCTCCTTGTAGGTTTCTATTTGTTGGAATGAGTTGGTTTTTCCATCCATTTTGTGCACATCTTCTCATTTGAAAATCCCAATTTGATTTGTTTGTTTTTTCTTAAAACGAACTTGGGATTTTTTTAGTATATTCTTTCGGAATCCTAAATTCATTTTCGATTTTTATTTTATACTCATATGATGGAATAATTTGTCTTCAAGGCTATCCGAGGGATTTACTCATATATATATATATATATAAGTTTATGATTTATCAATGTATTTTGGTAGATCAGATTAAAGTTGCAATTATGAACACACTTATAAACAGAAAACTTTGGTTTATGTAAAATTATCACCACAACACAACGCACAAATTGGAAAAGCAAGCCAAATTTTATAAGTTAGTTTACCAATTCTTTATGTTGATCAAATGGATCATTCACTTGTTGCAATTATTCGATACAGTTATAAACAGAAAAAATAGGGTTGAGCAAAGCACAATTCAACTCTAATCCAGCACCCGAGGAAAAAAGTTGTGAGCATATTGGATCATGGGAGAATCCAAACCTGCATCACTTTATCAATAATTTTTCTAATAAATCAATGACATCAATTACTAATGTTTATATAATGCCAATTGATTAAATTATCTCAGTTACAATTCTCCATAAATTACAATGCAATTCCTGCTTTACCAATCTACATCCAATTTCCTTGAATGGAAGAGTTTGTCGATGTACAGAATTAGAGGCGTCGAAGCAGCAATGTAATTCTGCATTTGAACACTTGCTGAGTTCTCTGAAATAAACAAAGTGAAAGCAATGTGGAGTTCATACAACTGGTCACTTATAACTATAAAAATAAAAGTTTCTTTGAAACAAAGGAAAAAAGAAAGGGGCAAACATAATCAATCCAAGGGTTTTTCCTCCCAATTTTTATCCCACAATCCATTGGCAAAGTGACAAATATAGCCAGTACTAAGTGAGTGCTGAACATTTCAACTCTAGACTCAAATAATCTGAAATCAGAGTATCTTAATGACACAGATACACAATGTGAAATTATGGAAAATTTGATATTTAGAAGTTATAAATGAAAGGAATGGTAGAAGTAAGACTGGATATAATTTTAGAAGACTTGAGTTTTGAAAGGTTTATCTAAACTGATGGGGAAGGTAGAAGCAAGACCAGATATCAAATTAGAAACCAAGCAAAGCCAAAACCAGGTAAGTAGCCAATCCTTAGTTTTCAAACATTTCAATAAAGCTCCACTCAAACTGATCAAAGGTCAAACGGGGTGTGTACACTGTATAGGTTTAAAAATGAAACCACAGCTCCAGCCCTCATCGTGGTACAAAATGTCAAAATTTAACTCTCATGCAGCCAAATTCTTTGTTGAGATTTATAAGATAAGAAACAAATGTAATACTCTCTTCATTCACTCACCATCTTCATTGAGTTTATGTAATAGTTGTTCTTTAGTAGGAAGTGCATACATCCCTGCAGCAACAGCTTTCCGGATGACCCACCCATGGTGGGGAGCAAACACCTGTGCATAAGCCTTGGAAGCAGGATCCTTCAAGGAATTTCCCCTCCAAATGAAAATAAAGAAATATTAATACTTTAACCACATCATAGGAACTTCAGCATCCAAATAATTTTGTAGGAAATTCCACTTCGACCCCTTAGCTGGAGCGAATTTCACTTTGGTTCATGATATTTCAATGTAAACAATTTATACCTACCCTATTATATTGTAGCAATGCTAACTCTGTTTAATGTCAATGTTAATTAAATATACCAGTCACCACACGGTCGCCATTTAAACCAATTTCAGGGAAGTAAGTAAATGAAAAATACATTCTCTCCTAAAACAACTAGAAACAACAAACGAGATGCAGCAAAGGGAAGGCATCCATGTATGATTGTACAACTGCTGCAGCTGCTTGAGCGAGAATATATTTTTCATCTCAATTCTACCCTTACATTGGATTAAATAGTGGTCACAGGCCACTAATCCGTCTCATCTAACGCAAAAATTGAAGGAATGAGTAACATTTGCAGACTTGCAGTGGTACAATGTGCACAAGTTTTGGGTATAAATACACAGAATTGCACCAAAATGAAACTTTATGGTGCAAAGTGTGATTTTTGACTGAAACTTAAAATACATTTAGCATTTTCCATGGGCAAATAATCCCAATAAACTTTGTACTAGATGCATGTTTTCCTTAGATGAAGCTCACCATTTGAAATCAGCACCTTCTCTTTTCGATGCAATACATATACAATGAAATTGGAAATGAACAAGCAAACAGTCCAACTATAATGCAAAGAAATAGCAGTTGAAAATACGTACTTGGTGACTATAATTTGCTCGAAGAGTACCCTAACCATGTCGAGCCCACGCTTCACTCTCAGCAAATTCCTCGAATGACTACCGGCTTTCCTCACGCAATCCCCTTCGATATCGCGGTCGAGCAAAACCGTTAAGGTCGAGATTGACTTCGACGCCTCCGCCAGATCATGGACCTGTTACCATCCAGAAATCGATCAAATTCAAACGGAAAAGTTCCAGATTTTGATTCGAGTTCATTTCGTTGATTTTCCCGGGAACCAAACGGAAAATTGAAATTACGTACCTTGGCGACGTAGTCTATCTCGGCGAACTTGAAGGCGATGCCCAAGCATCCGAACAGAGGCGACACCAGAGAGCACGCGCTGGAGAACGGCGCGACCTCGATTTCCGCTGTTTGGGAGTTTACGACTGCCTCGAGCTCTTTGAATGCCTCCGATATTTTCCTCAGAGGCTTCTCATTCGCCATTGTAGAGTCTCTCTCTCCTGTTTCTCTCTCTGTCAAAGTTTCTCTGTTAAGTCTTTTGCTTTTTGTGCCGGGAATGTTCGTTGCTTTGCAGCAAATATTATCAACGCAGTGTCCACGACGCAACTGAATAAATTTGGGGCTGTTTGGATACGTGAAGAAGTCTATCATCCAGCTCCGATAAAAAATAATCTCTCATTTTTACAACTTTGCCATCGATATGTCACGTCGTCCCATAATGATTATTATTATTATTATTTGGTTGGTTTAGTTTAATAAACTTATTAGTTTGTTTAGTTTAATATTTATAATTAAGTAATATTTTAGCCTTATTTAATTACTTTAATTACTGAATAATTAGTATTTTAATATTTTAATTAATTTCATATATTAAATAATAAATAGTAGTTAATTATCTTTAATAATTGTGTGGACTTTAAAATTATTTTTAATCTATGAAACTATTTTAAAAATTGTTTCAATGATTTAAAAACCTATATAATTATTTTAGTATTCTAAAAATGAATTTTACCTTCCAAACCCCAAATACTAAACTAAACAAACTAATTTTGTTTATAAAAAAAAACAAAGTGCACACGAATAATTTAAAATAATTAATCACTATTTATTAAGTGATTCATGAAATTAGTAAAATATTTGAACACTAAATATTCACTAAAGAAATAATAATTAAAACATAATTATAAATTAAAGTAATTAGAAAAAGTCTAAGGTATTACTTAATTAAAGAAACTAATTTTTTTATATATATATTTTTAAAAAAACCTCTTCTAAGGAATATTCATTGGCATAGAAATATACCTGCAAAAATTTGCCTGATTACACATCTCCCGACGAAATTCATCAGCATAGACATAACCGGCATAACTTCGTCGGGAGAAGTCTAATCCGACAAATTTTCGCCAGTATAGATCTGTGTCGACGAAATTTCTTCGGGACAGGTGTTTCTTTAGGTCAATAATTTTTTTTTTCTTTTTGTAATTAAATAATATCTTAGCCTTATTTAATTACTTTCATTAGTATTTAAAAAATACTAAAATATTACTTAATTACATATATTAAATAAAAGAAGTTGGATAAAAAAAAAACTAAAGAAACTAGGTTTAGTAGTAGGGTTCGAGGCTTTGTGAACGGTTTTGGAACAATGTCAGAAAAGTTTGGAAGTTAGGGTGTTTTACTTGGATTTAGGGTCTAGAATACTATAATAATTTTATAGGATTTTTAAATGATTGAAACTATTTTTCAATAATTTTGAAGTCCAAAAGTTATTTGAGATAATTAAATATAATTATTTACTATTTATGACGTAATTTATGAAATTAATTAAAATATTAAAATACTAATGATTCACTAATTAAGTAATAAATAAAATATTATTACTAATTAAAGTAATTAAATAATGCTAAAATATTACTTAATCACAATATTAAACTAAACAAACTAATTTTGTACAATTATTTATAAAAATATTGAGTAATTGATGAAATTAATTTAAATATTTAAATACTAATTATTCACTAAAGAAATAATAATTAAAATATAACTACTAATTAAATTAATTAAATAAGGCTAAGATATTACTTAATTATAAATATTAATTAAACTAAACAAACTAATTTGTATATATAAAAAAAAATTTGATGAAATAATAACTATGTTGTCATACTTTGAACTTGAATCATGTATTGAGATAAGAATAAGCTCGTACAGTATAAGTATTTTATGCTGCTACACTGTCTTGAACAATTCCAATTTACAGAGATGGAGATTAAAAAAGAAAGATAGAGAAGATAAAGAATGCTAGTCCAAAAAGGAAAAAAGAGATAAGAATGTTTGTGGGTTAGTAAATTCTGTCACTTCTGTGGATTTGGTAAGAAGCTTAAAGGAAAATATATAATAAAGGAAAAGCACATAATAATTTATCCAAAGCAGACTGTACTTAGTTTTCACTAACCTATTTCCATTTCCAATTTCCAAGATCCATTTGACCTTTTCAACTCTGCAGAGAGCTGCACAGTCTTTTGAATGCATTACAGTTTCCGCCATTTTTTTTTTAACATTTGCAAATTTTTTCTAGAAGACAACTTTTTTCCAATCATATTTTAACCCCCACATGGCATGGCCTGGCCTGGCCTTTAGCCAATAGCTTTTCCATTTCTTAGCTCAGCAAAGAGAGCAGTCTCTCACTCACTCTTGCTTTTTAGGTGCTTTTTTGGTGCCACGAAGCAGCGGACACTTCAAAGCCTGCTCTGAGCTTGTGCCAAAATAATCGAACCCTAGAAATGCTTTGCAGTTTCGGTTTTGGTTTTGTAACACCCCAGATCTGAGACATTGTCCAGGTTAATATTTTTCTCTCTATCTCTGTGCTTATTTGTGTCTGTATGTGTGTGTGTGTGTTTGAATTTGTCCTTTGAGTTTCTTCTCTAAGTCTATTGTCCAGCTTCAGTCGAACTGGGTGCTTGGGTATTTGCTAAGAATCTGCATTTTGTGTTAGATCCAAGTATGATCTTTCACTTACAAGAACAGAGGTTTTGCTTCTGAAATGTTTTGTCATATGAAGGTTTAGTTGAATTTACCCTTTAGTTAGGTGGTGAAAATTGGAGGTGAGGAATGACTCTGAGGCTTTGAGCTTAGTTGAGTAAACGGTGTAAATGTTTACAGAAGTCTTCCATTTTCTCCTATTTTTCTTTTCATTTTCCTCTGCATTTTCTTGGAAACCAAACACAGCGGCTCGAAAAACTTACCGGGCTTTGTTCACTGTTGTTGGAATGTAGCTTTCGGTTGGTGAACTAAAATGGAGGACAATTTAGTGCAATCGGGCGAAGACCCAGCTGAAAAGCCCGGAATTCCAGAGAAACAGGCCTCTGTTCGTTCATCTGAAACTGTAAAAAGAGTTGCCAAAACTGTGAAACCTGGTGCTGCGGCTACATCAAAGGTCTCGGTTCCAACTAGTTCTGTTAGAAAGAAAGTAGACCCCAAAAGTGGTTTGGATCCTAGTTCGAGTGCCAACAAGTCAAGTGTAACTGTGTCTTCCCGGAGTTTGAATTCAGTTCCGGTAGCAAGGCGAAACAGCACTGGAGGTTTGCCTCAGAAGCCAGCAGTCTCCACCACGAGACAGCAAAACAATGCTGCAGCTGCTCCAAGTGCAGTGAAAAAGTCCACGGACACTGTAAGGCGGTCTCTCCCAGAACTTAGGAGGAGTTCATTGCCTTCAGCTGGCACTACTAAATCTTCAACTCGAACCAGTATTTCAGAGGTTAGAAAGTCGGTTCCAGGTTCGCCATTAGACCGGAGTCTGAATAAATCAACCGGGTCTCAGGTGACTAAGCAAGAGACTGTCAGGAAACCTTCTGTCAAGCCAGCATTGTCTGTTTCATCTTCATCTTCATCTTCAAGAAGGGTGACGTCTTCATTGGACAGTAGTGCTAGCAGTGGAGTCAGGAAGTCAGTCTCAAAGGTTTCTTCCTCATCAGCCCGATCTCCTACAGTTACTAGTGGACTGAGATCCGGGTCTTTGTCTTCTTCTCTGGATAGAAGTTCTAGTTTATCTGGACGTAGGAAAGCAGCAACTCCTGAAGGACGGGATTCTCGGCTTATAGTCCTTCCAAAGGTGGAAATCAAAGCTGGTGATGATCTGGTAAGCTACTTACTATTTCTTTTACTGTGTCAACCTTTTATTGACCTTGTAAGGCTTTGAAGTGGTGCAAGTAGTCATTCATAGTCTGATCTGTTTCAGCTATATATCTTTTGTCAAGTAGTTATTTCATACTTACTATTTCTTTTACCGTGTCAGTCTCAATTTGATTGTGCATAGTTGTTATAAAAATAAATAAATGTGATTGTGTATAGTAATCTATGTCTTCAGAAATGTTTGCGCTCTGTTTTTAGGTGTTTGATTCAAATGGACTCTGTGTCCATCTTGTATTGTACTTCTCTTTCTCTCTTCAATAAATTTCTTGTTTCTTATGAAAAAAATTAGCATAGAGATGAACCAAATATATTAGGATTTTGGTAAATAACAGTGTTTTGCAATCTGCATGCTGCCACTGAGGTGTGATAAATGTTTGCTTGTCATATGTTTTTCTGGTTTCAAAAGTCATAGTCTCCTGGAAACGACATATATGAATTCCCAAGTCCGTAGAGATTGAGCGATTATGAAGGGAAACTAATTGACGACCAAGGAAACAGACCAATCTGTACATCTGAAGTGGAAGAGATTCAATTTGATCCTTCCAAAATAAGAAAGAGTAAATAGAATATGGAAGTCCTTTATCTTTAAATGTTATTATAAAATTCTCAGAGATGTCCTAGGCAAATTACAAGTGACTAAATGATAGAAATAGACTTTGAAAAGGCTTTTGGAGAAAACCCTATTAAACACAACAATGGGTGGTCAGCAACTATGATTTCCAGATATTGGTAGCTCATCACTTGGATTCAATGCTAAATTATGGTGACCTGCTATACAATACGAATAAAAACTTATGCATTGAACAGTCCTCATGACTCTTTGTGGTATGTGTGCCTGTTATTCCTCTTCATTCTCACATGCGCTTCATTGGGTACCTTATTTGATTTGTATCTATCATCATGACTCTTTGTGGTATGTGTGCCTGTTATTCCTCTTCATTCTCACATGCGCTTCATTGGGTACCTTATTTGATTTGTATCCATCATCATCATCGTGTTGTTTATTTTTCAATTGCATGTCTACTCCATGCTGTTGGAGATGAGTACTTGTAAAACATTATCATATCTTCCATTCTGTACTTATTACTGCCCATATTACTCTTTGTACCAGAGGTTAGATCTTAGAGGTCACAGAGTTCGCAGTCTCAAGGCTAGTGGGTTGAACTTGTCACCAAATTTAGAGGTAAACTGATTTCTTATGAATGATTAGCTGTTTATTGAAGAGAGTTTTGCCATCTACCTAACTAGATGCCTTGTCAAATTCTTTTTTTGTCTCCTTAAAAGTTTTTCCTTTTAAGTGATTATAGTTGTTCCTTTAAATGATGCTCCTACTTGGCAGTTTGTTTATCTCAGAGACAATCTCTTGTCTATGTTGGAGGGAGTTGAAATACTGACACGAGTAAAGGTTTGTTAATCAGACTTAAAAGGTTTCCTTCCACATGTTCGAATATTTAGTAATATACTAAATTACAAAGTTATTTATTTATTATTATGCACACAATAAGCATGTAAACCATGTTTGCAGATTTGCAAATAACTAGCCCTGTAATGGTTGACAGTACTTCTATTTTCAGGTTCTTGATTTGAGTTTCAATGATTTCAAAGGGCCTGGATTTGAACCTCTTGAAAATTGTAAAGTCTTACAGGTTTGTGTTTCATGTATATTAATCTTTGAGTTTCCATAAATCAAAGAATACAGAGATCCATTTGTTAGGGTTCTGAAATTTTTAACATGTGTAGCAACTTTATCTTGCTGGAAATCAAATCACGTCGCTTGCAAGCCTCCCTCAGCTCCCTAATTTGGAGGTAAGGCCTTGTGAATAGTTTTCAGTTGCTGATGTGCTATGGAAGTATGCTATTTATATTGACTTCCTGGATTGGTCTTAGTGGTAATAATCTTAACATATAGTACGTATCTTTGGTTTCTTTTTCCTTGTATAGTTTCTCTCTGTTGCTCAAAATAAATTGAAGTCCCTTACAATGGCAAGCCAACCTCGACTACAGGTTTGTTGTTTTAGTACCATGCAACTTGTTGCTCTTTCCCCCGCCTCCAGTGTTTGAATTAAATACTTATGATTTCCAACAGGTATTAGCTGCCAGCAAAAACAAAATTTCCACGCTGAAGGGTTTCCCGTATTTACCAGTACTTGAGGTTAGTTTTGAAATGCATTGAGACATTTTCCCCCAAGTTGTCTTGTGTGGCTTGGCACATTTAATGTCATAGAGACTAGCTGTGGTGATTTATGGGTGAAATTCAGTGTGATTACATCGCATATTCACAGGAAAGGGATTTATCTGACTCAGGGATGTAAACTCACATGGTTGTACTTTATTGTCTTGTGCCACAGCATTTACGAGTGGAGGAGAATCCCATACTTAAAATGCCTCATCTAGAAGCAGCTTCCATTTTGCTTGTTGGTCCTACCTTAAAGAAGTTCAATGATAGAGGTATCTTGTAGAACAATTGTGGTTTGGTTCCGGCATCTCAACTTTGTTCACCTGTTCTCTGTTCTTATCTCTCTCTCTCTCTCTCTCTCTCTCTCTCTCTCTCTCTCTCTCTGTGTATCTGTATATATTGTATCTATATATACTTTGGTATGTATCCGAGCTTTTACCCTTTCTTTGAATCCTACTTCCAGCTTTAATATTTTTATACCACTATAGTGTGTTCTTACAAGTTTATTTGAATATTTTTCAGATCTTTCCCGAGAAGAGGTAGCAATTGCAAAGCGTTATCCTGCACACACATCTTTGTGCATTAGAGATGGTTGGGAGTTTTGTCGTCCAGAGCATGCAACAGGTGTGTACTTTGACTTCTTTTATTCTGTTATTTTGCAAATTCAGTTCCTGCACAATCATTGTGTGCAGAGTTTATTTTGGTTTTGAATGGATAAGTTGTTGTTGGAAGTAAAAGGTTTGAATGGATAACTTACTGTCTTGCATAATTGCTTTTGGATATACAAGTTGCTTTTGATAAGGGGACTGGAATTCTGTTGGTTTATCATGTATTATGCTTCATTAAATTGTAGTATATTCAAATGCATGAATAATGTTAGTCATGACTCATGAGCTGCTGGCATTTGCCCTTGGAATGAACTTATAGTGTTTAGTGTGTATATATGTCTAAAGAGTTGTACGTATTTTGGGATAGTTCTTTATAGGCTATATTTTATGATTGGAGTGCTGCTGTATTTTAGTTTCCATTTTGGCTGCTGTCATGTTATGTTTAGCCCTGTTTTGCAGTTGTAGTTGATACTCTAGTTAGACCAGTAAACAACTTGTCTCCTGTATTGTATTGTTCTTTTACTAATGATAGTATGTTTCCATGAAAAAGTATTAAATGCATCTCTTGTACAGACTCAACTTTTTGCTTTCTAGTTGAACAATGGAAGGATCATTTGCCTCCGGGCTTCCTTGTCAAGGAGGCCTCTGTTGAGAAGCCATTTGAAGAAGATACTTGTCGCTGCCAGTTCACTGTTGTACAAGAGAACACTTTGGGAGTTGATCCACAATTAATCTTAAAGTACCAATGGTTTGTAGGAGAAAGAACTCCGTCCAATTTCACCATTATTCCTGATGCCACAGGAGAGGTAATTGAAT
Organism: Prunus persica; assembly: GCF_000346465.2. Taxonomy (NCBI): domain Eukaryota; kingdom Viridiplantae; phylum Streptophyta; class Magnoliopsida; order Rosales; family Rosaceae; genus Prunus; species Prunus persica. The sequence continues at coordinate 4,429,808 of NC_034012.1, read as the reverse complement.
CTTTCAGCATGTCCAATGTTTCTGAACTTTTGAGTGGCAATTGATTTTACTTCGAATCTCGTGAACATAGGTCTACTGGCCTAAGCATGAGGATATTGGTAAAATTTTGAAAGTGGAGTGTAGTCCGGTATTAGGAGAAATGGAGTACCCTTCTATTTTTGCTATATCTTCACCAGTTTCACCAGGTAAATTTTGTATCTTTTTCATTGGAAATAAATAGCTTAATTTATAAATTCTTCCTTTTGTACTTTTTTCCAGGATGTAAGTCTGAAGTATCCTCATCTGTTAGCTGTAGAACACTGTGGAATTTGTCTTTGCAGATTCACTTATTTGCATGAAAGCATAAAATTGTGCATCTATTAAGAGAAGATAATGTCATTTGAATATGGAGATAAGTTATAAACATAGTGGCTGTTATGCAGTCTGTCTAACAAATAATTCCTTGCGGACAGCATGATTGCCAACAAAGTGAGAAAGAAGTCTACTCCAGTCACATTTATATTGATATATACAGTTGAAAGGAGAAACATATAACCTTGACTATGTAGTGCATGCGTTGTCTTAGTATCTTTCATTGACATATTGCTGGGTAGTGTAGATTGGGGATAATGTAATATAAAAAAGAAATTCTATATTTTGCCACTGTATTTCCATGTTAAAAATTCATCTTGAAGCATGCTTGCTTATTGGGATAGTTTTATATGGTGCAAGGAACTTTTTTTTCATTCTACTGATTATTCTCTTGCGCAGGAAGTGGAATTCCCAAGGTTGTGAACCTTGATGTTCGTGGAGATCTGGTGGAGGGAAATACTATTAAAGGCCATGCAGAGGTTGCGTGGTGTGGCGGCACTCCAGGGAAAGGTGTTTCTAGGTGAGACTGCCTCTTGAAATGGTTTATGTACATGTGTACATAGACAACTGTGGATATCCCTAGCTTGATATACATTTTTGGCCAATTCCAAAGTAGTTTAAATTTTTTGGTATGGTGATACTTTAACATGGTATTAGAGCTCTTTTTTCAAGGGGTCTTGTGTTCCTAACCTCTCATCTTCCACCCCACGAGTTATTTTCTAACTTTATATACTGCAGGGTAGGGTTGCACACATATGTTTCTCTGTTTGTCTCTCCACATATAGGATGAGGCTGCAAATCAAGAGAGTTTTAGCTTGATATGCATTGTTGGTCTATTCCTTAAGCTTTTGGTGTAAAATGGTAGTCTAGCATATGTACACGTATATGTATTATGCTTTTTCCTGTACAAGAAAATAAAATAACAAAAACATCCATCATATTTTTCAGTTGGTTGAGGAGAAAATGGAACAGCAGTCCTGTGGTTATTGCTGGAGCTGAAGATGAGGAGTACAGACTGACCATAGATGATATTGATTCAAGTTTGGTTTTTATGTACACACCAGTGACAGAAGAAGGTGCCAAAGGAGAACCTCATTATAAATACACCGATTTTGTTAAATCAGGTACGTAAGTCATACAACTCTTGTGAAGATAGTGTACATAACTTTTGCAGTATGACCATGTCAAATATACAATTACATTGCCTTGCTTAGTTGGACAAGTTACTTCTTATGCTTTTGCTTTTTTTTTTTTTAAAAACACAAACATGAATAAATATCAATTTGTTTTTCCATCCTGTGTGTTGGAATTAGTGTTGGAGCTGCTATGTCTTAAATCTTTATCTGGTGTATGTTTGTTTAAACATCTCCAGTGCAGGTTTTTTATTTTTATAAGAGCTGGTTCAGGTTTTAGTTAGACCATCATGTAGCTAAACTGTAGCATTTGTTTCCATGGTTTATAATAGATTCAATGAGGCAGTTTTCTCCCTCCTTTATTCACTGCATTTTCTGTTAGTTCCAAAATAATATGGTTAGGATATTAATTATTCATGTTCATTGGTGGCAGCCCCTCCATCGGTCAATAACGTTCACATTGTTGGAGATGTTGTTGAAGGCAGTACCATCAGAGGAGTTGGTGATTACTTTGGAGGAAGAGAGGGTCCCAGCAAGTTTGAATGGTTATGTGAGCATAGGGACACTGGGTTAGTATACTTTAGTCATATGTTGCCATGCTCTAGTGGAGCACAAATATGCTTTCCTAATTTGGTTTTTGGTCGTATTTCTCCATTTGGGTTCCTGTTAATTTTGTTCCCTAGATCCTTTTTCAATTTTTCCCACTTATTATTAATATTATTTATTTATTTATTTCTATATGTACTTTTCTCCTGGTCTATTGAACTTAATTTGCACACTTGAGCTTCCCACTCCCTTATTTTTTCTAATGGCTTTCCTTGACAGAGACTTCGTTTTGGTATCAACTGGTACATCTGAATATACTTTGACCAAGGAAGATGTTGGCCATCGCTTGGCTTTTGTGTATATACCTATTAATTTTGAAGGTTAAATACGATTACCTTTTCTTTAGGAACATTCTAAATGCAGTAACAGTGTGGCTTACTAATGAATTTTCATTTAACAAAATGTTGGTGCTTGTTTCTTTAGGCCACGAAGGGGAGTCTGTTTCAATACTGTCTGATGTGGTGAAGCAAGGTATTTTGAATAATGTCAACAATCTTAAAGCTAAATTTGGTTTATGTTCTTGAGAAAAAAAAAACAAGCGTTCTTTAATTTGCTGTCATTTTCCTTGTGGAAGTCTTCTGGCTGTTTATTATTGTTGATTACTGTTGTGATGCATATGGTTGGACCATGCTTCTAATTTGGTTTTATGATGTTGGCGTACTGTTACTGACTTCCTGTTGTTTTAATATTTTTTTTCTTTGCCCAATTCCAGCGCCTCCAAAGGTAATAAATTTGAAGATAATTGGTGAGCTAAGGGAGAACAGTAAGATTACTGCAACTGGTACTGTCACCGGAGGAACTGAAGGGTCTAGCAGAGTACAGTGGTATAAAACAAGTTCTTCTATTTTGGATGGTGAGAAAGGTCTTGAAGTGTTGAGCACATCCAAAATTGCAAAGGTCTGCGATCCTATATTCTTTGAACATATGAATTCAATAATCCTTAAATTGAAAGCTTTCATATGCGATGCAAATTGTCCATTGATGGTACCTCTGTTTAGGCGTTTCGCATACCCTTAGGAGCTGTTGGGTATTACATTGTTGCAAAATTTACTCCTATGACTCCAGACGGAGAATCTGGTGAACCAGCGTATGTTGTATCAGATAGAGCAGTTGAGAGTAAGTACATCTACTTTGCATTTGTTTGTGTGTATTAAAAGTATTTAAAATGTCAGCCAATAAGTTGAAATATCAGCCTATATTTAGGCTTTTTGGCAGCACTATATATAAAGAGTGGTGGAAGGTGTAAACTTCCCTTTATCATTGAAATGTCTGCGGCATTCTACGACAATTATGGCCTTTCAGTGTCTTTGTGAAAACTGCCCTTGTTTTCGTGAAATTTGTAGTACTTTCACAGAAATTTTAGTAAATCAATATGCATGTTTTATAAAACTTTTCAAACCCAGCCGCTGATTTCAATGCCTGTATTTGAAGCAGCTGCAATTTTGATAAGAAGCAAGTTACTTACTATCACTGCCCATTATTGAAGCCCTAATTCTGTTTGTGTATAACTGACTCTCATCCTGCTTCTTGCAGCTCTGCCTCCAAGCTTGAATTTCTTATCGATTACTGGTGATTGCACCGAAGGTGAAATATTGACGGCATCATATGGTTACATTGGTGGTCATGAAGGAAAAAGTATCTATAGCTGGTATCTTCATGAGGTATATGCACCTTTATCAAATTTATGAAAAACCTGATGTAATGCTTGATCTATTGGAGGCCTGATAACTGTCTTACATATTTTGAACTGATTTATTTACCCAGAAAGGAGAGAGTATATTACAGTAGGTTGCATATACACTTTTTGCATTGGGTTTGTTCCAGTACCAGTACACATATCCAAAATGTTACATGTAGATAATATTTTGTGTTTTGTAGGACTGGTAACACAGATACATTCTAGACTAGTATCCCATATTTCTGGATAGAGAGAAATAACAGAATCTTCAATGATAGGAGGGAGGAAATGGATATCATATAGGAAAGGAAGAGGTTGTTTTATGTCCTTATGGGTATCAACATCAAAGAATTTCAGGGATCACTTTAATTAGTCTTGATTGGCGGGAGTTATGAACTAGTTTATAATGGTTTTCTAGTAATTTTCTGCGTAACCTTTTGTAGTCATAGATGAAACCTTGTCCATCTTTTCCTGAACTCCTTTTTCTTATACCATAGCATGTAAGAAGGTCACCTTTGGTTTAGTGCTGAGCAGAATGCTAGGTTTTAAAAGGAGGACTTATGCTTATGATTAGTTGTTTTCCTGGGAATCAACAGGTTGAAACTGACTCTGGATCTCTAATACCTGAGGTTAACGGGATTCTTCAGTATCGTATTGCAAAAGATGCAATTGGTAAATTCATTTCATTCCAATGTACCCCAGTGCGTGATGATGGGATTGTGGGTGAGCCAAGAACGTGCATGAGCCAGGAACGTGTTCGCCCTGGTAATTTTGTTCTCTTGTGTCATAACATTTGTTGTGGTGATTATTGCTTATATTTGTTTTTGTTAAGTGGAAAACATACGTTGTACGTTGATCTCCTGTTGGTTTCAATTGAATGTGTGCAAATGCCATATAATTTTCGTTGTGGAAATGTACAAACTATGATAAATAGCTCTGCATGCTTATTTATATATTTTGTTGTCAAGTCATTCTTATGAAGCATGCTACTTGATAATTAGGGAGCCCTAGATTGCTTTCTCTACAAATCATTGGGAATGCCACTGAAGGAACTACACTTAGTGTTGAGAAAAAATATTGGGGCGGTGAAGAGGGAGATTCATTCCAATGTACCCCAGTGCGTGATGATGGGATTGTGGGTGAGCCAAGAACGTGCATGAGCCAGGAACGTGTTCGCCCTGGTAATTTTGTTCTCTTGTGTCATAACATTTGTTGTGGTGATTATTGCTTATATTTGTTTTTGTTAAGTGGAAAACATACGTTGTACGTTGATCTCCTGTTGGTTTCAATTGAATGTGTGCAAATGCCATATAATTTTCGTTGTGGAAATGTACAAACTATGATAAATAGCTCTGCATGCTTATTTATATATTTTGTTGTCAAGTCATTCTTATGAAGCATGCTACTTGATAATTAGGGAGCCCTAGATTGCTTTCTCTACAAATCATTGGGAATGCCACTGAAGGAACTACACTTAGTGTTGAGAAAAAATATTGGGGCGGTGAAGAGGGAGATTCAGTTTTCTACTGGTTTCGGGTAATTTCATTCAACTTTGTGCTGTTAGTAAGATATCTTCTCTTCTCAATTTGCAAAATGCTGGTTGGGTTCACAGAACCTTGTACATGTAATTTACATTATCTTAGAATGTCGCAATTCCTTGAAAAACCACTTTGTCTTTGAGTTTATTTGCTTTGGTTGCTTTAGGTGCAATATTTGATTAAAGAAATGTGATGTATTATTGGCAGACTACTTCAGATGGAACACAAACTGAAATTAGGGGTGCAACAACTGCTTCATACATGCTCTCAATTGATGATATTGATTTCTTTATCTCAGTATCATGTGAGCCTGTCAGAAGTGACTGGGCTCGTGGTCCTACTGTTCTGTCGGAACAAATTGGTCCTGTAATAGCTGGTAATGAGTTTATTTCTTGTAATCTTTACTCATAAGGGTAGGATTCTAATGAAGGTTTCTAGTTCTTTTTTTCCCGTTTCACACTTTGACTTGCGTACTGGGCTGCCAGTAATAAATAATCTAGTCATATAAGCTTGATAGGCACATTGTGGTGCTGATTAATGCCTTTTCATCTTTCCAGAATAAAATTATAAAATAGATATGGTGTTAATTTTTGAATTCGGATTGCAGGCCCCCCAACTTGTCGATCTTTGGAGTTTCTTGGTTCAGTGATAGAAGGGCAACGTTTGAGCTTTATTGCTTCTTATAGTGGAGGGTCAGACTTCCTTTTTTTTTTTCTTCTTCTTATTGTTATTATTATTTTCTTTTCTCTTCAAATAAACGTGGAACTTTAGTGTTGTGACTCTTCCCACACTGGATGTCATTGTTTGTCATTCAGGGAGAAAGGAAATTGCTCCCATGAATGGTTTAGAGTGAAACGTAATGGTGTCAAGGAGATATTGAGTACTCAGGGTGAGTTCTATAGAGTAATTAGATGAGACATATTTCACATCCATGGAAATTACATTTATATGGTACTTTTCTCTTGGCAGATTTTCTGGATTTGACCCTTGATGATGTGGGAACATGTATTGAACTTGTTTACACTCCTATGCGCAAAGATGGGATGAGAGGGAATCCAAAGAAAATACAATCTGATGTGGTTGCTCCTGGTTAGTTAATTTATTATGAAGAATTCTGCAGTTTTGATGCAGTTTGGACGATCAATTGTTAAAATCTTTTAGGATGATGATTAATGTATCTCATTCTAGTCGTATTTCTCAACAGTGTCAAAATGATCGAAAGTCAAAAGATTTCAATAGAAAGCAGATTCTTCTTGGGCAATTTAATATTCATGAAAAGAAGCAAGTTTATGTTTTGTTACTGCAAACATTTTCATTTTTACCGTCAAAATGTATTTACTGTATTCAACGGTAGTGTCACATAATTCAAAGCTAACCCAGTTCCATTTCCAACCAAAAATGCTTTGTCATGTTCTATATTTGCCAGAATAAAAAAGCAGAAAGCACAGGTAGTTTCCATAACGAAGCATTCCCTCAAAACCCTCGTCAATAGATATGCCATAATTGGGATACCTTTTGGAACAGATTAAAGACTCTCTCTTTCTCTTTCTCTCTTATAAGATAAGGAATCAATTTTGTGCTTCTATTGTAGTTCTTTTTAAAATTCTACAATTCTTTTCTATGCTAGCAACTGATGAACATCAGGGTAATATTATAACTGCTTAGCATTTTTAGAATTGATGCTGTAGCTTGCTGTTTATCTGGATATTTTCCTTGGAATGTACAATCTAACTTGGCCTTTAGTCTTCTAGTGTAATATACTGAATCACATCCGTAATTTTACAAGTATCCATTTCTTTTGTTTTCATTTCATTTTAGAAAATACTATTTGATTCTTATTTAAACTTGACCAATGCAATTTTTGCTTCTTGCAACAGCTGATCCTGTAGGACTGGAGCTTGAAATTCCTGATTGCTGCGAGGATGATAATTTAGTCCCAAGAAAAACATATTTTGGCGGAGAGGAAGGTGTTGGAGAATATATTTGGTACAGAACAAAGAATAAGCTGCATGGATCTGCATTGCTGGATATATCTAATGCATGTGAAGATGTTGTTATATGTGGTAAAACATTGTAAGTTATGATACGGGGATGTGTTTTCTCATGTTTCAAAATCTGTTTTTCCATTTTTGAAAGGATGTATATGAACGGTTTGCAAATGTGGCAGAACATACACGCCAGTACTTGAAGATGTTGGGGCTTATTTGGCCTTATATTGGCTCCCCACTCGTTCTGATGGCAAATGTGGAAAGGCACTAGTTGCAATTTGCAACTTTCCAGTTGCACCAGGTAACTAAGTTCTAAATCTTAATTTACATAATCATAAGTTCATTTTCTCTGTATCTGCTATCTAATACTGTCGGCCTCTGGCCTAGGTTATACCAAGGCATTCATATATCCGTTTCTTTTTGCTATCAAAGAAACACATCCATTGATTTTTTATCTTGTTCTTTGACATCTGACATGTTTAGTGAATTAATGCTGCAGCTCTTCCTGTGGTTTCTAATGTTCGAGTGAAGGAATTGTCTCTTGGTGTTTATGCTGGAGAAGGAGAGTACTTTGGTGGATATGAAGGATCAAGCCTGTTTAGCTGGTATAGAGAAACTAATGAAGGAACTATCGTTCTTATTAGTGGGGCCAACTCTAACACTTATGAAGTCACTGATGCAGACTACAACTGCCGTTTATTGTTTGGGTAAAAGTTCTGTCTTGCTTCCTTTGGAGTCTTGCAAAGTAGTCTTTTCTTGTTTACTATTTTTGACTGGGGAGTAGATGGGGGTCGAGCAAAATACCATCTACTTGAAGATAGTTTATGGAGTGTTTTTTTTCCCTTAAGAATGCTGAGACTTTTCATCAGAAATTGCTTCCCCCTAACAAAAGAAAAATGTTAAGCAAAAGAAGTATTGGTGTTCTGCCAGTCTTTACTTGAAAGCTGCTGCATTTTATTTGTTTGTCTTTATTAGAAAAATTTGTTAACATTGAATTACTTCCTGTACACAGTAGAGGAAAATATTATTTTGTAAAAGAGTGGTGTTAAAACTTCCTTGCAATGTTCCTACAAAAAAACAAATCATAACAATGTGGAGGAATGGAACAATGGGTGTTTCTACGATGAGGTGAAGGAAGTGGATTTGATTTGGGACGGAATTAGATTTTGTGGCTTCTCTGTGGGCGTCTTTGTCAAAAGCATCTTATGGATGCTACCCAAATGCAGAACCAACTAATGAAGTGTGGCAAATCACTCATTATCTCTTAACATCAAAACTCTCAAACTTTTACAAGTTTAGGAAGGATTTCGAACTTTTAAAAGTTTAGGAGACCTTCGTTCTCAATCTTGTCTACATTGCTTTTTCATCCTACATAATCTTTACATGGGGCAAGAAACACCGATTTTGATAACTTTTTATGGTGCTCTCTACAATCATTCCCATACCTATCACATCAGTAGTTACCTTTTTGTTAGTTATATACACGTATGCATGTAGAGTTTTTTTTATAATGAATATGTAGAAATATATATCCTAAGAAACTTTTCCATATGCATCTCATAGATACACACCAGTTCGTTCAGATTCGGTGGTTGGAGAACTGAGGTTGTCTGAGACGACTGACATTATTCTTCCAGGTAGAAAGTCCCTTTTGATCATACCAATGCTTCTGACCTTCATTATGTATTTGTGGACGTGCATTTTTTCCTTCATCTGTTTTCTGGACTCTGGACATGTGTTGGAAAGGAAGAAAAATTTCTGATCTGGATATGGTTTGTTATTTGTCTTACATGGTAAAGATTAAAAAAACATTTTAAATTGAATTTGGATATGGCATTAACCTCCAGAGCTTCCAAGACTAGAGATGCTTGCTCTCACTGGAAAGGCAATCGAAGGTGATATTCTTACAGTTGTTGAAGTGATCCCGGAGAGTGAGAATCAACAACTTGTATGGAACAAGTACAAGAAAGATGTCAGATATCAATGGTATGGTGTAATTTTCTGTAATCCACACCACGATTGCATTCAAATGTCTTCGCAGTACTATCACTTTTAAGGGCTCAATATTTCATTTCTGTTCAGTTGCAAAAAAAGATTCAGAAATACATGCTATAAAAGTTAAACATGATGACGAATTACATTTGCATTTGCATCATTTGGACTTTTTGGCTTTCAGCTGGATATTTGATTCCTTTTTGGTTTATAAGTCGAATTCCCATTGCTATTTTGGATTCCTTTTTGATTCCTTTTTGGATATTTGAATTTGATTATCAGATCTGTTGCTTTATAAGGACTTATCTTAAATGGGAATTCGACTTTTTACAACAATCTGGTAATTTTGTTCTGATAATCAAATGGCTAGTTTTGAATCCTTTGATTTGCGCGTGGCGTGCAGCTTTCTGTTCTCATCCAGGATTTCTAGTGTCATATAACTTTTAAACTTGAACATGCATCCAATGTATTGAATTTTTTTTAATTCTTATTTCAAGTTTATTAGCTCTTACTATTTCATTTTGTTCATTAACACAAAGGGATGCTGCAGGTATTTTTCTTCAAAAGTGGGAGATGAAAAAACCTTTGAGCTATTACCTGCTCAGCATTCTTGCTCCTACAAGATGCGACTAGAAGATGTTGGACGGTGTCTAAAATGTGAATGCATTGTGACTGATGTGTTTGGAAGGTCAACTGAGCCTGTATATGCTGAAACTGGACCTATTTTACCAGGTATTTCCTTTCCAAACTCAAGGACTACACTCTTGGTTTTAAACATAGTTATGTTTCTTCCATCCGTTAGTTTAGTCCTTCAGTTTGATGATTTTCCTGGGTTCCTAAAGCATATAAACTGGAGATTAATAAGAAAGGCTTTTAAGCCAATCTATTTGAATTGAAATACGAAGCGTTTGGAAGTTGTTAAATTGACCTGGACTCCATATTATTGCTTCTGACCATATTCACTTTCTGAATGGTTGGGTGTAATATTATTGTTACTTCCTGTATTATGAAGCCTCATTCCTTCCATATATTTTATTTCTGTTTATCTGTAGGGATCCCTAGAATAGATAAGCTGGAGATTGAAGGGAGGGGTTTCCACACCAACTTATATGCTGTACGTGGAAATTATAGTGGAGGGAAGGAAGGCAAAAGTAGAATCCAGTGGCTCAGATCAATGGTTGGAAGTCCTGATCTTATCTCTATACCAGGTATAGTTAAGTCATTGAGTTTCTCTTTTATAACCTTAGGGGTACACATTGGTGACAAGATGTGTCATCTTGTCCTGAGAGTTCCAAGGAGGCTTTGTAGCTTCCAATATATCTTTAGAAACTTATAATAATACTGTATTTGTTACCGGATTCACTTTTCCTTTCAACAATTCTTACAGCTTACGGCATTTCTTTGTGATGGTAAATACACTAGCAAATATTTTGATTTCCTGAATAACATTTTCTTTATAGGAACTTTCTGAATAACATTATCATATGATTTATTTTTCCACTGTGCAATACTTAAATGAAAATTTTTTACTTGCAGGGGAGGTAGGGAGAATGTATGAGTCTAATGTTGACGATGTAGGGTATAGGCTTGTTGCCATTTACACTCCAGTAAGAGAGGATGGTGTTGAAGGGCAACCTGTTTCTGCATCCACAGAGCCTATTGCAGTTGGTAATTTAAGAATCTCATCTCTCTCTCTCTCTCTCTCTCTCTCTCTCTCTCTCTCTCTCTCTCTCTCTCTGTGTTTTTTGGGACCCATCTCTTATCACTTTTAATTAAAATAGACTTTGAATTGTTGTTGCAATAAAGCTTTCACAGGAAAAGAGAAATCATTTTCTATGTTATTTCCAAAATCTTGTTCTTACAGTAGAGCAGGGGCCAGATTAATGAGTACTGCTACACCCACCAAAATTATCATCTAAATTTTGTAACCAAGTAATATGCCAGTGTTTCATTTCTTCAAATTCGGGCCAACTCTGACATATCAACTTTGGTGACTCTAGCATTATTGCTAGCTTAATATAGACATAAATGAACACTGAACTACTCCTTTTATCACTTCTTAGGTCTCTAGAAACGTTTAATAACTCTTGTATATTTTTCATACTAATTAATTCCTTTAGATCATAATTATTGCTTCCATGGGAACTAGAAAACACTCTTGGACAATTTGACTAACTTCAGACATTTCACTATCCGTTTTTCTGCGTCACAAGTTCATTAGTAGTGTTTTAAACTTTTTCTACCTCTAATGTTGTCCAATATTATTTTTCCTTGCTCTGCTTTTCTGCTCTTGCATGTGGGAGGCTGATATCTTCTTACCAATTCTAGCCTGAGAAAGTTGTGTTCAAATCTATAGGAACCCAACTTTATAAAATTTGCATTGATTGTCATGCAGAGCCTGATGTTCTTAAAGAAGTGAAGCAGAAGCTTGATATTGGATCTGTGAAGTTTGAGGTATGGCATTGTCTTTAATGTAGTATTTTAGAATTGTTTGTCGCGAAAACCATTTCTAACCACACTGAATTTATTTGGTACAGACATTGTGTGACAAGGACCAATCTATGAAAAAGGTTGTCATTTAATATTCTCTTTCTACATCTGTACTTAATCTGCTCTCTGTTAGAATGCTTAAAAATTTAATTGATCGACTATTTGTTATTTTTCTTATTGCAGGCTCCTGCAGTGGGAAGTCTCGAGAGAAGAATCCTTGAAGTCAATAGAAAAAGAGTCAAGGTCGTAAAGCCTGGTTCTAAGACTTCTTTCCCAACCACTGAAATTCGTGGAAGTTATGCACCTCCGTTTCATGTAAGTTTTGTTACTAACTTTCTATACATGCTTCTAATCCAGTTTGCTTTTCAAATTGTTAGATGTTTGGAATGTTGACCACCCAGGGCACATTGTTGTTTCAACAATGTAGCATAACATTGTGGAAATTCTATATCATAATCATATGAAAATGTTAATATTTTGGATAGGGCTGATCTTTTATCTAGAAATTCATCCTGCTCCATTTGGTGTTGACCACATCTGTAATATAAAAAAGATCTAGAATTTTATTACGTTGTTTCCTTATTTCAAAAGTCCCCACTTGATAGTTTTACTTTTTCTTTGTTGGAATATAATAATGCTATAAAAGAGTATTTTTGGATGAACTTGTTTTCACCATTCACCTTCAGTTCTACAGAACATAGGCATGTTGATCAGATTCCTTATACAGTTGACGTATTGGGAGAAATTGTCCCATTCTACTTAGATTTCTCCCCCACCTATAATTTGGCTAGATGGCTGGATTTCTGGAGGGGGACTAATCTATCACTCTTTTTTTTTTTTTTTAACTTCTTTTGGTTCCTTTTCGTTTTCCCTCCTGCTTTTTTGCATTGTATTCCTTTATACTGGAAATTGAAAGGCGGAGAGTGTACAGGTGGAGCTGTTTCGAAATGACCAGCATCGTCTCAAAATCGTAGTGGACAGTGAGAATGAGGTAGACTTAATGGTGCAGTCGAGGCATCTTCGAGATGTTATTGTGCTCGTGATCAGAGGCCTTGCTCAGAGATTCAATAGTACATCCCTCAATACTCTCCTAAAAATAGAGACATAATATGTAAGGTGAACCTGCACCAGTATGGTAGTCAATATCAATCCGAGTGTTTTTGAGTGAGCAAGTGATCCCATCTCTCTTTCTATTCCCCCCATTTTTTTTTTCCCTCAATTCATGATTACTATGCCTGTGTATGTCTGAAAAAAAAAGAAAAAAAAAAAAGGTGTGCAGTGGTCAAGGGATTACAAGTGTCACAATTATTGTATATTATAACATTGATGATAATGTCGACATTATTCAATTAATGAAAGTATTATTATTTGGTTTTCCTTTTTCAGAAGGTTAATATTATTAGGTTGATTGCATAAAATATCGAATTGTTTCGCTTGTATTTTGATTCTCCCACGGCTAAAGGCTGTGCAGCTTTTTACTGTGAACTTCACTCATGAGCAAATGCCTGCTGCTGTCTGATAGATGATGTAAAAAGTGGTTGGTGACTAAACGGACGGCCATATTACTTGCAACAAAATTGAAATTTAACGCTGAAAGGGTTTATATAAATTTAGCACAAACATTCAATAAAACTACTACCAGACGCATTTGCCCTATGTTCTTTGAAACCATTAATAGAACCAAAAGAGCGTATTCAGAGCGTAAACTTGAAAAAACAAATATGGGTATGAACATTGGAAACTTGCAATGTTCAACTTTGGTACAATATCCCCGAATGAAAAAAGAAAAGAAAAAAAAAAAGACTAGTGAATTGAGTTCTGGACCTGTACAGAAACACTACAAGAAGAGGATGGCTTTGCTCACATCTCTCATATTCTCAGCATACTCCAGTGGTTTAGCTAGTCCCAGCCTCCATGTTGGTTGCTTGACTAGCTTGACTAGCTTGAGCTTCTACTCTATCAGTCTCCCTTGCTGCATCATATGAAGCATGCAGTGCGACGAATATATAGTAGACGAGCAAAACCAACGTCCAAATTGCGAATCTTATGAATGAAGGTACATCAATAGAACCCAAGATGAAAACATTGAATGCAATGCTAGCTGATGGCAACCAAGGAACCAATGGCACCCCCCACAGTTTAGGTTTCTTTGCTTGTTTGAGGGTCAATTGCAAGCCTAAAGTGGCAGCAAACCAAATTACGCCTGTCACGACGTAGCCAATCCAACCCTGGCTAAGCACCCAATAAACAGCAGTAGCAATTGATGATCCTACGATTAATGTCAAGAATATAATGAGCTTGTTTCTGTCAGAAGTTGATGTTTCACCAGTAACGTAGTATCGTCGTACGATCAGTGCTAAGGAAACAAGGGAAAAGATGAACAGGGTTGATATAGAAAGAAGGTTTGCCAGGACATCAAGGCTTGTGAAGAGGGCAACAAGGCAGTTTGCAACAGTCATAATGACCGTGGCATTCACAGGCGTGCCAGTTTTTGGGTGGATGGATGCCAGGATTGCTGGTGCCATGTGGGTGCGCCCAATGTGAGTGAAATACCGAGCTTGAGCGATGAGGTTGGCTAGCAGGACTGTTGTCATGCCTTTAATTGCTCCCAAAGCAACAATGTACTTTGCCCAATTCATACCTGCAGCTTGAAAGGCCATGGTGAATGAGGCATCAGCATCAATTTGGCTGTATGGCTGCATCAGGCACAACGTAGCTGAAAGGACGCAATAAGTTGTTATGGTAACCAACATTGAGCCAATCAGCCCAATCGGGATATCTCTACCAGGGTTTTTAATCTCCTCCCCCAAGGTTGCCACACCATCAAATCCTACATAAGCAAAGAAGAGAACCGCTGAAGCTTTCAAGACACCGCGGAAGCCAAATGGTAAAAAGTTTGTGGTGAAATTAGCAGGGTTGGCCTTGGTCATGCCGGTAATGAAGATGAAAACCAAAACCACCAGATGGACGATAGTTGTAACCGAATTGAATCTAGACGAGGCCTTCATGCTCAAGGCTGCACCGATGCAAACCACAATGGAGATAACGACGGCGATCGGGTCTAAATGGTTGAAGTTGTCGGCAAGGGCTGGCACGTTGATTCGAAAATCGTTGGGATTGTGATTGCACAATGTAGCAAAGTATGAGGTCCATGACCTTGCCACACTAGCACCTGCTACTACATACTCAAAAAGGATGTTTCCAGCAGCAATATAGGCCACAAAATCACCAAGTTCTACTCTAAGATAGGAAAATGAGCCTCCAGCCACAGGGAGTTCCACTGAGAACTCAGTGTAGCACAGCACTGATAATAGTGCAGAAACACCTGATATGAAATAAGAGATTACTACTGCAGGGCCAGCATCGTTCCTAGCCGCCTGACCAGTTAGCACGAAAATTCCTGCCCCCATGACTGCTCCAATGCCGAACCAAATGAGGTCCCACCAATTGAGGGTTTTCTTCATCTGATTGTTGCTCCGTGCACGCATTTGTTCGAGCTCCTGGTGGTCCATGGACCGTGCCAGGATACGGTCTGTGAGCCTTGTTTTTGTGTTGGCCAGTGCATGAACATAGTTTCCCCAGCTCTTGAATGACTCCTCTGGCAAAAAATCTTCCTTGCTGCAAAAGCAACTTCTTTTCCTGATCCCATTGCCCTGTCCACCACCAGCAGCTTCAATGCCAGTCACCATTTTTGTTGCCTAGCAACTGAATTGAGTTGTAATAACAATTAGACAAAAATATTAATGTAAATAGAACTTAGAAGGATGTTGTCTCTTCAGTGAAGTCACCATTTTTGCTGCCCTCAAACTGAATTGAGTGTAATAACAATTAGACAAAAAGATTAATATAAATAGAACTCAGAACTTAGAAGGATGTTTCCTTCCAGGAAGGTATGTATATATGCAATATATTATTGATCAATTAATTATCTTCAAAGACAAATAAAAAGGCTAAAACATTGGAATGGATATGTGCATCATTTTTGGTTCCAGGGTTAATTCCCACCATAACAAAGAGAGATGTTTGGGTGAACAGCGGATCCTTCCTAAGATAACAAATAAGATCTCAAATGCTAAAATAGAATCAGTCAACTAACAAGATTCAATCCTCATTAACCGTTAACTGTTAACCGTTTAGTCAAAAGTAATTATTAAGAAGTTGGAATTAGATTCTAATAATTATCCAAACGAAAAATAGAATTAGAATAATTGAAATAAACATTCCAAATTGTATCTGAATTGAATTTGAAATTATGATATATATACAAATATACAAATGAATCGTTTGAAATAAACATTTCCAAATTGTATCTGTCTTTTTAGTTTCCTGCAATATTTTATCTTCTCTGTGTTTTCTGTAATTATTTTGGGATAAAATCTCACCCATCTTTGGACTTGATTTGTCAAGATTTATATAACAGGTGAATAATCATGCCCCAAACACCCACACAAATATGCCCTACACCAACACCACCATTGTCATCCTCATGACATTTTCTACATATTTTTGTATAAACAAAAGAACCTGTTTTTGAAGACAAAAAAAAGCTGTTTTAGACGAGGAAATTGTTGAATATTGGCTCTAATCGTTGAAACTGTATCAATACTTCACAAATTTGACACTCCAATTTCTTCTTACTATGAGAGAAATATCTAGTTTCAGAGCCTTGTCTTGCAACAATATGTAAGCACAGAGCCACCATAGAAAAAACCCATTATGTTTGTCTATCCTCAGGATAGAGAACCCACCAAAACAACTTTTATTTAAATACTGGGAATCTTAACGAGTATTTATAATGGCAGTCCCGATCTCTTGAACTACAGGAGTCCAAGAGATTGTGGTCACCCACCGTTGGATATTAATCCAATGGTTCAAAAAAGTTTTTTAAAAGGAGTGCAAGAGTGAGTGAACCGTTGAATTTACATCCAACGGTGAGTAACCATAAATCTCTTGTACCCCTGTAATTCAAGAGATCAGGACTGTTTATAATGGTATCAATAATAGTGATAATTAAGAATTTGCCAACTCAGATAATAGAAAAATTCCATAACCAAAAATAAATAACAAGTTATATCCATCAATGTGACGATTATAATTTATATAGTTGTGTTCATATCTAAGGCCTTTTTTTTTGTTGGGAAAGATATTTTATTTTAAAAAATATCATAAGATGTATAATGGATAACCAAAATTGTTAATCCACAACCCAAATGTGACAATCACGAACAAGGGCTGAATCTTAATTAAAAGATTCAAGGAAGAACAAAAGTAGAAAAACAAAGACATAAAGCGACATGCTCCTCAGCAACAACAACGTGTGGGATCTGAGACAAAAAAGAAGAAGAATAAATTTAAGTATATAAGGCTTAAGATCATAGTCTTTGCATTTCTTGTGTATTAATTTATGTATATATGATTACAAATTTTGACCGGCAACTATGCCATTCCCAATCCAAACAGCCACTCTCTTGAACTGAACTCAAAGTGTAAAGTCTACAGACTTACGCTATCAGACAATTTCCACTATTTTCTGTTATATTATTTATTTGAGAAGAAGGAAGAAGAAGAGGAAGAAAGAAAATCAAACTGCATGCAGTAGTTTTTTCCTTTTCATCTACCTCAAGGGCTGACTGGTAGAAATTCCCAAATTTTCACCCTCTTAAGGCCTCAAAAACTAAAGAAAACCAACTGGACCTAGATTCAAACACAGAGCAGGAAAAAGCTTTGGATTTGCATGCAGTTGAATGCAGAACCAGATTTAGATTCTGGAGCAGTGATGAAACATTAATATAATAACTTTAAAATTGTACCAGAAAAATAAAAATAAAAACGTACCCTCTGGAGGCTAGGCTAGGGTAGGCTGGGGTAGGCAGCAAGAGCAGGTTACACCAAATGTGAGGTTTGATTTGAGGAGCGTTAGAGAAGAAGATAAAAACCCAGAAATCAATCTGTCTGGCTGAAAGAAAAAGACATTGGAGAAATCGAAAAGGCAAGAGCTAGGCTAGCTGTACTCTCTGCATTTACTATTACCATATTTGTATTAATTGGTCAATCAATGGATGGTATTTATTTCATGGTAAATCAAATAATATTTGCCTTCCAAATTAGTTTACAAATTATTTATTTACTTGGTAGCAAAATCTTACTATATAAATCCAGATAAATTCTTGCATGTAAAAAAAAACAATATGACATGAAATCTAGGTATTCAGTTTTTTTTTTATTTTAATGGAGGAAAACAAAAGAAACAAATCTCTCCCTCTCTCTCTAGTTCCTTGGAAGAAAAAGTTCATGGAGAAAGAAACCTGTGAAGAAACAATTTTAAATATGTATGAATCATACTTATGAACAACATTCATGTAAATCACATCTCTAATACAGATGAGTCTAATCATCTCCATAACGGATATGATTCAACAAGCAAAAGAGGTCAAGGAGAAACATCTTCCTATCTTTAGGACCAACCCCTTCCTACTTCCTTCTTGTCAAACAGCAATTTCACACACAAATATTTCTTTCACACATTCAACAAACACTTTCTTAACTAGCAGGATGTGCAGAGGTATTGCTGCCACTTTTGCCGTCTAACCCGGAGTCTCTTGCTGCTGAGGGAGCATAAACCTCTGCAGCTTCAGCCTTCTTCAACTCGAGGTTTGTACCGGCCTCCAACCGCTTTGCTAGAGAGTCCTTTGCTGTGTCGTAAGAAGCATGCAATCCAAAGAAAAAGTAGTAAACCAGGATGATCAAAGTCCACGCTGCAAACCTTATGAATGAGTCACGATCGATTGACCCAAGTAGGAAAATATTGATGGCAACTGACAGAGATGGCAACCACGGCACCAATGGCACCCCCCAAAGCTTAGGGCTCCTTGCTTGTGGGACAAGTATCCAAATCCCCAACGTACCCAAGAACCAAAGAGGCGCGGTTACCACGTAGGCAGTCCACTTATCTGTTTTACTCCAATACACAGAGGTGGCAATTGAAGAACCAACTATGAGGACAAGGCAGGCAATGAACTTGTTCCTGGTGGCCTGAGTCGTGACGCCGCTGACATAGTAGCGGCGAACGAGAAGCGCAATCGCTACAAGGCTGAAGATGAACAATGTGGAGATGGAGAGAAGACTAGCCAAAACGTCAAGGCTTGAGAAGAAGGCAATGAATGCAGTGGCTGAAAGCATGGTGACTGTGGCATTGACAGGGGTGCCTGTTTTGCCATCAACTTGGGCAAACCATGGAGGCACCATATGAGTTCTAGCAATGTGAGTGAGATAGCGAGCCTGGCCAACCGCCCCAACAAGCAACACACTTGTCATGCCTTTCAGAGCTCCCGCCGCCACGACGTACTTAGCCCATCCCATCCCAACAGCTTCAAACGCTACTGAAAATGGAGCTTGTTCGTCGATACTGCCATATGGCTGCATAAGGCATAAAGTCACTGCTAACAAGCAATAAACGAACGTGGTAATGACCATTGAGCCAACAAGGCCAATTGGGATGTCCTTGCCAGGATTCTTGGTTTCTTCAGCCATAGTTGAAACAGCATCAAATCCAACATAGGCGAAAAACAGAACAGCTGATGCCTGGAAGACGCCGCGGGGGCCAAAAGGGGCAAATTTCTCGTAGTTCTTGGTATCGGCTTTGGTGAGGCCGGCTATGATAATGAAGAGAATGACAATGACATGAACAATTGAGGCAATGTAGTTGAGACGAGAAGAGCCCTTTGTGCTGAGGACAGCGAGAAAGCAGATACCAATAATGACAACAACAGCAATGGGGTCGAGGTACTTGTAGTTCTCCCCCAAACCGGGAGCAACGATCCGAAAATCATTGGAGTTGTGGTTGCAGAGAGTGGCGAAGTAGGAGGTCCAGGAACGAGCAACAGCTGCACCACCTATGACATATTCAAGGAGGATGTTGCCTGCTGCAATGAAGGCCGTAAAGTCTCCAAGCTCTACTCTTAGGTAGGCAAATGAGCCACCTGAAAAACCACATTCAGTCACATGAATTGCTCTTTTTCATGAAATGAATTTACTTAGGAGGAGGCCTAACTTGTAAACCACTCAAGTCAACAAAATTACTACTTAGTTCCTTGCATATGAGATTAGTATATATATGCATATATAGTTCTTACTTCAAAATAATTAGCTAGGGTCAATAACTATTACTATGAACTGTTCATAGTTAAAGAAATGCTGCAAAGGCAATGAATGCATGTGGCATGTGTACTTGAATTCAATAAAGCTCATATATCATACATAGAAAATTGAACAATGAAAGTGAAGAATAAACTTAATTGTTCATGGAATTTTGAGTTTTAAACTAGAGCAAGGAGATTTGCACTTCCATAATAATACATTAATTGTGTGATCCTAGAGAGAATGAATTAAAATCCAACCCCTACATTTTTTTTATTTCTCTTAAATTGAACCAGCCAGAGAGAGAGCCAGCCTATAGAAAAGTCTAGACTATCTCAAGTTCAACCCAGAAAAACTCTTTGATAGGGTGGTCAAATTATACGGTGGCTCACATATTCACATGACATGATGTGACTAAACAAGTCTCAACCCACTGCATTTAAGTCAAAGTTCGAACCTTGGGTTTTCTTCTGACCAAAAAAAAGGATTGAAAAAAACCCAAGTTTGAATCAAAGACTGCCAGGTCATCACGTCATTATCAATGTGCCGGGCCTTACACTACTGACTTGGACATTTATAAGTGGACAGAAGACCCGGAATCAACGATGAAGAATATATTAATATGTGGACAGGCCAGGCCAATAAACAAAATGAGCTATCTCTCGCAAATGAGTATATCCAACAATGAATAATTACAATTTTTTAAACTCTTACGATCTAAGAGATAGAGATTTATGTATATATAAAAGTCTCCAACTTACTATAATATATATATATATATAAAAGTCTCCAACTTACTATAATATATATATATATATAAAATTCTCCAACTTACTATAATATCCATCTACGATTCGATTTTATATTATACTTTTCTGATGCCGTCCCGTCCTAGAAAGATTTTCAGAATATTCAAAAAGATTCCTTAACGTAAGCGTTTGGTATCGCATCTTCACCTCAAATCATTCGTAACGTTACTAATTTACTCTAATGATACTTTCTCTTCTTAATATTAAAAAAAATTAAAGTCATTAATTTATTCTAATAATAAATTCTCTTCTTAAGATTAAAGAATATTAAAGCCTAAACATCAACCGGAATCTCAATAAAATAAATTTTAAAAAATTATTAAAAAAAGTCGTTGGATGTTTATTGTTAGCGTTGCCGTACGTACCTGCAACCGGAATCTCAACCGCGAACTCGGTGTAACAGAAAACCGAAAGCAAGGCGGAGACGCCAGAAACGACGTAGGATAAGACGACGGCGGGGCCGGCGTGCTTCTTCGCCTCGAGGCCGGTGAGCACGAATATTCCGGCTCCTATGACGGCGCCGATTCCGAACCAGATGAGGTCCCACCAGTTGAGCGTCTTCTTCATCTCGTTATGGCTCTGCGCCTTCATCTCCACCAACTCCGTACTGTCCAAGGACCGGGTCAAGACCCGGTCCTTAAACCGACCCGGAGTCTGGCTCAGCGCTTTTACGTAATTGCCCCAGGTCTGGAACGACTCCTCGGGCAGAAAATCGTACTTTCGGTAAGTGCACCCTCTCCTCCGTAGCCCCTCATCTCCTCCGCCGCTCGCCTCCGTACCGCTGGCCACCATCCTGTATTAATTAAATTCAAAATCCAAATTTTCAGAACAATCGAATTCGTTAAAGAAAATAAGTAGATCACAAAAGCTTCACTCAGAGGCTTCAATCAGTACCCTTATTTTATGTTTGGTTGCCGAGAAAATGAAGAAGAGAAAATAGCTGAATTGTGGAGATCCAGAACGCACGTTGGAATTTGACTTACATATGTATACATATATATATATACACAAAAATATTAGTTTTCTAGAGAGAGATCTAGAAAGAGAGTGAACTTAGACGAAAATGAGGTTTTCTCCAGCCAGAGAGAGAGGTTGACGCGGGAAAACTTGGTTCAGCATAGCAAGCGAGCAGTTATATACGCCCACGGCTTTGTAATTATTTTAGACGATTCTGAACCGTTGATCTGGTGACTCTTCTCGTAAACACTGACGCTAGTTTTTTTCTCTAGCTTATCTGATTATGGGAACAATTATATAAAGAATTAAAATGGCCATTTTTATAAAATTAATTAATTTTCTAGATTTAATCATTTCGGGCAATTACGAAGCTGGACAAGATGTCGTAATCGGACGGCTACGATTGCATTATTTCAAGACGGGTTTGTCCAGTTGTCACACGAATGGTGAGAGCCTCCGCAAATAACGTCGTTTTTTGGGTCTGTATTATTAGTGTGAAAGTGTTTTAATTGGCGCCTAATTAAGGAAAATATATCACTCACTCAGAGCGCAATGGCTGCCTGGCTGGCCTTGTACGCTTACCATTTTGCTAAAGCGTTACAAAAGAGGGGCCCACCACTAAAGATGAATACTGTGAGATCCGGCTTTCACACTCATAAGAAGCACAAATTTTCATGCCATGTGTATCAGTGTGAAACACAATTATTTGACACTCAAAAGATTGTATTCATATTGACGAAGACGACTTTTGATGTGAACGACAGTTTTGTATCCTAAAAAAAAGGATGATTGAGGATTTATAGGGAGAAAAAAGTTCTTTATTATCCGTTGTTTACAATTATATACGAATTTTGATGTGTGTTTTATCACTTGATGAAATAGATAAACATATAATTATATACGGCGGATTAAACTTAAGGTTTTTTATTAGTATATGATATAGTTGTGCCAGATAGGAGTGTTGTGTTCAACGATTGTATGATTTGTTCAAAAGTCAACGCATATGCATAATTGAGCATGTTAAAAAGAGTAATGCCACACTTACCATATTATTATTCCATATTTCTACACCACATGATATGACATATCCATATCATATGTCACATCAATTAAATGAATGAAGTGTATTTTAATAAATAAAATTAGAAAAACAGAAACTAGTATTTTACATGATATGATATGTACACATTAGCTGCCACATTATGTGGTGCAAAATATGTGGTAAGAGAAAGCAGTGGGAAACTAAATTCTAGGAGGTGAAAAACATTACAAGTGCGAAAGCTCGTGGTCCTGATTTGAGGCGCTGACCTGATAAAGCATACTACTACTACGTCGTCCCACATTTTGTGGTTTGTTTTTAGGTTTGTGGTTTGTTTTTTGGTTTGAATTGTATAATGCTTCGCTATTGCATTGGCCAAGCACCAAGAGGCATGGGTGGGTTGGAAACATTGAAAAAGAGAAGCGATCAAAATCGAAAACACAAGGGAGTTGTCGTCTAAGTGGTCAAGAACAATTATCCTCGTATATATACGAGATTCCCTTCGATTCTATGGAGGCACAAGCCCAAACAACAGGAAAACTACATCGCAAACAGTACTAAGCTATCCACAAGGTCATTTGGCTTTACCGATTTATGTAAATTTAGAAACGAATCAAGCCTTTCGGTTTTATTGTGTTTTTTCTTACGGTATTATACAAAATATAAGCATAGGATTTTCGCTTGTCCATACAATATACAATTTATAAAATAAAAAAAACAAATTCATTATGCGGTATTAGAATAAAACCAATTCACGTGTTATATAATGTGACCGTATTTCAATACTACACAATAGTGTTATATAATATGAATGTACCACAATATTCCCGTATTTCAATACTACACGATAATTATTACTCAACGGGCATTTTGCAATTAGTGGCTATTATACGAAAGAACTATGGGCCACTCAAAGTCAAGGGTACCAAAATTGTAACTACTAACTATTGCCGCCGACTTTGTAGCCCGTCCAAGTGTCATTGTATTGACTTCAAGTTTTCAACATTGAACAGCCGGCAGAGATGGGCAAAGCACATCTTTGCAATTATGTGCTAACGTTTAAGATAAGGGAGGGGCAGAAGAAATAAACAAATTAGACTCTTGATCGTGCATTGTAAACTTCTAACTGAAAATTTCACATCCCTATAGGGAGCTATATTTCAAAATTTTATGAGAACAAACTACGGGAACCAGTAAGTTGCTGCTCTAGCCAAGAACG
The DNA here is from genome assembly GCF_000346465.2 of Prunus persica. Taxonomy (NCBI): domain Eukaryota; kingdom Viridiplantae; phylum Streptophyta; class Magnoliopsida; order Rosales; family Rosaceae; genus Prunus; species Prunus persica. Next base: position 4,405,872 of record NC_034012.1, on the reverse strand, counting down.
ATGGTAGAAAGAATGAATGTAACGTTAAAACTACAAAAGTAAAAATAGAAAAAGGAGACGAGAAATAACAATATAAACAATGACCGAAAATGAGGCAATTACCAACCAGGATGCAGTCCACTGATACTATGTGAATAGAGTTACAACATCTTTACGGTATCCTCTCACAATCAGTAGTCGTGGCACATTTTCCACCAACAAATCCATGTACTCCATGTAGAAGTATGCCGGGTGGTTGGCCGGAGGTGGAGGTAAGCTCACAAGAACAACTGCAGCCATTCTCGAGTATCTGAGTATTGTTGAATTCAGCTTCAGAGTAGTGTAAAGAAACTTCTCCACCTGCTGTTCATCCACGACAACCGGCTTCCCGTCAGCCATCAGCGAGGTTCCCTGTTTTTCTGATGCTGCCTTCATATCAGCCATGTAATTAGCTATACGCTGCTGAGCACCAGAAAATGCTTCCACAGATTCATCTTGAGGAGACCCACTGTCAGCTTGCACATCCCACGATTTCATTGTTACAACAATCACTTCGGCATGCATCCGAAGATCATACAGAAACTTCTTTACATCAGCCTTGAGCCCCTCTGCATCAGTATCCTCTTCCGCAATGCAGAAAACCTGGATTTTACAACTCTCAAAGCTTTCCTTAGTGAGGAGGAGTTGAGAGAGAAGAAGCATGAGACCACCATCTCTCACTATCCAATACAAATCGATGGTACCATACTGCCTCTGATACTCATTGGGCCATTCGTCAAGACCCTTGACAATAACAACTGCCTTGTTTGCAACAATGCAATCATTAATTATTTCAACAAAGGTGGCTGGAATTTCCGTCAAGTTTTCACGACGCCATATTTCGGGATACCGCATCACCACAATGTTTGGCTTCAGATTTCCAAGACCCATTGTCTGAACAATGCCACGGAAACCTTCAGACATACTGGGGGCCACAACAATCTCAGCTACACCTTCACAATTCTTGTAGTCAAGGTAGGTAGCAAGCTGCTTGCATGCAGCCTTGGCATCTTCAGCACATTCACGGTAGTCACCATCTAGAATAGAAAAAAAGATGGACATTCCCCTGCCCTTCTTCTTCATACAGTTGGCAAAGTCAGCAAGTTTGGGATGGCAAGGTACATTTTCTGGCAGCTTCCCCCAAGGCCGGCAGAATATCAGGGGGATGGGATACCAATTCTTTGGGTGCACTTGGTTTGCTGCATGCATAGTGAAAAGTTAAATAAGAAAAAGCTAAATATGTTCACAGACAAGCACAAACCACAAGCATGCAATTCCTTCAAAAGAAAAATGAAGTGAAAATCCCCCGGCCACCACAGCACACATATACTTTGGGCATATTCAAGGGACAACAAATTGAGCATTTTCAATCACTAATAAAGAGCATTATGTATTATATGGTGTAATATTTTCAGATACACGCACCTCCTAGCGATCGAAGACTGCGAAGAGCTAGTTGGAAATATGCACTCTTGAAACCATCACCCCAGTCCCCAGCCTTTCCTTTGATGCTCACATAATAATATATAAGGCTTGCCAGGGCTAGAGACACGACAGTGAATGACCAGGAGATCAAGAACATTATCACTGCATGCAGAAAAAACACAGAAGGTTAATATTATCTTCAAATGAAATCAAACTTGAACTGCTTACACGCATGTATCAATACAACCACCCCCAGTATGGCAGTAATAGAATCACGTCACTGGCAAGTGCAATGAAATTCATCAATTTTGAAATCCACTTCCCCACCCCAAAATAAATTCAATTTTTTTTTTTGCAAGGCATAATTATCCTTTCCCTGTAACATGTGAGTCCCATTGAATCATCCTAAAATGCTCAAAACTCTCTTCCTTAGGATCCATCATTTAAACAATCCTAACAGTGACAAGTATATAGGATCCATCATTGTGACAACCGCAACAGTTAGGTAGGCTGAAAATCTTTAAATAATAAAAGCAGCTTTCAATCACATTCTCCAAATATTCATTTCAAGCACAAACTAGTACCTACATTTCAGGAGCTGACTTCTCCTACCTATTTTCACTGCCTTTCTTAACAAAATTGTCTATAGAGGGCAAAAGCACAATGTTGAAATCAAAGTACAAAATAAATACAAGAGGAAGCATACCTATACAAAGTAAGGCTCCAAGAAGAGAGAGGCTCCAGTGGTGAAATTTCCACCGCGGACGCCAGCTGGGAGCATCTAGAAGATCCAGAAGGAAGCAAGATAAGTTCACGCCCGCATAACACAGAAGGAAAAACATAGTTATAGTTGGCGTGATAAGATCCAGGTTCCCAATTACGACACACCCGATACAGAGGAGCGCGGTAAATAAGGTAGCAATGTTAGGCTCACTCCCATCTGAAACCTTGAAGTAGTTAAGAACAGGTAAAATATCATCATTGGCTATTGCTGCAAGCAGACGTGGAGCACCAGTCAGGCTTTGAAGAGCAGCGCCCAAGGTTGATAGAATTATTCCAATGTAAATGAATACTGGGAAAGGCCAAGCTATTGTAGCAGTAAGTAGCCTGCACAGAAACTCCAGTTTCAGCAATGAAACCATGAAGAAAGTACATTAATTTGCTAATGCAAGATTATGTTTAAGACGTATGTAGGCAAATAACTACCTAAACAGATACTCAAACTTTTGGAACTCAATTTGACCACTATTTATAAAATACACGAAATAAGGCCCCAAACTAGTTAGAGATTGATGAGCAAAAGATGGATATAGAAAAAAAAAAATATGGTTCCAAGACTTGGATTCCACATAATTGGACACAAGTGTTCATTGATGCACACAAATGAATAACAGAGACAGAGTAAAATATTACACAACATAAGGGAATTTTTGAAATAAACATAATGAGAAAGAACAAGTAGAAATATATGTTAGCGCCCCAAGAGAGGCAACTATTACAATATATGCATACCTATCAGTCAAAAGCTTCTGTCTGCTAGCAAGGGCTCCAAATAATAACACAGAGACCAGATACATTGCAGTAGTTGAAAGAGTCGCAGCCAGTGTTCCAATAGGAATTGAACGCTGAGTATCTCTCAGTGACGCTGACCGATTTGAACCTGCCATAATTCCCGTCACAGCAGGGAAAAAGAGGCCGACCATTGCACTGGAAACAAAAATTAACAGCATAGTTAGAAAACACTAGAAAAAGTAATCTCCACCCTAAACCCATAGCTAAAATGACTTCACGCTTGGGAGGAATAGCTTGTTTTTAAACATGACACACTTTTAACAATTCAGGAAATAAACAAATGCTTTCAAGTCAAAAAAAGGGGTCAGTAGCAAATGATTCTGAGTGCGTATTTACAGAAAGAGAAATGGAGAAAGGCATGTCCAAAGAGGCAACTTGACGAATGAAAAATTCAAATGTATTTATATATATTTGAAAAAGAGAATTCATTCCAAGTAGTTAGCGAGACAGTGATCAGTTGACCTAAATCTTTTATTTTGACCATAAGAAAATAATTCTAATTCTTTTCTACTGTAACAAGGAAAAATCATATCTGAGTACCAACCTTTGCCTAAAGAAAAGGTAAACATAACAAGCTAAACAAGCATGATAATAAGCCAAGCTGGAGCTTGGTTTCTAGGCTCTTGGTAAGCTTAGTCCTAGTTCGAGTATAGTAGTTTAGAACAGAGAACGGTAACATCTTATGATTGCAGCCCTGTAGCAACCAGTGGCAAATACATAGATTCGGGGTAACCAAAAAGGCAAGAGAGAGAGACTAAGATTGACAAAACCAGTCATTTGAAAATGATGTCCTCCAAAACAATAATAAGAATCCAGATATTTTCATATTTATAAGTTTAAAAAGACTGACTTTGATAAGACCAATCATTTAAAAATGATGTCCTCCAAAATAAAAATAAAATCCAGATATTTGCATATTTATAAGTTTAATTCGCACCAGCAACAAAGTTGCAATAATAATAACAAACCAGATATTCACATATTTATAAGTTTAACTCACACCAGCAACAAAGTAACAAACTACCAAAGTTTGAAAGTTTAATGCCATGACTGACTTGAAATTCCAGGACACTTTTCCATCAGGATCAGGAATTCCAGCGTTATTGGTCTTCTGATAATCCGAATTCCAGTTTTCTTTGAAGGAGTCCAAACTCAAGCCCGTGACTCCATCTGTAACAAATTATATGAGAAATATTATCCATTTAACCCCACTGAAAACAAGCCAACAAGTATAAAAGGCAAATATTTGGTTGGATCAAAAATTAACAAAGTCAGGTTGCTATATTGCTATTGTTGACTTGACCTGGTCTGCACACCTATGCAAAAGTCAGCTAATCTTCAAGAAACTGGTCCGGACATGCAGCCTTTAATCACTAGTCAAATGAAGAAAAAATAATACAATAGTACCCAACTAGATCCAAGCATCAACCTTTAGAGATAGTCCTTTTAGTGTAATTCCTCTTGAATGGGGCAGTGCTGTGTTGATTATTGACTGTGGTTGAGGACCAGGTTGTCATACTGACTTGTATTTTGTTCTATTTTTTATTCATAATGTTTGTGTTTTAGTGTGGTGGTGGTTGTTATTATTCTAAATAGATATTATTCCTAGCATTCTAGTAGTAATACTAACAATAACAACAACAATAAGAATATAGACACCTGTCACAGGCAGAACACGAGGATATAGCTCACCATTTATTTCCATGATGTGCATTACGTAACTAGTAGAACTACTTCTCAAATTAGTTAAAGGCCAAAGAGAGATAACAAAGATTAGAACACACTGAAATTTTTCTTGGGCTTACAGAAAGGCCACAGGAGCTCTCAGACAACAAGCTGACAGCACCACAACACAGCATTACAGTACGTGTGTAATCAATCACACATATTATTACCTCAAAATTGCATACATCATTATCTTAGGAAAATTTCATAGAACAGCACATATATATACATATTACATATATATTGATAATTGCTATTTCCTGAAAGAAAGTTATAAAGAACTTCACTAACCTACAGGGTAATTCTTCCTCGCCAAAGCAATCCCGATATATATGCAGAACAGCGAAAGTAAAACGGGTATGAGGAAAGCAGGTGCAACCCGATTGATCATTTTCACACCACCAAACACAATAAAGCATAAAATAATAGTCACAACTATCCCATAGATTTGCAGGTCATGTGAACTCGGACTTTGTATTGCGACTGATGTTCCATTAACTCTTGTGGTCTCTGTATTGACAACATGAAAAAAGAATAAGAAATTACATGCACTCAATTTCAATATTACAAACATTTTCTTTGTTCTTTTTAACATGAATATTCTTTGGTTATTAATACCAATTCCCATTAAGAAAAAAAAAAGTTATATTGTTCAATCACATGTAAATTCCCACAACGCACACAAATGCATAGATTCACTAAACACATCTCCAAGAACCAGTAAACCACACACAAGAGGAGAGAAATGGGATCAGATGATGCATATGTGTGCATGTGGTGTGTTTGTCTGTTTTGAGAGGGGAAATTGGTCAGAGTAACACAAAGTTAGCTTTCAGCAAAAAGATTAAAACTATAAAAATAAAAATTAGCTATAGAGGTTGAGAAAGCATATAAACATACTTAACTCAAATTGTTGACCATCCACTTCTGTTTGGATTCTTTTAATATTTAAGGTTTAAATTTCATTTATAAAAAAACCATGCAACCACAACTGGAATGAAATTTTTCTTATTGTTGTGGATACTGGTATAAAAATTCATAGAAAACACAGAAGGGAAATAAGAGAAGACAGAAAAGAAGTCCATAAGAGCAAAACTTAGTACAAAAGCTCACAAGCAGTAAGATAGAATAAGCTCAGAGCTCAAGCCAATCACGGTGAATGATACTAAAACACATATCTCTAAAATTCATAGACAAAGATGCCCATAGAAAAGCTTTCATCCTGTCCCAAACAAAATCCACCTCCTCTAACCTATTGTCGAAAATTCTTCTACACCTTCCAACCAAGCACTCCAAATGGAATCCACAATATCAAAGACAAATAGCCTCTTGCTTGTCCTACCCCAAAAATTTCTCAGACAACAAAGAGTAACAATGTCTATTATAAACCCACACCAAATTTGCGAAGTGAAATAGAAATGTAACAACAAATATTTCAGCATTATCACTCACATCGCATCTTTACAAAACATGCACAGCTATAAAGATAATGAAGCATAGTATCTTCTTTGAATTATATCCCAAGTATTGAATTTTTTCTTTTAAGATACCTAATTTTATTAACAAAAATATAAAGAGTACGAAGAAGGGGACAAAATATCCACAGAAAATGGAGCTCAATTTCTAACAATGCCAGGGATAAGATGTTACAAGCACTGGAACTTTCCCTAAAAACAGGTATTGATTTACCATCTGCCATCAACCATGCAAGAATTTCTATTTTAGTCATCGTTATATTATTGTGAACTGGAATGATGCTACATTACCTCTAAAAATCCCAGCAGCTGGCACAGCTTTCAAGAATGTTTCAACAGCTCCCAAGACATAACTAGACAACAAGAACATGAAAGCCTAAGTTCAGTAGTCAATAGCCATCAGCATCATACATAAAGCAATCCAAATTATAGAAAATTTATGCTAGTCCCAACTCTCTCTGCCTCATGGACCTCAACCATACATATCACTATGTCATCACAATTAAGTTAACAGTGTACACTCACAGAGATCCAGCAACAGCATTTCCTAGAAAGAAACATAATCCAATGCTAACTCCAACTTCTGGACCAAGGGCACGACCAATTAGATAGTACGGTCCACCACCCTAGAAGTAAAGTGAAACAAAGAAGAATTCATTATCTCCTCTTTCACAAATCTATCTGATGAAAAATAAAGCAATTACTAAAACACAGTATCGGAGTACTCAAAAGTAATAACCATAACTCAATATGCATTACCCGATAATGTGAATATAATACAGTTCATTAACATCTTGAGCAGTTGCACTATAATCTGTAGAATAATATACCAAGAAACGATTCTTTGAAAGTAGGAATAATTGTTGTAATTAAATCCAAATTTTAGCAATCTAAAATGGTATATCCCATTACATCATAATCCAGTTGAGTCGGCTAAAATGATTGCTTTGTTATTTTATGACAAGCTAGGGGTATTCTTATAATCTTCTCTATCTAATTTCTCATGAGTCTTATCATATAAATAATGTGTACCTTCATAGCACCATTGGTTGCAATTGCACTCAATGATATTGCAGTCAGGAAAGTACACAAGCCACAGAATGAAACCAAGAATAGTGACTCAGCTATACCAGCCATACCAACAATCCTGCCATTTTTATATATTAAGAAAGGATATCAGCAACACTTATAAAAAATTTAAAAAGACAAAAAGGAAGGATATCTGTAAGAACATGATTGGTCTAGAAGGAAGGCAACATCATGAATTTAATCATTTCTAAAACTCTTTAGTAGGCGTAATAGAAATGAGAAATTGCATGCCAAACAAATCTGATCATTATTACTTAATTTTTGGTATCTTTTCTAGAAAGAGGGACAAACATGCAGGACAGAAAAGTGTTTTTACAGCTTTTGCAGGACAGAAAAGTATTTTTACATGCAGCCAAAGCAAGAAAACCCCACTTCAGAAAAAATCTGGTGCCGTAGTGGGTGCCAATAGGGCTTGTAAATCACAAGAGCAGTTGTGCCTTGATATCTGATGTGCGTCACTATCATATATGACAACTGAGACCATCCCAACTCCCAATTCACATACATGTACATTATGGAGGTTCTCTATCACTAAACAGTTAATAACAACTTCCTTCAAGCTCAATCAGATCTACATCAGTCCATCACTTTTCCATGGCCACTTCATATCAAACTTTTAACAAGCTTTGAAATGAAAACAGAAAGTTATTCCCTTTTCCGGAAACTAAGACAATTCCACCAGAATAGCACTACGGTGTTTCCAAAGCAAAACAGAAGTGCACCAAAATATAATTTTGATAGCACATCTATACATGATATATTTAGAAAATTTTCTAGCAATTCAAAAGAAATTTCAGCTGCATTGCACCCTTCCTACACAAGATCAGCATCTAACAACCAAATCTACCTCAAATATATAATTGTTCATGCATCCTGCAAACAAATTGAAATATAATACAAAAGTTGCATATGAATTACCAAGAAAATCGAATATAGTAGATAATTCCTAGTATATTTTGCAAGCACGGGACGAATACACCCATCAGTGTTCCCAATTTGACACCAGTAGGCTGCATGGTAAATACCCATCAATCGATACAGAGAAGGATCAGAAATTGAAGAAAGTGCAGTTTTAAATTTCAAGAAATCAGAACAATCTGAAATATAATTTATGAAACTACCCACTTTAAAGCTATAAAATAATGGGTTTTATGTGAAATGAGACTTTTATTGGACCAATTAATATGAAATGATAACACAAAGTTAAGGGGGATGACCATTATGACAACAGGTAGCCATGCATCTAAGCCAGCACCCTTAGGCCCCATTTGGTTCATGGGAAAGGGTTGCCTGGCACATGGGAAAGTAGGGGGAAAGTGAAGCCCTCCTCTTAACTTGGGTTTTGTTTTCCCTCCTCATGGGAAAGTTTGGGAAAATGAGCCAACATTCAAGGCACAATTTTCATGACTATTTTGTCCCTATGAACAATTTATAATTACAACGTATTATTAAATGCATTATTTTTTTATTTGATTTAATATGGGTATAATTGGAAAATTATACAAACTTTGTTTTCCATTCCTACTCAAAACAAACATGGGAAAGGAAACAAAGTGAAATCTCCCAGTTACTTTCCCGACATTACCAAACGTGGGAAAGAAATCTTTCATTCCCATTCCTTGGGAAATGACATGGGAAATGATTTCCCCTTAAATCCATTCTATGAACCAAACGGGGCCTTAAGGTTTCTTAATCCACACCTTATTTTCAAATTAATGCTCAAACAAGCAACAAGACAAGGGAGGAACTTATGCAAGAGACAGCAGGATTGTCAACTTACCTTCGGTCGCCCCTGGGTGATAGAAATATTTTCACCATCTCTAGGACTAGATGGTGCTGCACTTTGCTCATCTGTCATACTGGAGCAGCAAAAAACAAATCAATACCAGCCAGTCAGGAAAAAAAAAAAGATTGATACCAAACATTAGTGAATGACTTTCGTATTAAGAAAATTCTCCAAAATCAAACATAATGGGAGAAAAAGTGCCAAAAATTCCCTCATCTTTACACCCTTAATCAGAAAGTGATTAGATAGGCAACACAGATTATATATTAAGGAGAGTTGATGCACTCGTTTGCCGAATGACATTAATATTATTTTATTTTATTTTGGTTTCTTGAGTTCGTTTGTTTTTCCCATTCTTAAACGATCTCACAACAGAACATACCTCTTAAGACCGAGAATGTTGACGAGAGAATCAAAACCAAACAATTCCAATTTGGATTCTCTCTGGGGCCCATTGGCTTGCACATGAGTAGGTGGGTGCCCTTCTTTTGCATCAGAACCCACGTTTTCCTGGGTGCCCACTTTTATTCTCCTGCCATGGTACGCCAATAGACATAACAAAGATTATAAGCAAGAATAAATAAACTTATATATTTTAGCTTTTTTCTTTTTACATGCAATGAACATCAATTTACAACAGATAGTTATAAAATAAACCAAAATTACCTAAAAATGAATATCAATTTACAAGTCTTTTTATAGCTAACAAAAAAAATTTGATAAGGAAAACTCGGATCTTTAATTTCAAGGCATTATTATGAAACCCACGAAGAAGGAAAAACACTTCATGGACTAATGATCAGCCAAACCAAGTATTATTTCCAATGTTTTCTTGTATTTTGAACAGCATCATGTGTATAGAGATAGAGAATATATTCCTATGAACCAATAGGAAGAGATGTATAAATGAAAAATGCATGTGCACCCCTTTAACATTTCTTTTTTTTTGTGTAGGAAACATGATTTTCATTGAAAGAGAAAGAAAGAACGCTACTAAAAAGGATGGACAAGATGTTCATCAAAATAAACACTTCAGTCAGCTCATACAAAAATGAGATTGCACTCAACTCAAAACTCCTCCCAATTTAAATGAAAGGAATAGCCATGAAATGCTTTGACAAAGATGACCAAAGGGAAATCTAAAATCTAATTTATTCTCCCATGGTCCTCCACCTGAAGATCAAATGACCTCTTATTTATTTCCAACCAAACAATCTACATAGAAACCAACACCCCACAATGCCAAATGACAATCAGCTTTCTTTGGCCCCAGTACCCAAGTAACTTCCACCAGCAAGGAACATCAATTCCTAGAGTAAAGTAAGCCACCCTTAACAGTTACAACAGCCTAACCAAAATTTGCGTTCTAAATGGACAATACAAAGAATAGGATGAGCACTCTCCTCTAGCGCTTTGCACAAAAGCACCACCGTAGAGATATAAACAGACATCGTTTGGGAATGCTTCTCTAGGAAGTACTTCTGCTCATAAGCGCTTCTCACAAAAGCGCTTTTATTATAAAAATCTTGAATTTTCATAAAAAATCTAAGTGCTTCCTGAAAAAGCAATTGGGAGTGCTTCCTGAAGAAGCACATAGCAGGTGTTTTTCCAGAAAACACTTCTATGACCCAGAAGAGCTTCTAAACTTTTGTGCCAAACGCTGTCAAAAGCGCTTTTAGTTGTCAGAAAACGCTTTTAGCCTTTCCAGAAGCACTCCCAAACAGACCCATAGACTCATATAAATAAACTTCCTTTTTGAAGCAAGTATTGACTTTTCACAAGCCACCAACCAAGCAAAAACTTGCACTTAACGGGTACACCAACCTTTTGAATCATCTTAATGACCCAAAACCTTTATCAGTATGCAGTAGCATTTTTCTATAAATATATGAAGTTATTACATCAAAAATTCCCTAAAGCATGACCCAAGTAAGATCTTTTATCGAACCGACCCAATATTGCTACAGGACAACAAATCTGAGAATTCGCAATCATTCAAGTTCATTCGAAAGTTTCAATTCTGAGAAATGACTCAAGAAGATGATGATTAGTATTGCATGCCACTTGGAACTAACTTACATGATCAGTACATACATGTCACTTGGGCAGAGCCTTAGTTAAAATTGTTTTCAGAATCCAAGAATCTAAGATTTCTCATTACTTAAACAGCTGAATTCACTTAGCACCATTTTTTTATATATTGCACTTGTGGGTTTAACTCATTTTCCACAAGAATTCACAGAACGCTTAATTCATTCTTAAACACCATTCAAAATCCTCTATTTCTCTCTCTCTCTCTCTCTCTCTCACACACACACACACACACACATATATATATATAGAGAGAGAGAGAGAGAGAGAGAGAGAGAGAGAGATGGAAGGGTGATAGTGGAAAGCATACTTGAGGGAAGCTTGGTGAACAGGAAGAGCAGACGAAGAAGAAGAAGAAGAGGAAGGATCCATGGATGACATCTCGAGCACGGCGCGATCGTCGTCGACAACCGGGCGATACTTGCGACCGCTCTTGCCATGGAACTCGTCTTCTCCACCAGCTTCAACGTCGGCATTGTCCATTTCTCTACTTTTCCTCCTGTTTGGGTTTGGATCGATCTGATTGGAAAACTATCCAATTCTTATCTAATTGGATTTGGAACCGTGTGCCTCAAAGATCTGGGCAGGAAAGAAAAAGCTTGAATTATATATCTTTCTAGAAATTAAGAATAGTATTATTCAAGAAAAACGCCAAGGAAAAGAGGCGTCTTTGAATTGGAAGAAACCTGGAGACCAAATCGGGTTTTCGTATTGAGTTGGAGCCCAAATGAGAAAAGGAAGAGAAAAGAAACGAGCAAGGACGACGTCAAATTTTTGACAGCACAACACGCGCCTTTTAAACGATGGCTTCTGTAAAAGCTCTTGTTGGATTTTAACCTTATTTGTTTTCTCTTTCTTTTTTTTTCTTTTTTTCTTTTAAGGCATTTTCGTTTTATGTTAGTTAATGTCATAAAGTTTTTTGAAAATTTCTTTTTCTTTTAATACAAGCGATAGTGAAACTATTATAAATTAATCTAAAATCTTGGCTAGTTGGGATGGGAATTCAAAAGGGAATTTGAACTTGAGAGCAAAAAGACGAGTTCACTGCCTAGCCAACTGGTCAAACCCACGCCTGCTTTTAAAACTTGTTTTTTAAGAATTGTGTAAAGTGATGAGGATAGTTTTGACACTTCTTATTTACAAGTGAAAAGTCAAAATTATATATGAAAAATAAAAAGAAAAGTCAAAATATGATTTATATTTGTTCTTGAATCTTGGTATGAGGACAATGTAACCAATTTCATATTTGAATAGCTAAGATCTGAAAGGAAAGAACAAAAATTATTTTTGAACATATAAACTAAAGAGGACAAGGATTGTTGCAAGAAAAGAGTTGGAAATTTTTATGAAGAATATAACAAAGAAGAAGAAGTAAACACTCCAAGAACATTAAAGCACAAACAGAGGCCAAGGTTTATATCATAATTGAGGGGCTTAAAAAATTTGGAGACAAGAGAGAAGACTGCAGAAAGAGAAACAGAGACCTTTGCTATTGTTACAATAAACAAATTACAAGGTAACTTCGTTTTCCATCTCTGCTAAACATGATTAAGACGATAACAATACAGCAAGAGTAAACAGGTATTAGCACAAAGAAGCAGAAGCGGGACTTAGTTTCTGAACTGAAATCAAAGAAATTGAGCTAACCACAGAAAGAACTTCAAAACTAGAGGAGAGAGAGAAGGAAAAACCAAAAGGCTTTATTCATCTTTAACAGAGTCTTTCTTATGTTTTCCATGCCTCTCCTTTAACTTCTCAACTTTCTCATTCCCATTATGCTGATTGGTAACGGATCCCTCTTGAGCGCTGCACATCTGGGACTTTATCTTGAACCCGAATTTCTTTGATACATTTCCCCATGTGCTAGAACCTTTTACACGACCTAACTTCTCAATCTCTTGTCTCATATTTGAACACTCCTTCTCGAGCTCCGATACCCGCATCCTCATATTATCCATCCCAACCTTCAAAACCTGATTCTCCCTCACAGTCGTGGCCCAGCCCCCCTCATTAGACCCGGTAAACCCACTTCTTAAATGTCTTGATCCATCGAGATTTTCTGAAACCAGAAAGCAACCAGCAATTGAAGTCCTAAGCTGAAGCTGCTCAAAGAAGAGTACTTGAACAACTATTCTCAGGGGTAGCCTTTCATTCTGTGCAGCATGAGTGCAAGCTTCCAAGGAAAGCTTCTGGCAGTCCATCAACCGGCAGAGCTGTTCCCTGTCGGACTCTGCCAACCATGGGTGTGACTGCAGGTTATAGACAATAGAAAACAATGAGCCCAAAAAGTTACGGGCGTGAGCAATATAAAATTCATTAACCTTCATTTGGCTAACTATCACAACCCTGTATCAGGTTTGGGAGGGTTGGGGGCGGATCACTCAAAGCCACCTAAAATCAGGATACCAAGCCAAAGACCAATTGATAAATTCATGCACTTTGCCTGGCTGTGTTCAAATTGTAATATGACCCAACCCATTTGAAAGTAGAAACATTGGGATTGAGAGAAATAAAATTTCTAAGACAAGATATGGCTTTTATATGGTATGATGGATCAACTGCCAAATCAATGATCTCGTAATGAAAAAAAAATTGATGAATAATTCATGCTTATTACCTTCAAATAAATATCTATAGCACGATAAAGACCATCATCCAAGGGTCTAGCATATTCAGGAACAGCAGCAGCAAGAGCTTGAAACTTAGGGAGCTTCAAGTTAACATCAGGGGCAACCTCTGCAAGGTATCCATCAATGAGCTTGGCTACCATTGTTATTGGGGTCAGTGAAGGGCCTGCTGGTGACCCAATCAGTTGGCCATCATCCATTGAAGATGGAGACACCCCCCCGCCTGTAATTTGATCCATGGCGAGGAAGTGATCTAGAATTCGTTGCACGCAGTCAACATTGTATAGAGTCTCCATGGAATAAGAGAAGTTGGGCATCAAAAGATCTTCCAAAGTAGCTTGATCAAGTTGCATACCGATCCTTTTCTCAAAATTAGATATGCAAGAAGGGTTGGCTCGAAGAATCATGGCTGTTCGAAGTAGACCAAACAATAATTTGGTTGGGACTACACGCTTCTGAAATGGAAGTAACCGATCTACCTCTTCAAGTAAGAGCTTCTGGTCTTCTTCTGATGGTGGGGACCCCAAGGACACTGGTGCAAGTCGGGTACTAGAGTCACTAGTGCCTTGACGCCGGTTCAGCCCAGGAAGGTACTTTTTGGCATAAAAAGTGATTGAGCCTGCAATAATCTCTTGTTTAATGCCACGAGATTCCATGACCGAAATTAGCCTCTGATAGAGAGGCAAGCTCAAGGTTGAAACATCCTCGTACCACCAGTCTGAACTTGATTTCTTTGGTCTAGCCCCTGTACTTATCCCATTCCACAGGACACTCCCGCCAGGACTTTGCATGGGGCCTCCATGCTCCTTGACAGGCCACCCAAACAGATTAGGATCCGTAGATGCTTTTGTGGCTAGTGACTCGATACACCTTTTTGTAATGTTGAGTTCTTCAGCATGAGGGAGAATGTCGTCACAAGTCTGAAGTGCCTTTAAAGAGTCTTTCCAATTTCGAAGGACTACTTGATTGAGAAAGGCTTCAGTTTGTGTGATTAAGTTGTCCTCCCCACATTCCTCAGTCATTTCAAGATGCTCAGCAGCACATCGAAGGTATACAACATTTGAAGCAGTAAGCTCAAATTTCACCCCGTAGCAGAACTTGGCTACTAACTCAAATGTTTTTGCCCCACCGGGAATATCATGGATGTTTATGACACATTCTTCTTCTCCTTCAGATGCTTCGGAAATCAATCTTTCCATAATCCCACTTCTTGAGAGCAAAGGAAACTGCATCAAACGGCAATTGAAATGTGAGAATAGCCTTTAAATTTTAAAACATGCATAATGGGGTTGATACCAGATTATGATTCACTCAAACGTAGACAAAACTTTGGAACATGAAAACTTACCTTATGAAGGTGGAATGACATCTCTCCAACTTCAACAACAATGTCACTAGGAAGCCCAGTGGTGCAGAACCTACAATCGTTCCAAGATGTATATATAATGTCAGTCTACAAATAAGAAAGAATAAAGGAAGTGATACAGTGCATCGATAATCAAATTAAATAAACCCAGCAAATCATAATTACGAGGTTCCAAAACATGCAAAATCCTTTTACCCAAGGCAACCTACACAGAATGTACAATCAGCCATGTACTGTGCAGGAACAGAAAACTAGAAGGTCTTAATAACCCAAAGAGCATATCCGGAACATGCAAAATTCTTTATGAAATGAAGTAATATATAACTGAAAGTACAACCAAACAACCACCCCAGAAATGTTATTTGTTCAAGCGTCATAAAGATTTTGATGAGGGACAAAGTGTGCTAAGCAAGAAGAAAAAAAAAAAGCAGTAGAAATGTTTGCATCCACCGCCTAAGTTCAAGCTATCCTATTGCAACAGATACCAGACTGGAAAAAAATTCCCTAAAATAACTCCCAACTAAAAGGTTACATAAATAATTTTACTTGCCATACAAATCCAAGTTTGCAGACTGAATTTAAAGGACGCAAATAAATAAATAATTTAACAATTATAATTATGATAAATACATTAATAGAATCCACAGCATATATAGAAATCATAAAGAATATGAAATTACAGATGTCAGAAAGCATACCAGGCCTGTCCTTGTCTATGGAAGGCATCAGTTTTAGATCCCAATTTCATGCAAGCCATTTCCTCCCAGTGAAAGCAGTATAGAACTTGAAGAACAATTTTCCAAGAGAGCTAAAGCTGAACAAACCCAGAATCCCACTGAAAACTCAATTCAGACGCTATCAAATCCCTCAAAGCAAAGTACAAGTCACTGCCCAAATCAGGGCAGTTTCATAAGCAGAAGCAGAAACCCAATAAGCTGTTTCCCTTAAGCACCACTGTGAAGCCAAAATCAGCCAGAAAGAACCAAACCCAGAATTCTCAAACCAAGTCTCTTAGAACGTTGAAACAGCACCACAATGTGGCTTCCTTTACAGACTGTGAAACCCAAAATTTGCACAAACCCACTGAATTTTCTGCCAAAACTGACCCAAATCTACCCAGTAGATGTAACAGAAGAAAGTGAATTCCTTTCACAAACCCAGTTGAGAACCCTTAGAAATACCCGTAAAACCACTCCACTACAGCACACCCACCTCCAAAAAAAAAAGACCCAAATCCGAACCCAAAACCCCACCAGCAATAAAAACACAAAATTTCTAGTTCAGACAGAAAATTTAGGTCAACCCCTCCAATTTGCTGCCCCAGAAAACCACAAAATTATGTGCTATTGTTTTCTCTGCCATAAAAACCACCAAGAAATTTCCAAATTTGAAACCCATATGAGACACAAGGGACCAAAACCACTGACACCCATTAAAGTAAAAGTCCCTCCAATGAGTACGTGACGTAAAATACTGTCTACAAAACCATGATATATGCAAGACCCATTTGCCAAAAAGACAGCCAGACGCTTCAAATTGAAACCCCCAACATGGCTATTATTAATGGCAGCAGCTCTCAGAGACTCAGAGACCACCCTCCTCACAAAGACATGTGGGGTCCTCTGGCTTGGGACACACTCATTGCCTTTCTAGAACTTGGTTTAGGAGAATCTTAGAAAATAAGTAGGGTTTTAATTTGACTAGCAGAGGGATAATCTTGTGTGATTATTTAAAGATTAACTCTTTATTTAGCTTGAGAAGCAACATCTATCTGTTTTTGCTCCAGCGAGGCCATGTGGGTGCGTTACTTATGCCCATATGAAATTAATAATTAAATTAGTAAGTAAGATTGACTCTTTGAAGAGAATAAAATGAAAACTAGAAATTGATTGGGTGATTAGAAAGATGGTCAATTTAGTCAATTTATTGTCGCATGCACGAATTAATTGGGACCAATCCTGTATTGACGGGGATACATGCTCTGTAAGGTCGGTTATGACTTACCAGCCTTTATGAGGATTGAAGGGCGTTTTTTGGAATATCGAGTATATAAAAGGTAGTTTTTTGGGGATAAATGAATAATGCAATAATAATTAGAAAACTAGGGTATATGGAACTTTTTTTTTATTATAAGGAAAATGCAATAATAATTTACTTGAAAGAGGACTTAGAAATACAAAAAAAAAAAAAACCGACTCAAACTTACAAGATTAGGGTGAACATCTCTCTACATTAGGGTTGAGTCGTCAGTCTAATCAAGTAGCTTACCATCTCAACTACAATCAGGAGAAAGAACCTTGCCCAAATATAGCGTCTTCATTCCTTTAGAGTCATAAGTCGTAAAAACTACTAATCATAATAGTCAAACTCCTCCATTAGTAGTACATCACAAATACATCCAGGAAGTTCCACGCAACAACACTACCCAATATGTAATGCAAATTTGCCAAGTCCATGAGCCACTCCGTTAATTGTGCGTCGTACTTCATTAGTTGTGTGACGGACTCTGTTAGTTGTGCGTCGAACGTGGATAACAAATGCTCTAGCGACACGTGACAATGAAGGCTTAGTATCCTCCACCACTGAACACGAATCTGAAGCTTGAGATTTAAGCGCCATCAGATCTGAAGCAAATAACTCTCAAAAATAACTTTTGTAAATAATATAAGCAAATAAATAAGCACATTATAATTCAAAAACTATGTTGGAGTGAAAAAATTATAAGTCAGTGTATGAAACTTAAGTGGTAGGCTAAAGTTTATGTGAATTGTCGTTTATCTTTTGATTGGACCAGACTGCGGAGGTATTTATATTGGTGAGAGCAATCCCGCTCGCATAAGGACATGTAGTGACATTTTAAATAAAAACCATTGGATTAATCTAACGACTAATATAGTTAGTCTTAACCCTAATTCATGCTCTTGTTTTACTCAAATAACTATTTTGAATTTGCAAAAAATAGAAAAGAAGAAAAGGAATACACCTTCAAGGCTTGTCTTCCTTCCTCCCAATCCCAACAATCTTCTCCTCCTCGTTCCCTTCTCTCACTATTTCTCTGTCTCGTTGTAGGCATAACCAAGCTTTTCAAAACCAACCTCTTAGGTTTGTTGATTACCTTGATTTCAAATTGTTTATTTGGATTTTTCTTTTCAAAAAATTTTGTTTGTTGAAAAGCCAGTGAACCCTGCACACACTGCTGCACTTCAACCAAATACTTCAATACATGTGTTCGTTCAGCAACAAAAAAAATACTTCAATACACGTTTGTTCAGCAAAAAAAAAAAAAAAAGAAGAAGAAAGAATACATGTTGATTGTACTGAACAAATCTTATTAGGGAGTTTCACATCCGAAAGGTTCTAAGGGGACAAAGCCCGCATGCCTACCACTCTTTACTGGGAGAAAGGAAGACAAGCGTGTATTCCTTTTTTCGGTTTTTTTTTTTTTTTCTCCAAATAAAAAATATTGTTTGAGTAAAACAAGGAGCACAAGTTCTATATGTGCCCTTAGATTAATCCAATGATTTTTATTAAAAATTTCCTCAAAGGGTAAAAAATACAAATTTTAAAAATATTAATTAAATGAGAATAATATGATAAATTTATACTTGTTAATATTTAAAAAATTTTAAAACAAAATCAGATCATGATCCTATTTTTAAGGAACACAACTATCCATTTTATTTTTTTTAATTTTAAAATAAATAAAATAAAATAAAGCTAGTTTCATTTAAAGGTAAAAATTATGCGAGGAAAAGAAGAAATACAAGGATCAAATTGCAAAATTTTATTTTAGTAATATTTTGAAATTAGAGAAGCTACGAATTACAGAAGTTTCAACTACAAACATCTTCTTAGCTCCCTATACGTGACACAAACCAAACAACATTTATGGGAGAGGACTATAGGGAGGCACTGGACACAAGCAAGCAAGGCAGCTACCTAGGGTCCCCAATTTGTATAGTATCTTATGGGCTCATTTGGTACGTCGGACTGTACTGATTAATTTTTATTGGATGGTATTAATCTGTTACGTAGGGTACTGTCTGTTTATCCATAATATTATAAAGTGTTTGGTGCTGTTCCGGATAAATAGTCTGACTAAGTTATACATATTGGTTGTTTCTTTTATGTTACAATTGTGAACTTGAGTTCATGTATTATTTTTTTTAACATACAAAAAAAAAACACATAAATATACATGTAGAACTAGAAGCCCTAAGACCTCCAAAATGTAGGATCGCCGCTGAAGTACTAATCCATATATTTTCTTTAATTAAAAAAAGTAAAGCTCATATATTTTTCTAAAGTAATTCATAATTTTTTCCATGCCATTGAAGTCTGTCAACTAGGGTTTTAGTAAATGTTATTGTAACCTAATTCTTTTTCCACATATGGATTCTCGTAGGACAATGATAAAATTATAATTAAAATTCCAAATTAAGTAAACCATTTAAAATAGTACTTAAACAATTAGGGATTGCACATAAACGTACATGTGAAGTATTTTACCCTGTGGGCTTGGTTCAAACTTCAAAGCAATATGAAAAGCTTTATTGGAGCACATGAAAATCTTTCTATATTGCGAGTTTTGCACAGCGTGGGAGAGACGTTCGGATGACCTTTATTTATGCATGCGTCATTTAATAAAAGAACATAATGACACCATAGAAAAAATTAATATTAAAAACCAATTAAATAAGAACATAAACTCAGCCGTCAGCACGCATGCATAGCCTAGTTGTGTAAGTTTAAAAGCTAATAAGCAAAGGATACCACAGAAGATAGTTTTGCAGACGGATCAGATAACACATTTACAACAAAAAATACACATTAAAATGGGTAAACTATAATTATATATCAAATTCATCACATATATATCGTTCTTATATTCATGTGAGTGGAGCAAGACTTCCTTGAAACAAGTGGAGACAATTACCACAAGTTCAAACTCAAATTGGCACAATATCAAGATTAACTATTCAGAATTTAATCATGCAGCTTGGTGCTAGTTTAAGTTTAGTAATTAACTTATATAAGGTGTATATGGATCTAAATTAGCAGGCTTTCTTCTTTGTATAAACCGCATTAAGAATTCTATAGTGAGGGCTTTATATATGACCCTTAGGTGAGATTCTATCTTTTAATCGTTGGATCAAATTATTTAGCCGTTGAATCAAATTGATTGGCCTGATTCAACGATTAAGAGTTAGGACCTCACCTGAGAGTCATATATAAGAACCTCACTATAGAATGACTTTAAACCGCATAACTGGTCCAATATGTGATGGTGTATATGGGCTAAATATAAATATGTACATGGGTTTCAGGCCCAAAGAAAAACTTTCTCAAGTCATGCTGTCCTTTTAGAAAGAAAACATTAGTGGCGGCTCTTCTATCTTCATCGATACAACATCAATTTTTCATCATATATCTATGAACAAAATGGGTGAAGGTGGCCTTTTTTATTTTTTATGTTCATTTAACTTTTTTCCTTACTTATAGGCCAACACTTAATTAACATAAGCAAGCAACTATGATAAAAATGGAAGCAAGGATATGGTGAATTGGTGAATGAAATAGGCAATGATTTCTGATTTACGGCAACATTCTTGTTAGATTCAGATTGTATGGATGTTGTATTGAACCAAATCAGTTCCTGTTGTTGGTATAGGAGTAAATGGAATAAATAGGGGGCTTTCTCCAATAAAGAAATCTTCTTTAAGGAAAGTGAGATTGTGTATGATCCAGGACGTTTCCTTGCACCACCAATTTGTCTCCCAAGGATTATTTGCTCCTAAGTATTGAAAGAATGAGTTACTTTCTGCTTATGTGAAGCAAAAATCTAGTTTATTTAGGAAAAGACAAAGCAATTAACAACTTGAAAGCTTTTATAAAGCATGTACAAAACTCAAAACCTTTTTTCTTTCCCCTAATTTTCTCATCTCTCTTCTTACCCTGGAAATGAGATATTGAAACCTATGTAGGACCTCTTATGTGGAGAATTTTTTTGATCTGGCCGCTAGGCCCCGTTAGCCGTCTACCCATCCTCACAACTAAGGAGGGCTGTTTTGTATTGGTGTTCAAGTCGAATGAGACCACAATATAAAAGGACCTCCCTAAGCTTAGTTGTGAGAATGGACGAACAACTGATGTGGTCTGACTACCGGACCAAAGAATTTCTTTTCAATCTCATAACATCATTAAGTAAACAATTATATTAATTATATTATTTTCATTCATCACATAAAACATAGTAACATAGTTAGATAATGTTTCTTAATACCTAAGAAAAAAAAAAAAGTTGGTGCACTTTTTCTCTAGTTACATTAATAGGTTAAGGCAACTTATAAAATTAGGAGAAGAAGAAAGTTGGCAAAAGCCAACAGCAGAAGTTGCAGAACTGTGACCCGGAGGCCAAATTATTGGTCAGAAAAGCGCTTTTTACATAGGAAAGCGAAAAAGAAAACAGTGAAATTGCCACTCTGCACAAAACTGGAAAAATTGTAGTTGCCTTTTGAACTTTGCAGTGGCCAACCAAGCCACCTCGCATTTATCTCTGAGTTTCTCTCCTGCTCTGCTTGCTGAAATGCGCACCCTAACACTTCACGCCAACCATGTGGGCCCCTCCATGCTAAGATGCGCCTAGGGTAACCACCACTGTACTCTCTCAGTCCCTTTGCACATCTCTGTAACAGTGAAAGCAGCGGAGTGGCCCAAAGAGAGGAGAGCTGAGACGTATGGCTGTCCTGTATGAATTGCTTCTTGGGTAAGCAAGCATTATTATAATGCAGTTGTACTAAAATGCGCCTTCTTGGCCTTGGATGCTTCGCTTGGCTCTTTGCTTTTTCTTCGTTTCTCTCTCTATGTTTTTTGATGGTCTCCATTTGAAAAGCATGGAAAAGGCAACACATTTGTGTGGGGTTCTCTCTCATGAAGCTTTTTGCTTGGAGAAGATTCTACTTTCAGTGTTGACGTTTTGAAAACCCAAATCCCTGGTACTAGTCATAGCACTGCTTGTCGTTTAGCTTGGTCTTTTTCGCTGGGCAAAGCAAAGCACTGCTCTCTCTCTCTCTCTCTCTCTCTCTCTCTCTCTCTCACATCTCTGTGTCTCTCTGTCTCTGAAAGTTTCCATGTCAGACCCCTTGTGATCTTGTCTTTGCTTTTCATTTTTAATTGTTTAATTTTTTTATTTATGAAAGTTAGCATTTTTAAAATCATCTCTGAACTGCTTCCCAGGGAAAAAAACATCTCTGGAACTCTGCTGTAAAACCCTTATCTTTTTATTTTTCTATTCACTCCAGCTCCATTTGTCTGTGGGATATGGAGATTTTTGAAGTGGGTTACTTTAGTTAATGCTATTTTTGTCTTCTTTAGGGCCTTTGAAGCATTAGAAGTGGGGATGCATAATGAGTGAGGATAGCAGATTCAGGATTTGGTGGTGAGGTGGTGGGTTTGATCTTTGGGCATGTAGTGTAAAAACTTTGAATTCACGGTGACGAGGAGAATTTTATCTGTGCTTGAAAGTTCACTGAGAAAAGGTACCTGTTTAAGTTTTTTTTTTCTTATTACTTGTACAGCTTATGAGGGCTTATGATTTATGAAAGATTTGGAAAAAGTTGGGGTTTTCTTCCGTGACTAGGAATGGAAGCTGTCAAAATTGGATTTCTTAATATGATGATCATCTGACTCTCTAGGCTTGAATGATAACTGAAAAGTGGATGTGCATTATGAGTTTACTCGTTTTTCTAGTATAACAGTACTCAAAACTGAGCCTGCATTTAGTCTATTGTCTCTGGTTCTTACTACTGTCGGTCACTAGGCAGAAGAATTTGTTGGAAATTTGGGAAAATGGGTTGTGTTGCATCGAGGATTGATAAGGAAGAGAGGGTGCGAGTTTGCAAGGAGAGAAAGAAGCTAATGAAACAGTTGGTTCGGTTTAGAGGAGCATTTGCAGATGCCCAGTTGGATTATTTAAGAGCATTGAGGAATACTGGAGCAACACTTAGACAATTTACAGAGTCCGAGACATTAGAGCTTGATACTACTCCATATGGCTTGGCATTGCCAGCTTCACCTCCTCCCCCTTTGCCTCCTTCCCCTCCACCACCACCTCCTTATAGCCCTGATTTAAGAAAATTGGATAACAGAGAAGAAGTTGGTCTAGAGGAAAGCATAGAGATTACAGAGGATGATATCAGTACTCCACCACCTCCTCCAGGCCCGAGCTCGTCATGGGAATCTTGGTACCTTTTTGACTCTTCTTCACCACAGCATCTGAAACATAATGAAACAGTGGAACCACTTGAGGAGGAAAACTGGGCAGAGACTAAGACAGATTTTGAGGAAGACGAACATGAAGAGGAAACTGCTTCAAATGTTGTAAATTCTCCGCCTAAGAAACTGCAGCTCGCAGATTCCGTTGGGGATAATTCATCAACGATGAAGTTGTATACTAAGGACACTGCAGACATGGCCATGGTACTAAGGAGAAGCAAGAAGACCTTGGAGGGTATAGCTAAGGTGATAGATGAATATTTTCTCAAACCATCAGATGGTTTAAAGGAAATTGCTGTTCTTATGGACATCAAAAGAGGGAATACTTCTCTGCCTCACAGTACGAGTGAAAGCAAAAGTAAATACTAGTTCTATTTATGCATTTGGATTCTCTTAGATGTTGTCTCCTTTACATTTATATTTCTTGATAACTTTTCTTTTGATAGAAACACAAAATTTATAACAAAGTTGGAGAAAGTACAGTTAGGATGGAAGAAGTTCATAAAACTTCTAACTAAAAAATACAAATCGCATTCAAATCAAAATTCCCCCTATCAAGAATTATACTAAAGGGTATATTTTTAAAAGCTATGCACTATTTCCTGTCTGATAGATCGGCTCCTAATATCCTTCAGATATATTAGTTCTCTACAAGACTTTTTGTTTGTGCAGCTTATCTGTGTTGATGCATTCTCCCTGTCTGTGTGCTTGTATTTACTGGATGTTTTGCTTATTAAGTTCCTCCGCATAATTGTTTTGCTGTATGATTTACAGGGAAGAGGGGTAATTCCACAAAGGTCTTTAGTGCATTGTCATGGAGTTGGTCTTCTAGGTCACTTCAGTTTCCAAGAGATGCAGTTGAGTCTAGTGGTCCAAGTGAACCGTGCAGGCCAGGAGCTCATTGCATTACACTTCAAAAATTATATGACGAGGAAAAGAAACTTTACAAAGAAGTTAAGGTAAAAATAGTAATTGAACGTATTGTATTCAGTAAAATCAGCATATGTAAATGTTCATAATGTGTTTTTTAATTAGTTGAAATGACATCATGCTAGATGAATGCAATCTATCTTGTGTGCGCGTGTTGAATTGAACTGTAGTGTTTAAGATGTGCCATCC
Organism: Prunus persica; assembly: GCF_000346465.2. Taxonomy (NCBI): domain Eukaryota; kingdom Viridiplantae; phylum Streptophyta; class Magnoliopsida; order Rosales; family Rosaceae; genus Prunus; species Prunus persica. The sequence goes on along the minus strand of NC_034012.1, from coordinate 4,381,305 downwards.
CATGTAGGTAATGACACATTGACTGTTTTTCTGATTATAAGTTTACAGTTAATTTTTCATTTCCAATCAAAAAAATAAATATTGCATCAGCCATGCCCTAAACTTTCTACACTATACCAGTTCAGACTTGAAGGACTACAGGTAGTGGTTTTTTTGGCCTGGTATCTTTGAGAAAACTATTTTCTGGTGGTGATGACTCATCATTTTCCAACACTTGGTTATCTTTGTAACATTTTCCTTTAATTCTCTCTCTCTCATTTTGCTCGGAGTTTCTGATGAATTTAATCATTCTATTATGCAGGAGGAAGAGTTCACCAAATTAGAGCATGATAGGAAATCCAAGTTACTGCAAAAACAAGAGGATGAAAACCATGACTGGACCAAGACTGAGAAAACTCGGTTAAGCGTTGAGAGTTTGGAGTCTGACATCTTACGTCTTCAGCACTCAATCAGCACCACTTGTTCTTCTTTAGTGAAGCTCATAGATGATGAGCTGTATCCTCAGTTGGTCACACTAACTTCCGGGTATTGTTGACATTAACCAAGTAGTATAATAGCCACAATTTTTTTCTTGTTATAGAAAAAATAATTTGGATGCTATTCTCTTAGTTTTAAAGTATATAGGATAGTAGACTGCAAATTTTTTCTTTTGGTGACTCACTGAAACTTGTTCTTCAAGATGATGGATACCATTTTTCCCCTTTCTCATCCATCTCCTTCAATGTAGTTACCAGAGACTGGTGATATTTTATGGCTCTATATCTAAGACTCAATATCATTAGTACCTTTCTCTACAATTTTTCAATCTGACATTTTTGTGTATAATGGGGTGTTTAGTAATCTTTCTAGTTGGTACCAAGTAGCGAATACCTGGAACCATAAGTTTTTTTTATCCAGAAGCACCCCTTTACTCTAAGAAAACCTTGATTCAGTCTCACTGGATTTGTCTTCATAATAAGGCTGCCTTGCCTTACCTTAAACATGGAATTCTCAACCGGCCTTCCAGAGCTTTTAATGGAATGTGGCGAAACATGCCCTCCTGTATTTGTATCCTCAGGCTTTTGCATGACTCTTTTGCAGGCTTTTGCACTTGTGGAGAACGATGCATGAATGTCACCAAGTTCAACATTTTGTTTCCCAGCAGTTGAATATTCTTACTGATATAAAGATGGACTTGAGTACCAACTACCACCGCCAAGCTGCAATTCAACTAGAAACTGAGGTTTCTTGCTGGTACAACTGGTTCTGCGAAGTCGTAAAATCTCAACAAGAGTATGTTAGAACACTTTCCAGGTGGATCCAACTTACTGACAGTCTTGTCGATGACCATCGAAAGAGTCTTTACTCATCTTCTGTTCGTCGCATGTGTGAACAATGGAATCTTGCCTTTGAACAATTACAACATAAGGTATTTCTGGTATAACCTTCTGTTGGCTCTCACTGATTTTTATGACAATTAATATTCCTAAAAGGAAAATTCTTCATGCTCTAATCTATGAGCTACTGTATAGATGTCACTAAAAGCAGAATGTATAATTTCATATGCTGCCATCGCATTCACATCACTTGTTTGGTCATGGAATTTCATTGCTGGGAGTCAACCATTTTACGTTGACTGGACTCATGGTTTGATACACATTTTTTTATGTTTTGTTGTGCTTACAGGAGGCAGCAGAAGCCATTAAGAGCCTTCAATTAGCAATCTGCTCAATTCGCGTGCAGCAAGTAGAGGAGCACAATGTGCAGAAAAAATATGAAAAACTTGAGAAAAGGCTGCAAAAGGAGTTATATTCATTGGCTGAGATGGAGAAAAAGATGGAGGGGAGCGTCACCGAGGGAGATGAGTACTCCAGTTTAGGCCCTAAGCATCCTTTGTCACTTAAGCGAGACAAAACTGAAGACTTAAAAAAGGAAGTGGACAGTGAGAAGGCCAAATTTCTTAACTCAGTCCGGGTTAGCAAGTCCATGACACTGGAAAACCTAAAAAGAAGCCTTCCCAATGTATTCCAAGCGTTAATGACATTTTCTAGTCTCTATGTTGAAGCCATTGAGGCTGTATGTGGCCTCATTAAACCAGCTGATGATTCTGACGGTACATTGTCAACCTCATAGAATTAACGCTGTTGCCTTGAAAATATGGAGATGAAATATGAATCTTCCTGAGTTATCAGGGTAGTTGAAGATGTTAACATTAGAATGCTGAAGATTTTGTTAGATTGGCGGATCTTAATTGCTTTTCAAAGATGCCGTTATATTGCCCTTGTAACCATTTCTGTCCCAAGGAACTTGAGGCGGGGTAACAGGACGTTTCTAAACCTCATCGGAATGAAGTTCTGTCCTTGATTGCTGTGTCTTCTGGGAGCATTTGAATAAAAGCAGCCAAACAGATATTCAAGAATAATAATTTCCCAGCAGCAGGATATTAAATAGTGGGTAGACTGAAATCTCATTGCAAGTGAAAGAAAAGAGAAACTCAACAATGATTCATTCGATAACTTGGCACCAAAGAAATGACTTTTTTTGAGTAATTTGTATGAATTTTTTTTTAAACAGTGCACAAAATAATATAAAATAATTAATTACTATATATTGAGTAATTTATGAAATTAATTTAAATATTTAAATACTAATTATTCACTGAATAAATAATAATTGAAATATAATTACTAATTAAAGTAATTAAATAAAGTTAAGATATTTCTTAATTACAAATATTAATAAAAGATATTTAGAGCGTATAGCCGAGTGGCTATACTGTTTAAATATTCGAAAATATTTACAGGTTACAGCCGTACGGCTATACCATTTAAATATTCGAAAATATTTACAATTATAGCCGCACGGCTATACTATTTAAATATTCCAAAATATAATTAACGAGTACGTCCGTTCGGCTATACTATTTGAATATTGGAATATATTTAAAAGGTACAGCCGTTCGGCTATACTATTTAAATATTTGAAATTATTTACACAGTATAGCCGCGCGGCTATACTATTTAAATATTCCAAAATACATTTAAAGACTACGGCCGCCCGGCTATACTATTTAAATATTCAAAAATATTCACACGGTATAGCCGTTCGGCTCTACGATTTAAATATTCGGAAATATTTACCCTTAGTATAGCCGCCCGGCTATACTATTTGAATATTCGGATATATTTAGACAGTATAGCCGTCCGGCTATACGCTTTGAAGAAGGATGAGTGAAATTGATCATTATTTAAGTTGTTTCTTACGCCAATAAATAGTGGGTAGACTGAAATCGAATTGCGAGTGAAAAGAAAAGAGAAACCCAACAATGATTCATTCGATAGCTTGGCACCAAAGAAATGACTTTTTTTTTATAAAAAAAATATAAGATTAATGTTGATAATCATGACTTGTGTGAGTTGCAGCTATAAGCAGAGATGATAATTGTGTTGCAATTTGGACAAACACCTTTACAGTTAATTCCTCTCCCCTTCAGTGAGAGGAAATTCCAAGTATCAAACAGTTCTTTGTTCTCTTGTTTCGTATTCAACTCCAATCTATGGCCTTGTCTTCAAAATCATCTTCTAATGGGTGAAGCCTGTTGTGAGCAAGCCTGCCCATCACAGCCATACCTGAAATTTAAAAAATCATATTTGATAAGAAAAATAGACAAAAGGATGAGTGAAATTTGAAGTTTGCTGTTTTGTTTCCCTGCAATTAGTTTACCTTCAACTATTCTGAAGAAAGCTGACCACCACCCTTGTCTTGGTATATGGTGTTGATTCAGTGTGTTGTCTATCTCTTTATCATGCTTCCCTTCCAAAACTCCCTGCAGTGTTATAACTGCATCCTTTGTTTTCATAAGGATATTGTTCTTGTCTTCAATATCAGATCTCTGAAGATCCTTCTGTGAAGCAGTGAGACTAGCAGCTAAGGCAAATTGGGCAACCGCAGCCCAGCGAGAAGAGGCCAACCAACTCCTATGGCTCTGGCCAACCACTGGCCCAGTTCGGTCCCTAACGACCTTAATCTGTTTACCTCCAAATACCAGGCCACACAAATACTGAGCATTAGCAGGTCCTGTACTCTTGACCATCTTGGAGAAGGCACTCTCTTCATTCGATAGTAGCTTTTCTGGGGAATCATGTTCTAGGACCTAAAAAAATGACAGGTGAAAAGTTACGAGTTGATAGTTTTTGGCTTGAAATCAGAGGTAAAAATTGTTGTATGATCCCGTTATATAAAACCTTCCTCTCCCAAAATGTACGTGAGACTCATACAAAATTTCTCCTTGCATTAAAATGAGGGCATACCTGACCAGCATCGAGAACAAGGATTTGATCAGAGTCAATAATGGTATTTAATCTGTGAGCAATAATGAGCATGGTGCATGACTTGAATTCTTCACGGATGGTTTTCTGGATAAGAGCATCGGTTCGAACGTCAACAGCTGCAGTTGCTTCATCAAGAACAAGAATCTTTGATCTCCGCAGCAGTGCTCTAGCAAGACTTATTAGTTGCCTCTGTCCAACACTAAAGTTCTCCCCTCCCTCAGAAACCTTGATGCAATAAAGACAAATCGAAACTTAATGAGAAAGTTGTCAAGGAAATAAGCTAAAAGCAATTTGTTACAATTTCTCAATTTAAACAGCTCCAACGTGATAGATACTTATACCTCAGCATCCAGACCCAAAGAATTCCTCCTAATGACATCCTTCAGATGTGCCCTCTCTAGAGCTTCCCACAGGTCAGCATCATTATGCTCATTGAAAGGATCAAGATTAAACCGCACCGTTCCTAGACAAGATAGAATAATTAGAATGATGCATGCCATAGAAAGATTCACAAAATATACATATAGGTTGAATAAGTGCATACCTGAAAAAAGAACAGGTGACTGGGGTATGATACTAAGAACTTTTCGCAAATCTGTGAGTCCAAACTTAGTAACATCACAACTGTCTATCAAGATTCTTCCTTTTTCTATTTCTACTATCCGAAACAATGCATTAATCATGCTAGATTTCCCCGCACCAGTTCTTCCGACGATTCCCAGCTTCTCACTTGCAGAAACTGTAAAAGATAATCCATGCAGTACTGGTGGAAGTCCCGGCCTATAGCGCAGGACAACGTCCTCAAACTTGATCGATCCTGCTGATGGCCACCCATGTCGGGGACGGTTGCTTTCAATTACAGCTGGAGCTTCAGAAGGCAGCTCTATATATGAACCAACACGCTCAACAGCATTCAAACTGTTTTCAGCCCTGCTTGCTTGTCTAAGAACACTACTCAACAAATTTGTGATATTTAAAGTATAAGTGAGAAGTAGACCCATTGTGGATGCAAATGCTACTCGGTCTTCTGCTCTTGCATTCTGCATGACAGCAAAGGTTGCTATCAACCAAATCATCACGCCTCCCAGTGTTTCTAACCTTATAGTGAGCCAGCGATTTGAACTGATATTCACAAGGGTGAATCTGATATTATTATCCATGGACCTCCCACTGATGCTGGCCATCCGATCATATGCTTTGTATGCACGAATGGACGATAAACCATTTAATGCTTCTCCAAATTGTGCATAAACAGGAGACCTGGTAATCGAATCCAAGCGCTTCACTTCACGGGATGTGCTCTGTAAAACGCTTACGATAAATAAGATCTTTATGCCTAATAATATATCAGGAAAAATACACAACAGGAAAATTGTCTGCAACCAAACGTACCTGATAAAAGAGGTAGGCTGCATAAAACAAAATTAGAAGTGGCATTATGGCCCAGAGGGATATTGTGCTCACAATGCCTATGAGCACAAAAGTTGAAAGGAGCTGCCAGACTTGACCCAGAAACATGTTCATAACATTTGCTACCATGCGATCTATATCACCCAGATCTTTCGCAAACCTATTGATTATCCGTCCAGTTGGAGTAGTGTGGAAGAATACCATTGGAGCTATTAGTATAGCATTTAGCAGGGCATCATGCAATCTTCTGGCTGCCCGAAGACTTGAAGTGATTAACCAAAAAGAGTTGGTCAGTGTCACAGTTACCTGAATCAAGAAAATGTGGACAAATGTCTTCAAAATCAAGAACAAGTGGAAATGGAGAATTATGCGGCAACTCTTGACACACCTGGCCAAATGACAGAATCCCATATACAAGAATGTAGAATCCAGGTTTATAACTCTTTGAGGTGCTTTTAGCTGTCCAAACACTTAGCCATGTGCTACTAGAAACTCGAAGAACTTCTGTTAATGTATAACAAGCAAATAGAACCATGACCACCCATAGGCCTCCTAATGCATTTTTGTACCTGCCAAAAAGAACAAAAAGAATCAATACAAATGCATCTATTCATTATGGACCTGGAAATATTTATTGTCAAAACGAGAATTAAATTCAAGACTTATTTGAAGCGTGAATCTTTAAAGAATAACGTAGTTTATTACCTCAGTAAAATATTCCAACTGACAACACCTGTTTCCCGTTCCTCTTGTTTAATGAGTACAGATTTTGCTCCTTTCCCTTTCTTTGCGTAGCTTACGTCATTTGGCAAGTCATTCAACACCCCATTGGAAGCAGGTGTTGAGCTTTCATGGTAATCATTTTTGCTATCTTCTTTTTCTTCTACATGTTCTTCCATTTTCCCTGCATTTTCCATTAGTTTCTGGAACAGCTTACTGCTTTTAGACAGCTCCTTAAAGGTTCCCACCTCTTTAATCGTACCATCACAGACTAGAATAATTTGATCCACTTGAGGAAGAAAATGTAGCTGATTTGTGACCAGCACCCTAGTTTTCCCTTGCAACTCTTCCTTGATACAGTGGGTGAAAACCTGGAGGTGGTAACATATTAGGCTTCAGAGAGATCACACTTGGAGATTGAAGAGGGCGAGCTAATAAGAATTGGAAACTAAAAGAATAGAACATCCAAGCTGCATGGGAAACATAAATTAGAAAAAGAGAGCACAGGGTCCCTTTGGCTTGCCTGCGTAAAATAATAATACCTGTTTAGCAACATGAGCATCTAGAGCACTTAATGGGTCGTCAAATATGTAAACATCTGAATTAGAATATACAGCCCTAGCCATTGAGACTCTTTGCTTTTGGCCACCACTAATATTGACCCCTCTTTCACCAATCTCTGTTAGATCTCGACCCTGCAACATTTAGTGTAGTGGTTAACTAACTGAAATCTTTACAAAGTGTAATGATCACCAATTTCAAAGCTAAAACATCATAAATTCACTTACTGGAAGTATGTCTAGATCATGCTGTAACTCAGTTAAATCAATAGCCTTCCAATATCTTGCAGGCTCGAATTTAGATCCAAATAAAACATTTTCGCGTACCTAGAAGAAAACTTTGAAAACTCAGAAAGTGCACCTAGGGAAGATGGCTTTGAATCGGCTAGAAAGCCAAGATTGAACATTGTAGGCATTCAAAGAAGAGATGCTTCGACTCACAGTAGCATTGAAAATCCATGAAACTTGGGGAACATAAGCAACAGTCCCCCTGATTACAACACCAGAATCTGCTCTGGGAGGCAGCTCTCCAAGCATGGCTGATACAAGCGACGTCTTCCCTTCTCCAGTGCCCCCAACAACTGCCACTAAGCTTCCAACTAGTATATCTAAGTTGATGTTTGATAAGGTGGGCTTCTCTGCCTGCAAAAAGAAAGGAGAGGGGTGTTGTTCAGCATGTTTGATACTCAACATGCAACTAGCATCATCAAGTACATGGGAAAAGTTCCTGGAATTTCTGTGTAACTACTTTCTTGCAAAATTTCCACATAATTTAAGTGTCATTGTGTGGGTCTATGAAAAGACTATGTAACTAAGAATGAACTATATATTTCTAAAATAAAAAAGTCATTATTGTCAAGCATTGACCTTTGAATCCCATGAAAAGTAACCATCCTTAATTGAGATGGCTGGAAGCCCTGGTTCAAGAGGCTGGTTTGGCACTAGAATTCTCTCCTCAGTTAAAAATAGTTCCTCCAAACGCTGTAAGGATACATTTGCATTTACAACCTGTTAAATTAAAGCAGAGTTAGAAACTAACAAAGACAAGGAGCAACTAGGTAAAATTTCGTTAAGTACGGATGAAACATAATCTCCATGTTGTAGATGAGATAATACAGGTAAAGGTGTTGAGCCAAATGCAAGATGACAGATAAGTGAACTGATAAGAAACTAATGCTACCTGACTTAATAAGTTAGGCAGCATGTTTAAAGGAAACCGTAGCACTGCAAAGAGAGAAAGCGATGTGAATGCCCTTGCAGGTGTCAAATCACCGCCGAGAAAAGTGAACATCCCAAATGATGTTAGTGTCACAACAACTGGGATGCTGTTCAGTATAAAACTGTTAAACTGCAAAAATAGAGGCAACTGGTCAGAGAAACTCCAAGGTAGTCCAGAGAAAATGTACTATCATATATTATTTATATCAAATCTATCAAGGAATGAACAGTTGCTTATCCATATGCAAACAAAAAAATCTACACAAATTATAAATTTAACAAACTGGTCTTGAAAAATAGGTAGAAAATAATTTTCAGGATCACGTGTTGTGCCTTACAGCAGATAGGAAATATGCTTTACGGAACCTTGATAGTTCATCATTCCGTATAATTTGAACTCGTTGTTGGAAACTTGTCTCCCAGGCATAACATCTGAAACATTTTATTTTCAGTAATGTAAGAACAATTACTGTCAGTGGTGTTCTATCTAGAAATGACTGGCAGCTGTAATCGAATTAAATCATACTTCACAGTGTCCATGGCTGCCAAAATTTCATTCATGAGGCCAACTCTCTTGTCAGTCTGCTGTAGTCCATCCTTTGTCAGTTTTCGCATTTTGCTGATCACGATTGTCTTTTCACAAGAGAATTTATAACCAATGAGTCATTAGACAGAACAACCAAAATCCTTATCAATAAATCAAAGCAGAAGAAGATATGTTATTAGGGCACCTTAAATCTAAGCAAGGAGTCTAATGATGGAAATGAAATTCACTAATCTGAATGTATGATGTTGCTTTAAAATATCGTGCAACCAAATCCTTTCACAACTTTCTACCCATATGTTCATCCACAAGTTCCACCTTAATGACAAGGAATTTGATGTGATATTGGATGTACTAAATTGCCAAGAAAGCATTCTAGCAGCTGAAATACCCAGACTGTTAAGCTTTTCTGAGTTCAGAACACTGGATCCACAAATCCAGGATAAAGATATCTACGAAAAATTCGACCAAAAAAAGAAGATTAAGAGGGAAATAAATGCAAATGCATGAAAGCGGGCAATGTTAATGGTTTTTCTTTTCAGTAGGGACATGATAGCCTAAGCTTAACCTTCCAAGCAAAATGGCAATATACAGACTTTTAGTAGAGAAGGGTCCTGACCTGTATGGGGATCATGAGAATTAGCATCATTGACCCAATAAGTGATGCAACACCTAATTGCTGGTAAAGAAGAACCATGGCTACAGTGATACGAAAAGGAGCTGACCATAGTCCGTGAAGTTGTTGACATATTTGCTAAATCATGAGAAAGACCATATTATTTATAATTCAATCAAATGACAGCACTTCAAAGAATTAGAGATGGCATTTTCATTTAATGGAAAACAAGACAACAATAAAACTGTACATGGTAGTATCTCTTAATGTATGATGATACCCAATCTACTTGATCTCTAGAGCATACCTGAAGGGCATTAGCATCTGTTGACATCATGTTTGTTATCTTGCCAGTTGGGAACTTCTTACGACCCTCATGAGTTAGTCTTATAGATTTACGAAATATAGCAGCTACCTGCAAACGAGGAAAATAAAAGCAACCAACTTTTCATGAATCACAAAACAGGAAACTGAGTTGGGAATTCAAACTGACCAAAAATGAATTGGAGGTTGAATGAGATTTATAGAAAAGAAAAAAAAACATCACAGCATTAGGTTGTTAACATAGATGAAGAGCTTTACCAGAGTTGATCTCAGCCTAAAACCGACCCGCATAACATTCTGGAAATACTGAGCTTCAGAGAGCACACCAAGTGACTGGACAAAGATGAATAAACTTGTCAATATGATTCACAATCTATCTTTGCAATATTATCAGTTGTTATTTTCCATAAATTTCATTTCAACCAGTCACCAGAAGTTCCTGGTGCAACTTCTAGCTGAGCTTTTCATAATGCACATAGAAACATATTTGATGTAATTATGTTTAACATATGCAGGAACGAAGATCAAATCACGTTGCTGGAAAAAACACATGATAGAATCCATACCACACCAGTGAAAATTGAGAAGGCGTATATGCAACCAATCCAAGCTGGGTCACCTCGTTGCATTGACTGCATGCCATAACAAGACAATTACAAACTCTCATGCTGAAACACAAATAATATGCTTTGGAAAGTACGTTCATTCAATTGCTTAAATCAGTCATACTTGATTACCATTACGAATACTGACTTGAAATCTCAGAAATCAGGTGGGATACAGTTCTTGCTTCTATATTTTCTTGATTATTTGGACCATACATTAGACAATGGTTGATTGTTAAACTCAGAGTTCATACAGTGTGGATATAAACTTCTCAAGCTATAAGATTTTAAAAATTCTTGAAGGAATTAAAAAGCATGAGAAGTGTTGAAACTTCATAGACTCAAAGACGATTTCCATGAACAGCTTTTGATATAATAGCCTTTAGTTGGTAGAAACTTCTACCAATACTAATGAGGCTTTAGCAAGAAAGAAACTGACCTGCAAGAGATGATTCAATAAAACCGGACCCGCAAATTGAGAAAGATCATTGCCAATCTACAAGATGTTCAAGGTAATTAGTAAACTTCTTGTGAGTCATCAAACAATCAACATCGCCTCTGACAATTCGCACCCACAAGCAAACTTGCACATGTATTAAACAAAATTTTACAGCAGATAAACTATTTTCAACAAATATTTTGCCTTTGGACTTTATAAACTGGGTAAGTTCATTACCTTGAAAAAGCCTCCCCACCAGAACCTACATAACATCTCAACAAAATCAGTTCATATATGATGAAAATAAAATTAGATTTTTTTGAATTATAGGATGTTATATCTACCTAACTAATTCACTGCTGAGAACTTATTCAAAAATTTAAGCAACAAACTATGAAAATGGTAGTTCAACTATTACCTTCTTCCAAGGCTACAATTCAATGCTCTTAGAAGCCATGGTTTGGGCCTTTGAGATTCTATAACCCAGCATTTCTGGAACCTGAAAAACTTAAAACTGTTATCCATGTTGTGCAGTGGACACACAAAATCATGTACAAGCAACTGAAATGGAGGCAACATGAAGTGGACTTTTTAATTAATCTCTCAGTCTGATCCCGTGTGTCCAACTTCCAAACATCTTTTTCAGTGATGGGTTTTCTGTACCCTAGCTGCATGAGTGGAGTCATCCATCCAAAGTATATTCCTACAGAGATGCACATGAAATTAGTATGTAGTTGAGTACATAAAATATCCACCGTACCATTAATTTTAAAAAAAAAACTTGAAGACCCGAAACCAAAGTTATAAAACTACACGTGAATTATTCTAAGTTAAAGAATTACTTACTGGAAAATATATTAACATGTCTTTCTGGGCAAATTTGCTCTTCTCCAGGTAGTGCTTCATATTCAATGTTATCAAGAGACTCGGATTGCAGAGCAATGTAACCCGGATAAGGTTCCAAATTAGGAATATAAACAAGAAGTAGAATTCCAAACAACACCTACATCAGAACAAGAACCACAGACCAAAATGTAATTGAGATGATACGGAATGACTGGAAAACAGCAAACTAAGATATAAAATCTCCTCATAGGATTGATGTATGTATTATTATATTGTAACTATAGCCTTGGACGTCTAACTTTGGTATAAGTATAACCTGCAAAATTAAAATTAAAATGTCTTGGGCAAATAAATGAGATATTGGTTGCTCAACAATGTCTAGCAATGACCTAGCTAGTCTAGAGGCTTGTCAGCCATCAAATATTTGGACAAAAAGGCTTATCAGCCTTAACTTGGAGACCATAAAATTATATAATTGGGAGATGGCAAAGATGCGAAAAAGGATACAGAGTTTATTGAACCAACAAATTTTGTAGGAGCAATAAAATGAAGAAAATATAATTAGTTTGGCACTTGGGACAAACCTGGCAACAGAGAGTGCTTATATACAGGTACAGAGCACCTCTGCAAGAGTGAAATAAAAACAAAAACAAAACCAAAAATTGTTAATGTAATGAGATCACACTTATGGCAAATAAAGTACCTAGTAAGTGAATGGGAGAAAAACTAACCTGCTGACTGTCACTGAAAGAACAAGATTCAGAACCACTGCATCTCCTACCAAGACATAAATGACTCCAAACCTTACATACCACCGGAATTCCCGGATATATATCCTAGTTTCCAAGCCAATCATAATTAGCATGGAGCACCATGCAAGAGCCTCAATGACTGAAGAAGTCATCTGCAAGAGGTTACTTTATGGGTAAGCTGTAGAATAGAATGAGTTGTTATAATAATTAGCAACAATGAAAGCTTTTAATTACAGACTATCTTGTGCGTCCTTGCTTACATTTTGAAAGACAAATTTCTCATCAGTAAGGCATATCAAAAGTAGCACAAAACATCAAAAAAAATAAGAGAGAGAGAGAAAGAGTCCACCTCAAAAGGAGCAAAGCAAGTTTTTCTATTCAGGTTAAAAATAGATATTTTCATCAGCAACCTCAGTATTGGCTCAGCAGTGAAGTAACAAGCCAACAAAGCCAATATGTAATTATAGTAATTTGACCTTAATCGAAACCTCCGGGATTTGCAATTCTTCTTGATCATCCATATTCGATAGCAGCACAGGCACAAAAGAACTAAGTGAGAAATGCAGATGACTAGGGAGTCAATTGCACAAGGTGTATATGAGCCAAAAGCACTGACTGCTTTGGCCCACACCCCATTAGCTTCTGGTTGACAATACCAGTCTATTGGCTTAAAACCCATATCTGGTATTCAATTTCACTCCCACAGATATTCTACTGAAGGCACATGATAAACTCACAAACTCATCTTGATACAATCACTGAGTTTTGTCCTTACTCAATCTAAAATTTCTTAAGTGATCGACAACAAGGTCTCAACTTCCCCACATAAAACACTTCCTGCAATAAGAACAATGCCAACTTATAAGAATAAATAGATTAAAGGCCAAAACTTTGTATGCAGAACAGATAAACAAAGAGAAAGTGACAAAAGAAAAAGAAGAAAACTATTACCCTTTCGTTCAGTCGCAGAGAAAATGAAATTTAGAAGTTTATGATAGTTTGACTGCATGTATCTGCTATATATGAACCATCTAAAGAGAACCCAGAAAAATGTACGAGAAGGTGGTTAAAACTTGGTCTTTTCAATGCTCAAACGGGTACACGTCCAAACCCAACACTCCATATAGTCCATAGCATCCAAATATACACAAACGGCCGCAAACAAGAACAAAAAACAAGTAGAATCTGAGAGTGAGATGAGAGGGACACCTTTCAAACGAGAGTGATTGTTTTGTGTTGCGGCTCCAGTTCTACATGAAGAAGACTCATTGGGCATTGCACACGTCACGGCTTACGAAGAACCACCCTCATTTGGAAAACGACATGAAAATGAGATGAACAAAGTGACAATGTGAGAATTTTTTTTAAAAATGGGGAGCATTATAAATTAAATTAAATAACATAACATGGTCAAGGTATCGCCTCTCTGATTTTGGCTGCTTCCCCATACCATAAACGTATAATATACACAAGATATTTGGAACCACATATTATTCATTTGATATAATTCACAGAGCCTACTTTTATATGAATATGATGATGTAGTGTTGCAGTCACGGGGCATGAAGAGACTTTTTTTTTTTTTGGCTCACTTGGGTATTGGGGGTTAACTGAAGGACTTTTGTTATGTGGACCCAAGAAGTTATCTTGCACTCAAGCAATAGAAGTGCTAACTTCAAAATATGATTCGTTGTACTCGTCTTTTTAAATTCACAATATTACGTTTTGCGTAGTCATCTTAAATACATGGAAATTTTAGGATTAGTCCAAGTCGGGCGGGAAGATAGAGTAATGGCTCAAGGGTGCAATTCCCTCTAATCTAATGTAACAGAAAAATAATCTTATTTTTTAAAATTAAAAGCTAAATCATTTAAAATCCAAATAAATCTTAAGCTGATTTTAGCCGAACCCAAAGGTTTGTTCAGTTAAACCACTTATGCATACATGGTTAGATTAGTTGGTTGGGAGAGTGAATCCACCCAAGCTCGAATCCCCCTTTCCGTATGTTACATTAATTTAGTTTAGTTTAGACCATCGCTTGTATATAAAAAAAAATTGTTAAAGCTTAGTCGAAAATCCTCCTGAAATTTCTGGCATCATAATTTCCTTACAATAATACAACAAAATTCTTTAGCAGTTAAGCTCGTGCATGCATAGCATTGACAGGCCATCCTTAAAGGATTTCCATGTATGAATTTCACTAGGGAAACCATTTATTTCCACATCCTAGTCCCAAGTAAACATTTACAAACAAGCAGGACAACTTGGAATGTCCTGTCACTATCACCCTCATTATATAAAGCCACTGGAAAAATTGAAGTTTGTAGAAGCTAAATTAGTAAAAATTGTGTAAAAATTAGTCATCAGCATATGTGTGAAACTTCTTCACTAGGTCAGAGACAGTTTTCCTACATGTCAGTATGGTCCCAGTCAACTGCTCTCTCTTCAAAACCGTATTCCGACTGCTGAAGCCTATTCTTGGCCAACCTGCTCATTACAGCAAGACCTAGAGAGAAGAAGAAAAAAAAAGATTTAAACATGATCAGATTTTGAAAACAGATAAGAGCATTCGTTCATTCATGAACCTACTAATTCTACTTGCCGATATAATGTGTGTCAAGTAAGCAAGTGGAGTCACACAATACCTTCAACCATTCTGTAGAGGGCTGACCACCACCCATCTCTAGAGATCTGGTATTGATCAAGAGACTCTTCAATCACTTCATCATGCTTCCCTTCCAAAACTCCTCGGAGAGTTATTACCGCGTCCTTGGTCTTCTTGAGGATACTGTTCTCATCTTCAATTTCCAACCGTTGAAGGTCATTCTGCGATGAAGTGAGGCTCACAGCAACAGCAAACTGGGCAGCTGCAGCCCAGCGAGAAGATGCCAGCCATCTCCTCTGTCCATCTAGTTGCCTGTTCTCTTCTCTCCCCAACCTGTTTTCCCCTTCCCCTCCAAGTACCAAGCTTCGTAAATATTGAGCATTTGCTGAGCCTGTACTTTGTACCATTTTAGAGAAAGCACTTCCCTCATTTGACAGCAGATGCTCTGGAGTATCATATTCTCGAACCTGGGAAGCCCCGAAAATTTTGTCAACAAAAAAAGAAAAGAGCGAAAAAAATAAAAAGCAAGCTTGAAGAACTCTGAATTGGAGCATACCCGGCCAGCATCAAGCAGAAGGACTCGGTCACAGTCAATAATGGTATTAAGACGATGAGCAATGATGAGCATTGTACATGATTTAAATTCTTCACGAATAGTTTTTTGAATAAGAGCATCAGTTCTGACATCAACAGCTGCAGTTGCTTCATCAAGAACGAGTATTTTTGATCTCCGCAACAGAGCACGAGAAAGACTTAATAGTTGCCGCTGTCCAACACTGAAATTCTCTCCTGCCTCCGAGACCTTGACATATCATAAATGGATTATTAATGAGGAAGAGCCTATTTATAATAATACCAAAGCCACATCAAGTAAAGCAAAGTTGAGCATGTACCTCAGCATCTAGTCCCAAAGAATTCCTCCTGATGGCATCTTTCAAATGTGCCCTTTCTAAAGCTTCCCAGAGATCAGCATCGTTATGTTCATGGAAAGGATCAAGATTAAACCTCACAGTTCCTAAGAAAAATAGAACAAGAGGATCATTATACTTCACTAGGTGTTGTCAACTAAAACATATCAACTTTGAATGAGAAGATAGCTTGCTGGGTCAACGTGACTAGAGTTGTGTGTACCTGAAAAAAGAACTGGTGACTGTGGTATAATACCAAGAACTTTACGTAGATCTGTCAATCCAAACTTAGCAATATCACAATCATCAATCAAAATTCTTCCTCTTTCTAATTCAACAATCCGAAATAAAGCATTTAGCATGCTGGACTTTCCTGCCCCGGTCCTTCCAACAATTCCAACCTTATCACTTGGAGAAATTGAGAAAGACAGCTCATGCAAAACTGGAGGAAGTTCGGGTCTATAACGTAGAACAACATCCTCGAACTTGATAGATCCAGATGAAGGCCATCCTGGAGGGGGGCGGTTGCTCTCAATTATAGCTGGAGCCTCTGAAGGCAAATCTATATATGTACCAACCCGCTCAACAGCATTTAAGCTATTCTCAGCCAGGCTTGCAAGTCTCAGTACACCAGTCAATAAACTTGTAATATTAAGCGCATAACTGAGAAGTAGGCCCATAGTGGATGCAAACTCCTGCTGGTTCTCTGCCCTTCCATTCTGCATAACAGCAAAGGTAGCTGTAAACCATATCATGAGGCCTCCCAATGTTTCCAAACGGATTCCAAGCCAGCGGTTTCCACTCATGTTCACCAGTGCGAATCTGATATTGTTGTCCACAGATTTTCCATTAATGTCTGACATCCGATCATAAGCCTTATATGCACGAATAGTTGCTAAACCATTCAGTGCTTCTCCAAATTGTGCATAAACAGGGGATCTGCTGATGGAGTCCATGCGCTTTACCTCACGAGCCATGCTCTATCCCAAGACAAAAAACAAAATAGATGATATTAGAAAAATACAAACTGCGACATGAAATTGATACAACAATAAAAAACAGTAATAATCGCCAATAGGAACAGGCTTAAGTAATCAAAAACTAGTAACTTTGAGGTAAGAGTGACTCGAGTTAACAGGATGGCCCCATCTCACTAGCCCACCCTCATAAAAATCTCTGATTCTGCCCTTGGTAAAAATGAATCTTTTCAGGCTTAAGCAACGCCTATACAATTTATTTAACATTAAGTTGATGTATTGCACAGCTATGGCCGAAAACAGTTTGTCACCAAAAGCAAGTCAAACATGAAATCAGTGGACTATCTCACGTACCTGATAGTAGAGATAGGCTGCATAAAACAAAACCAGAAGGGGCATAATGGCCCACAAGGACATAGTGCTCACAATCCCTATCAAGATGAAGGTAGAAAAGAGCTGAGACACTTGGCCAAGAAACATATTGACAAATGGAGCAACATTCCGATCAATGTCTCCAAGATCCTTTGCAAATCTATTTATGATACGTCCAAGGGGATTAGTCTGGAAGAAGACCATTGGAGCTCTTAATATAGAGCTAAGCATGGCCTCATGCAACCTCCTGGCAGCATAAAGACTAGAAATAATCAACCAATAAGAGTTTGCCAGTGTCACCATAACCTGAAACCAAGAATTGTATTTGGATTTTCATCACAAAAAAGGAGGCAAAAGTACTTCAAGCTTCTCAGAAAAACCAGAAAATAACAAGCGACTCTCTACAAAAGATAGTTGATACAAACTTCTATAACAAACCTTAAATTAACTGATGTTTAACTGTATTCTTACCTGACCAAATGATAGAAGTGCATATATCAGATTGTAGAAACCAGGGTCATAATTCTCTATCATGCTTTGATCAGTCCAATGGCTCAACCATGTGCTACTTGAAACTCGTAGAACCTCAGTTGAAACATAGCATGTAAAGAGTATCATAACCACCCACAAGCCTCCTAATGCATTCTTATACCTGGATAAGAAATTGCACATTTAAACTACTTTCTCTATAAAAAAATGCTGTACAAAGAGCAAACAGAAGATTTCATAAAAGTAGGAATCCGGAAATCTGCCTATTTCAAGCATAATCTGATGAAATAAATGCTACTCTCACCCAAAAAAGGAGGCAAAGAAATATAAACACCAACCCTGCAACCACACCAGCAAATGCATTCACCCAATCAAGAACCAATTGTAAGGCCAGACATACCAATAGATGTCAGACAAATAAATTTTATTATTTCCCTAAAACTACCGGTCAGAATTTCCCAAACATTCTTAAGAAAAGTCCGAAAAAAAAAGAGGAATGAACCTAGAGATGACGACCATCATCAGGTATAAGTATCTAGAAATATTTCTAAGAACTGAATACCTAGATAATGTGTGGACGGAAATAGCAACTAGTACAGTCCCCCTTACACAGTAAGATCAAAACTGATGATACTCCAAACAGCTTAGAAACCTAGATATTTCTTAAGGAGAAAGGGATGTCTTAACTTAGGAGAATACTAAGTGAATTCGAGGGGATACTGAAAGTTTATTATTGAAACTCTGATTACCTCGCCAAGACATTCCAGCTAATAACGCCTGTTTCTCGTTCTTCTTGTTTGATAAGAACAGATTTTCCTTTTGATTTTTTCACATGGCTTGCATCCTTTGGCATAACATTAACAACTCCATTGGCAATAGGTTTTGAAGAGGCATTCTGATCAATCATTTCACCATTCTGATCAATTGTTTCACCTTCTTCTTTTTCTTCTGCATACTCTTCCATCTTGCCGGCATTTTCCATCAGCTTTTTGAACAGCGTTCCATTATTGGAAAGCTCCTCAAACGTTCCCTCCTCTTTCACCATACCTTCATGGACCAGGATGATTCTATCAACTTGTGAAAGAAAATGCAGCTGATTTGTAACAAGAACCCTGGTTTTCCCTCTTAATTCTCCCCTGATGCATTTATCAAAAACCTGGTATGAAACATAAGTAAAAATAAGACGACTATACAAAAAAACAATTTAATAACCAACTTTGAGGAGCCAAAGATAGTGCATGCAGGTGTAGAACGGAATAGCGCAAAAGACAAGATAAACCAGCATGTATTTTAGTCATTTGGTATCCCTTATAAGAAAGATTCCATAAGCTGTATAATAGAAAATATTAGAAGGAATATGCAACTATACTATTAAAATCCATTGTATTAATAAATGAATCTGTGAAAAAGTGTACACCGATCTGCCAACACAAATGAATAAATAAACACATGCCTATGTAGGTCAGTCCAATTAACCCTGAATAAATAAACAAAAGGATAATAGATTATATTTTATATTTAGAAATAGAATGTAGAAGCAACAAAGGATAACTGTACTCCTGTCCTGAGCACTAAAGTTAAATGTAAAACAGTAACCTGTCGAGCCACGTGAGCATCCAGAGCACTCAAGGGATCATCAAAAATGTATACATCAGAATTGGAGTAGACAGCCCTAGCCATAGACACTCTTTGCTTCTGCCCACCACTAATATTCACTCCTCTTTCACCAATCTCGGTCAGATCACCACCCTAATTATTCAGCATGTGAAACAAATTAGGCCCACAAATTGCAGGGTGTACCGTAAGAACTAGCAGCAAGATAGAACTCTAAGAGCACTTACAGGCAGTAAGTCAAGGTCGTGCCTCAATGCAGTCACATCTATTGCCTTCTCATATCTCGCAGATTCAAAGAAGGATCCAAATAAAATGTTGTCACGTACCTGAAATCATAAATACTGAAAGTAACCAACTTGCACAAGCATTGTAATCAAATTTTTAACTACATCCCAGACCACTGTATTCAACTAATTATGAGGATAAGAAGAACAAGTATTATTCATGCCAGCAAGTTTCCAATCTCAGGGTTCTCTAGGTTCGCAGAAACATCACAGAAACAGTAAGCTCCAATAAATTAAAACAGATACATATTTGAAAGACGTATAGAAACATATAAAACAGGGCAAGCTAAAACTTACAGTTGCATTAAAAATCCATGAAACTTGTGGAACGTAAGCAACCATTCCTCTCATTACCACACTCGCGTCTGCTACTGGAGGAAGCTCCCCAAGCATTGCAGATATAAGTGATGTCTTTCCTTCACCAGTACTTCCAACAATTGCTACCAAGCTCCCAACAGGGATGTCCAAATTAACATTCGTCAACGTGGGCTTCTCCGCCTGAAGGAAAACATATATTTCAAGGGCTGTTTGTTCACAGAGAAAATGCAAAACTAACCAACACATTCTTAAAATTATTTTGTATCAGCAAGCCATTTCATTACAAGACAACTGTTATAGCAGCAAAGCAACAATTAATGAGAGAGCTAGGATGCCATGCCTGATAAAACAGAGAGCATAGAATTACTTTGGAGGCAGAGGAGACCCCCACCCCCCGCCAATTATTTCATGCAAGCTTGTTTAAGCAATAGAATTACTTATAAACAGAAGCCTTGTACACAACAAACACAAACTTATGATGTAAGATGGTGAGAACAGCCAGCAAGCCAGCATTTACAACATTCATTCTTGAATTAAATACGAAACTCAAATTGCACACCCAAAACACAAGCCTAGAACAAAAAGACACTTAACTTGACATCATACATGAACACATACAGGTAATTATGAATCAATTGTAAGCTTAGTATATTCGTAACAATCACACAAAAACAAAAGCAACATATCAATGAGACCTTTGAATCCCAAGAAAAGTATCCATTCTTAATTGAGATGGCCGGCAATCCTGGATCAAGAGGAGGATTTGGCAGAAGTACTCTCTCTTCAGCTGAAAGCAGCTCCTCCAAGCGTTTTAAGGATACATTAGCATTAACCACCTGTCGAAGTAAAGGAACATTAGGAATTTAGAAGTGGAAGAAACCATGCAAGCAGTTTCACAAAGTTGGCAGACAAAGAACTTCATTTGATACTTAATAAGGAAAATGAAAATGAAACAGTATATTTAATGCCCACAAGGCCAACATATTCCTAAATTGGTTATTTGAAGCACCAGCAGGAATTTTTTGATATTGAATAACCAACAGGATATAATACACTGAAATATTCTTGACCATTTTCCAGAAAAACCTAAGGTTTGAACCTCGACCAATAAAACCAAATTTGTTCATAAAGTGAAGGTTAATAAAATGACTATCTTCCTAAAAGAACCTGAGCACTATAAGATACTATACACCAAGTAAAGTAAACAGTAAATAATCACAATAATAATTCATCCTCTCTATGTGCTAAAATGTCATATAAAATATCACAGCATAATCAGACTATAACATGTGCATGACTGAGGAAAGAAGTCAAAACCTGAGTTATTATATTAGGAAGCATGAATAGAGGAAACCGAAGCACAGCAAACAGAGAAAGTGATGTAAATGCCCTTGCAGGTGTAAGATCGCCCCCCAGCAAGGTGAACAATCCAAATGAAATCACAGTGACTACAACTGGGATGCTATTTAGTAAAAATCCATTACACTGCAAAACAAGACAAAGAGTCAGGGAAAAGCAAAAGCCAGAAAATGGATGAAGTCATGATTTTGGATATGCACACAAAACTGAAAACATGATACTCATGATTCACATAACACCATGCAAAGTGCCTACTTCAGTAATCAACTGCAGCTTCTGATGGCATGCCAACAATTAATCAAATCAAAGAGGTTTTCTTATAGGAATGAGGAACTTCAAAGAAAAGAGAAATTAGAAGATATCTACATCAAATGAGTTGATATGGTAAGAAAGAAACAAATTTCAGAAGAAAAAAAATTCAACGCCTTACCGCTCCCAGCAGTGATGCTTTTCGAAACCAGAACAATTCATCGGTTCGAACACCTTGTACCTTGGATTGGAAACTACTCTCCCATGCATAACTCCTGAGCCATTTGGAAAATAGACAATGAAAACAATAAATATAAATCCCAGTAACATACGTACACATATCACCAAAATTGAGTCATACTTCACAGTGTCCATTGCAGCCAAAATTTCATTCATGAGGCCAATTCTCTTGTCTGTACGTTGCAACCCCTCCTTAGACAATTTCTGCATTTTGCTTATCACAAATGTCTGTTCCATCCAAGTAAATCAAAAAGATCAAGACAAATTAAATTGATAGGAGATTTGAACATGATGCACAAACATAAAATAAAATTAATGTAGATACTAACTTAACACACATACACACACACACTTTAGTCTGATATCCTCTCTTTTTGTAACAATTAATGTGATACTAACGTAGTCATTAGTCAGGGTTCTTCTTTCAGTATAACTAACATGATTTTAACATAGTTTTTATTGTAAAAACAAGAAAAATCAAATGGGGTAACTCTTTTACCTGCAGGGGGAACAAAAGAACTAACATGAGTGCACCAAGTAGTGAAGCAATGCCCAATTGCTGATAAAGAAGAACCATGGAGATAATGATACGAAATGGAGCTGACCATAAAGTGTGAAGAGATTGGGATATTTGCTGTGTAAAGAAACAACAAAAGTTAGCCAACCAAGGGAGCTTTACAATTATTTTGAGGACTAAATGTGCTTCTGAACCACAAATAGGAAAACATGTTATATAAGTTAAATGATTTATACTGCTATTTGTTTGTCATTGCCTGTATATATTTACAAAAGGATGAGATCAACCCAAATCTGTTTTTGTCACTAATTTTGAGTAGACAATAAATCAGAAAAAGAAAACTAGCTTCTTATGTTCCGAGATGAAAGTTTCCAGAAAGTATGGCTCCAGTCGCTTATTCAAGGATTTTACTATTGTATGACTTCAGGAAGTTGCAATAGTAATATCTAATGAGATAATTGATTGTCATGCATCATCACTAACAGTAATATATCACGTAATCACAACTTTTGGTAAGAGTGCGTGCCTGAAGTGCTTCAGCATCAGTTGTCATCAAGTTGGTTATTTTCCCAGATGCAAACTTCTTTCGAGCTTCATGAGTAAGCCTTAAAGATTTCCGAAACACAGCAGCAACCTTAAAGAAGAAAATATAGAATCATGCTCTGCAAATAGATATATCAATAACAAGTTTTGCATAATTTCATAAATTTATGAGTTCAAAACTTCCCCACATTATTAGACAAGCCAGAAGACAATACTGCTAGCTAAACCCCTGAACATAAAATATTAAAACCAATTCCCCAGTCAAAACATATTAGAAAAGTAACAAGACCTTTTAACCCTCTCCATTACTCATAACTCACCAGCTAAATGTCCCAGTCCCCCAATAAATAGCATACTAAGATTGAATTTGAGCTTGGCATTTTATGCTTCTCACCAAAACCAAAGCCCAAACAAAGCCAACACCACCTCTAGACATCACTAAGCTAAGGATCTATTACAAAATTCCAACCCTCACTCACCCAGGACTAAGTAAAAGGACCTAAAATTGATAGACCAATGTTTATTGCTATTGCAACATGGCATTGATAAAATACTATAAACATGTTAAAACAAAAGGATGAAGAAAAAAAAAATTGGCTTAATAGCATCAAAATGGAACTGGCAAAATACCAAGGTTGACCGTAGACGGAAGCCAACACGCATGACATTTTGAAAATACTGCGCTTCACATAACACGCCAGCAACCTGGAAGCAAGTTACAGCAATCAGATATCCAGACTGCTTGATTTTCCCATTCCAAATAGATAAAACAAATGCTGCAGAATGAGGACATGCGAATTGCAGTAACAAGAGCAAATATCTAAAGTAATAGATCACGACATACGTGCATAGCTACTAATGCAAGTATCAACATTTTCTTTATAAAAAAACATATCCACAGGCAAAAGTCATTTTTTAATGGGAAACACATTCAAAAAATGGTATGAATAACAACATAACTAGAATCTACAAAGGAAGTTCCCAGTGCTACAGAAACACATGAACCAGCTTAAGGTATCAGTAATTAATTAAGATATTTAAGGTGACAGAGAAAATACAAGAAAGGTGAGAAAGAAGATACAAAACAAGCACTAGGTCATGTTTTAACAAACACAAATATTTAATTTTCCTTCTCTGGCATGTTTCTTCAAGCCAACTTAATTACATATTTCAATATGGGAAACATGAGAATGACTGTAAAACACAGGAATTCGCTTTCGACAATTCAGCTATTATTTGAATTTGAAGATATAAAGTGAAACAGAAGAATACAAGCTCTAGATCATTTAGCTCACAAAGAAAAGATGAAATTTTCTGTCTAAACATCTTTCTCTACCAACATAATCAAAAGACTAAACCAAGCACTCACGAAAAATTGCAAATAGCTTTTGGGTCTAGTGGCGCATCCTCCCCTTAAAAATAAGGGTGTAGGATAAGTTCCAGGGCTCAATCCTCAACAGATGTGCACATGTTGTGTAATTTTCTTAGAATAAAAGGAACATCCCTTTAAATTTTCCAAAGCAGCAAAACTATGTAAGCATATGTGATAGTAAAGGCTAGCTGTGCAAAAATAATCTGTCTTGGCATACATAAATAACCTAAATATAAAGCAAAGAATTTATAATATATCATACCACTCCAGCAAATATTGAGAAGGCATAGATGTAACCAATCCATGCTGGATCCCCTCGTTGCATAGACTGCAGACAATTGAAGAAATATTTGAATTTCTATAGAAAAAGAAGGATTATGACAATAACAATCAAGTATCATTTTACAAGACTCTGATACACTGCTTCTGAGTTCAGAGATGTGGAGGAACTATAACATACCAGAAACATACTTTTAAAAATAAAAAATTATGCATTGTGGATCAGTATCCGATCCACTATATTAACATTTAAATTAAACTTGCATTAGTAAGGTCAGGTTAAAGCTAATCTGAAATAGCAGCGACTACAATTTTCAGGTTATTAAAGTCATGCGAGTGAATGTTATTATCCTTGTTTCCTTTCTTCATTTATTATATAGAAACTTCAGAATGTTTATTGGCGTTTCAATAATTTCATGACCAATATGACAAATACATAAAATGCAGGCCTACTTGATCAGCACAAGTTGAACTCATAGACAGCACTCACAGCCACAATCACCAATACTCATACACAGCACTCACATAGCCACAACAATCACCAATACCATTACACCTACGGAGTTGGATATTGTAATAATGACCGGAGACATACATGGAAACATAAAAAGGTGAAGTTTAGGAATCAACACAAACCTGTAAGAGGTGGTTCAAAATAAGTGGCCCCACAAATTGGGAAAGATCATTGCCAATCTAAAAGTTGTCAACAAAACAATAGAATAAGTTATGTCACACAAAACATCCAATTTTACGATGTAAAAAACATTTCATACAGAACAGACAAAATAATAACTCTTCATATTTGGACCAATTTTCTAGCAATGAGCATTAGAATCACAAACCCCTCTCAGGCAGAGATGATCCAGAGTTACTGAAGTTGAGAAAAACAACCAAAAATAATAGAAATGTCTCCCCAATCATACTGAACCAATGTATGTTATTAAGGGGTGAACAAGGGGTTTATTTCCACGAATATCTCCCTCGTGACCAGATTGGATTTTCACAACATCCCTCCCTACTAACTACCTAAACAAGGTGCATGGACTGCAATTTTGCTACTAGTGAAACTAAATTATGCTCCCCTGCCAATCAGATTGAACTGGTGTATGTTAGTATCTAGCAAAGTATTACTGTTATTTTCTCCATTTTCATCAAGGAGCTAGAAACAAAACTATGGCCAAATGTGCTCATATTAACCAAAGAAATCATTAATGGATCCATGGAACTTGCTGAACAGTGTGACCAGCATGTGTGCTAAACTAAAAAACCAACAGAAAACAACAATGACAAACAGTACTGTAGTTGACTGAACATATATATTCTAATGAATAAAATATAAGTGTAATGACCTTTGCATACATGTGTAACAAACTTTGCAGACTACTACTAGATAAAAACCATTCTAAAGAACAAGCCAATTACCTTCCAAAAGCCTCCCCACCAAAACCTATGAAAAGCACAAATAAAATATTAATGAGAAGCATATACATAGAATTGCATGGGAAGCACAATACAATAAGGACAAGAAAGTGAGGATGGATTCGCATCTCAGCTGAGGATCTTCATAAATTACCTTCCTCCAAGGCTAGAGTTCAATGCTCTTAAAAGCCATGGTTTAGGCTTTCGACGTTCCTCAGCCCAACATCTTTGGAACCTAGAAATTCGGTAAAAGAATTATTATGCAAATTGTAATGATTAGTTTAAGTGGAAACTAATGTTTGAAAATAACAAGCACGCACTTATTGTTCAGTGTTTCAGTCCGATCCCAAGTATCCAATTTCCAGACATCTTTCTCTGTGAGGGGTCTTTGATAGCCTAGTTTCATAAGGGGATTCATCCATGAAAACAGTACTCCTGGTAAAAACACAAAATCAAGATATGAGTTGAGAAATCAGCCATGGAAAAAGGGTTCACTGCACTCTTGAGAATACTATGAATGGTCCTAGATCCTTCGCCTTTATATCATACAAAATTAGCAATTAAAAAAAAAGGTACAAGGTAAAGAATAAATTTAAAAAAATAAAAATAAAGAATGGTAAATCAGTTTGCACAGATCTCAACAAACAATGAAATCGCCTCTAACAAGGGCATTTTAGGATGGTTCGGCAGACCACACTAAAGTTGGGATATTTCTATAAATAAAAATTAGTTTACTAACAACATCAGCATCTCTATCATCATTTAATTCTCCACAAATTTTCTAACTGTCAAGCATTAGGATCATATCAAATTTATATACATACTTGAAAATATGTTGGCATTCCTCTCAGGACATATTTGCTCTCCTCCAGGAAGTGCTTCATACGCAGCATCATCAATTGATTCAGTATGGATTGGAGTATAACCAGGATAAGTAACCAGATTTGGAACATACACAAGCAAAAGTATTCCAAACAAACCCTACATTAGAATAAAAATACATATCAAGAACAAATTGAAATTAGATTTGCAGCCTAATTAAAGATAAATAGCAAACTTTAAATATTGAACAATACCAGTATTGCCCACCTTTTATCTTAAACATTCTTAGCCATCTGTTTATACTAAATATACATTTGTCCACACATACAAGACCAAGGCATACACAATCTATGTGACCAAGCAAACTATATAAGTTCTTATTAGGAAAAAATAAAATCTAAACCCTAAACCATTTGGATAGCTTTCAGAACCTTTGTACAAATTAATTATCCGCTAAACAACAAATTCAAGACTTGGCTGGCTGCATTGCATGCCCTTCTTAGAGTGGCCTAAGAGTCATTAGCACGTAGCAGCCTCAGGCTGGCCTAGCTGAAGGCTCATCAGATTAACAAGAATAACCTAAAGCATTTGGATGCAAGACACAGACAAAAGGTAAACAAAAGCATAACCAGTGAAAATTAAGTTAAAAGGGAGAAACAAAACAAACAAACCTGGGCAGCAACTTCACTGATGTACAAGTATAGTACAGATCTGCAAGGGTTACACAGCATTGTAAGTTTGTCTTGCACAACCACGCATAATGTACTAGTGATGACTTAATATTAAAAACAAAAAAGTTGGAAAATATAAACAGTCATATCATCTTTTGACAAGGAAGGAACCAGTTTAGGTAAACAGAGACACACAAACCTGCCATATAAGTCCTTTAGTGAAAGAATGAGATTCAGCATCACAGAATCCCCCACTAAAGTATATATTACTCCAAATCTAACAAACCATCGAAACTCACGGATGTAGATCTTAGTTTCCACACCAATCATGACCAGCATAGAGCACCAAGTAAGAGCCTCTAAGATTAGAGAAACCACCTGCCAAGAAAGGATGAAACTAAAATACTTGGCATATGATTAAGCTTACTGAAAGTTTGTTTTTAGTATTTTATTTTCCCTTTAATAAAGGTTTGTTTCTTCTTCTTTTTTTCCAAAAAAAAAAGTAACTTACTAGTAGGTTAGTGATGCTTCTATGTCTAAAGCTAATTAAGTTTGAAGTGTAGAAAACCAAATCCCATTGCATTTCCATTAATCACAGTTCGTGGTTTGTGAAACTTGATCTCCTTAGATGTTTTGGAAAATTGACAACTGAAATCTTCTGTAGTGTAAAATTTCTATAATGGATTTATATCTGTGTCCAAGTACAATAGCATCTTTTATTCACTCTACTAAGTGGGTGATGATGACTGTCTAATTACCCTACATGTGATAAATGGCAACATTGGTTTCTCCAGTTAAATTCATTTGTACGTAATTTTGTATGTAAAACAAAATTATTTCTTAATTAACAAGGGTACAACATCACATAATCAACGTAAACAGTCCTGGTTTTTTTTTTTTGGTTGCCAACTTTTATAATTTAAGCTGCAAAAATATGTTGTTGTTTCCCTGATGCTAAAGTACACATGCAATGCAGTTGATCTAGTTCCTCATGCATACTTACCACAAAATCGAAATTTCAAAATTCTTACAGATTTCCACAAAATCACTCTTGAACTAGATAATATAGTGAAATAAAGCTTTTAAAGAAGTAGGACAAGTCGAAGAAAAAACCCACGACATTGAATGAAAACTTTGGGGGAACAACATTTTTCATGTTTTACTTAATGGTTATGGGGTCACTGGGTCATCCCTGAAAACTTTTTTTGCCCTTCAATTAATTCATTTGCACATGTATAAGTTGAAGCTACTGTTATCAATACAAAACTTATAGGCATGTATGAAGTCAGTACAACAGCTAAAATACATTACAGAATGAATCAGCAAACCAACCTCAAATGGTGCAAAGCCAGACTGCCCATCTAAATTCAGCACTGAAATTCCCATGATCAGCCTGAACAAAGGCTCGGCGGTGCAATAACCAGCCAATAACGCCAATACATAATTGTAAACGTTGGACTGCAAACAGAACCTTTGGGCTTTGAAATCCTTCTTGATCCGCCATATTCGATAGATGCAGAGACCCAGAAGAACCAAATGAGAAATGGAGACAACTAAAGAATCAACCGCGCAAGGCGTGTATGCACCAAACGCATTCTCCACCGCTTTTGTCCACACCCCATGGGCCACCGGACGACAATACCAATCCAAAGGAACAAAACCCATCTTTTTGGTCACTTTCTTCACAAAAGCTGCTCACTTTAAAGCACATAATCCATCGCAGTCCCCACTGTGAGCCACTCCTGCGTTATGATAAAATTTACCTTTAGCCTCAGGTGGAAAAACCAAGCATCAATCAATGGAATCTCTTAAAAGGGTAAAACTATAAATAAATAAATTATAATTCCTCATTTTTAAGCTGAATAATAGTTTCCCAACTTTTGACTTTCTCCGAGAAAACATTATGGTTCAAAAGAATAGGAAAAAAAAAAATACAACCAACCGAAAAATGTATCGTCAAGAAAAGAATAGAAACTTGACCCCAAAAAAAAAAAAAAACAAGCAAACATTTGCGATATGTTACCAAAATTTTCAAAGGAAGTTTCTATATTCTCTGGTTAATACCATATTAATAATACCTGACACTCTAAGATTCTAAGCTCTGCTATACTCTGGTAGTACTTTTTCTCAGTAACCAAACAGAGCACTAGACTCAAACTAGCAAAACCATAGCAAATCTAAATTCAACCCAACAAACTTGTAAAAGAATACGGAAATGGATGAAAAGCGTTCACTAATACAAAAACAAAATTCAAACGTAACAAAACCACACCATTTACAGGATTAATACAAATATGAACAACAACAACAACAACAACCATAAATTTCAGATTTCAGAAGAACTTATACCTCAGAGACTTTGCATTCACTCAAAACCAAGAAACAAAACTGCTTGCCTCAAACAAAAACTAAAACTAAGACAAACAAAACTGTAGAACAAAAGCTTCGACTTTTTTGGGTTAAAAACAAAGAAAATAATAATAAGTTAAATCCCAAAAAGCTCCTCCTGGGCATTTGGTACAGAGAAAGTGGAAGGAGAAAAGCCCATTTTCATGGAGAAATTGCTAACCTTTTGTGGCCTTCTGTTTGTATTTTAATGTTGCTCTGCGGCAGTAATGATATGGAATTGGTTCTCTTATTCAGATGGTATCTAATTCCTGTGGAGGAACCGAAGACCAAAGCTTTTATTTTATTCCCTTTATTTTTATTTGTTAACGACCCAATGCACCTAAAATAAAAAATGAAATTTGTACGAAAAAACTAGGTTGGTTTGGTTTGGTGCGTCATCGATTACGATAAGATTTTTTTCCTTGTGAGAAATAAATTCGACTCTGGTACAAAATTATAAGGATAATGTGGAAATTTGGGTTTTTGTTCTTGTGTGTATAATAGTTAAATGTATGGAGGTGGGAGAAGATAGAGGAGAGGTGGGCTGTGAGAAGGGTATAGTTGTCTTTTTGGTGAAAGTGTCGGGTGAGAAAAAAAGGTTACATGTAGTGATGTGGTCAATCATTTGTTTAATTATTATGTTGTCTTTTGATTGTTTGGGAGGTTTCAACTTTTGGGTTGTATCTACCAAAAGTATAGAGAAAAACTTTTAGATTGCATTTGATTCGTGGAAAAAGTCTCTTGGAATGGGAAATTATTTGTTTTTTCATGTTTGGTAAGTTCACACATGAAAAATAATTTCTTGGCTCATAAAAAATAGGATAGAAATGAAACATTCCATTCAGCTTGGGTTTTAATTTCCCTTCTCGTGAGAAATCAAAATACGCATTAATTATAAATGTTTCATGACCAATTTACTACTGAAGAAATTACTTTTATTACATCACGTCACGTCACATGTATTAATTATTCTAAAATTATGTCACGTGTAAAATCAATTTAACTTTAACTTTTTACTGCAATCAACAATGATCTCCACCAAACATACATGACGCTTTAACTAATACACGAAAATATATTCCATGATTTTTATGTCTATCAATAACTACGATTAAGCCAAAATTAAAGGTCACAACAAAAAGAGGAAATAAAAGGAGTGTCTGTAGCTCTGATTTTTGGATTGGATACTTGGTAAAGAATAATAAAAATAATAAATAAAAATAGACATGTGTGATGTGGAAGGCAGAAGAAGCGAGTATATATCTTTATTTGGTATCGCAAAGGCACACATCACATGTTTTGATTTGATTGTCAGCGTCGTTTCGTTCATATCCTTCTGACCCGCACAAGCCGGAGCGAATCCGGCCAATTGAAAAGCTTTTGGCAGTCCAAATACTTTTGGAAATTACTTCCCTTTGAGATATGGAAGAATTCTTATATTTCTGATAATAGCAGTACGACATATATATATATATATAAATTTTTATTTTTTATTTTTGATGAATTATTTTTGCATATGTGTTAATCTGTAATTCGCATAGAATAAGAGTATCTTCTTTTATTTTTTATTTTTTAAATATCCATTTACTAGTTGTGTTTTTTTGGGTGGTAATATTGTTAGGCCTTTTTAGTTATTTGAAAGTGATAGATGTAGTAGTTTTAGGCTAGTTGGGCAGGATAGTAAGTTCATCCCTTTACACTCAAGTATGAATTCCTTTTTACGTAAACTTGTA
Source organism: Prunus persica (assembly GCF_000346465.2). Lineage (NCBI taxonomy): Eukaryota > Viridiplantae > Streptophyta > Magnoliopsida > Rosales > Rosaceae > Prunus > Prunus persica. Next base: position 4,349,802 of record NC_034012.1, on the reverse strand, counting down.
TGGTGAGAATTTGAAGAAAAAATACAGAGCCCGCCTAACCGGGTTAGTTTTCTCATCTTCACATATGCACCTATGTATATGTATACAATGAATCAATCAAGTGTAGACTTGGTCATACTAAAGTGTCTATTATTTTCACTTTTTAAAGCTCTAATTTTGAAAATTGAAATTGCATATCATATGAAAGTCAAAAGTGCATATTGACCAACAACTTTGGACACAATTAATTTCATATTCAGGATTGGATGTTGAAATTGAATGATGATATGTATAATTCAGTTAAGAGTAGAATGTTTGGTTAGACTGATAGGAATGACTTGCAGGAATCAGTCCAATTCACTCAGCAAATAAAGTCGCTTTTAAATTATAGTCGCCGCCAACGCTTTGCCTCGACTTTACTACAATCAGTGAAAAAAAAGTGCACCAATGGCCACGACTTTAGTTCTATTAAGCAATTTCTATCTGGAAGCTTGTGCGTCAAAGGTGGTCCATTGCCTCCCTAATTGAATCGACATCTTATAAGACTCACTTGATATTGTGATGATTTTTTGACTCTCCATTTCTATATCAATTATGGCATTAACATTAACACCAATGAAATAACTAGACGAACACGGTACTTAAATATATATATATATATAATGATTATCGTTTAATCAAATAATTAAATATTATATGATTTGAATGATCTTTTGAATAAATGATTGGTTAATGAAAACTTTACAAATGACGAGTCAGATTATTGAAATACAGATAAATATTCTTACCACTAAACTATGAATTGATGTATAATGAACCCTTGATCCATGAATATATATCCTAAAGTGAAATCCATTAAAAGAGACAAAAATGATGTCTAAAACAGTATTGTTTGTCTTGGCGTAAATGGATCTTTCTGGCGCTATTTGTGGAATGGAATCTCGAGTACCACTAACATCTCTTTCGGTGGCTCTAATTACTCCCTCACAAACAAAGCCACATAGTCTTGATAGATGACACACAAACAAAACTTCCACCTTCTTGTGTTGTTGCCTTGTGCATATGTGGGTGCTAGCTACTAGCTAGTTAAGCTATCCCCACTTGGAGCTCATTTTGTAAAACATCATGTGGAATCCATTCCCCCAAATTTCATCACTTTTCTTTCCTTTTTTCTTGGGTACAAAATAAGTCTTAAATTCAGGGAAAAGAACATCGAAACCTGTAATTAGGGTAATTGCTCTACCAATAAAAACTTACAAGTTCTCACATTCTCACATATATTTGGAGACAACTCAATCAACAATTTTATTAGTGATGTGGTACATGCCGCACATTATTCATATTTTAACAAACAATTTACCAATGAAGTGTTAGTTGGATTAGATCATGTCTTTGGTGTGCTCTTAAGTGGTCATGAGTTCAAGTCTTCATGGAACCCGTGTATGTGAGTTTCCCCCTCCCTCTTCTTAACTTCGGCATAGAAAAAAAAACGAAGAGTTAATGGAGGTGATGGTGGGTTGTTTGAACTAATGGGCTAAGTTAAGCTCTAGCCCAGTAGCCCATATCACAAGCCCACCCCAACCTTTTCTCAACGCACCCAAATCCATGAACCCAGCCTTAAACCCTTTCTTCCTCGTTCGGTTTCCCTCCCTTTCTTCATTCTTCTATTGAATTAAAGCCTGTGTAATTTATTTTTCTCTTTCTAATTTTCCCAATGAAATTTGGACTGCAGGGCAATGAAACAGAGTGCAATGAGAAACAATAATGTCCATGAACAATGTGTACAAGGTCCACGCCTGGTTCATCAAAATTGGCACCCACAACCACCCTCTCTCCCTCCGACGCCTCCTTCTATGGTGCTCTGCAACACTATCCCACGAAAGCTTACCCTACGCCCGCTCTCTCTTCGCCCACTTTCCCTCTCCAGACGCCTTCGCTTACAACACCATCATCAGAGCCCACGCAACATCCCACTCCTCATGCTCCCATGCGCTCTCATTCTTCACCCAAATGCGTAGGCATGGCGTCCCCCCTGATAACTTCACCTTCCCATTTCTTCTCAAGGCCTGCGCTCGCCTCCAACTGGGTCAGGACCTGCATGCACTTATTCTCAAGCTTGGGTTTGATTCAGACATTTATGTTCAGAACGCATTGCTTAGTTTTTATGGGGGTTGTGGGTCGGTTGAGCCTGCACTGAACGTGTTCCATGAAATGCGTGAGAGAGACTTGGTTTCTTGGTCTTCCATGATTGCTTGTTTGGCCAACAATGGGTTTGCATACGAAGCTCTTGCCTTGTTTCAGCAAATGCAGCTTGCAGAGAATGTGATGCCAGATGAGGTTACTATGCTCAGTGTAATTTCCCCTGTTTCGATATTGGGGGAAATTGAATTGGGGGAGTGGGTTCATCAATTTATTCACAGAAATGGGCTAGAACTTACTGTTTCATTGGGAACTGCTTTGATCGACATGTTTTCGAGATGTGGCTCCATTGATAAATCTATCAGAGTGTTTGATGAAATGCCACTGAGGAATGTGCGCACATGGACAGCATTGATTAGTGGCCTTGCAGTGCATGGCCGCAGCAGAGAAGCTCTGAGGGTCTTTTATGAGATGAAAGAATCTGGCTTGCAGCCAGATCACATTGCTATAACTGGGGTTTTAGTGGCATGCAGTCATGGAGGCCTTGTTGATGATGGTTGGAGGGTTTTCAAAAGCATTGAAGATGAGTACGGCCTGAAGCCAACGCTTGAGCATTATGGTTGCATGGTCGACCTGCTTGGCCGGGCTGGCTTGCTTCACGAAGCTTACGAGTTCGTGGAGAAAATGCTGGTAAGGCCGAATCCAGTAGTTTGGAGGACTTTGCTTGGAGCATGTGTAAATCATAACCATCTTGCATTGGCCGAGAAAGTGAAGGAGAGGGTCCAGGAGCTAGATCCTTACCATGATGGAGATTATGTGCTTTTATCTAATGCTTATGGGGGAGCCGGGAGATGGGTTGAAAAGGAAAAGGTTAGGACTTCAATGAGGGCAAAGAGAATTAACAAGAACCCTGGATATAGTTTAATCAGTGTAGATCATGCCACTCATGAGTTTGTATCAGGGGCTAACTCTCATCCCCAATTTGAGGATATTAGAGAATTCTTGGAGAGCATAATTGAAAGTATAAGAGACACAGGTTATACTCCTCATACATCAAATGTGTTGCATGACATTGAAGAGGAGGAGAAGGAGCAATGTCTTGGTTATCATAGTGAGAAATTGGCTGTGGCTTTTGCCCTTCTGAGTGTCAAGGATAGTAGGACGATTCGGATCATGAAGAACCTCCGAATATGTCGTGATTGTCATTCGTTCATGAAGCATGTTTCAGAAAAATTCGGTAGAGAAATTATTGTTCGAGATCGAAACCGATTCCATCATTTTATCAAGGGATCATGTTCTTGTCAGGATTATTGGTGATAGATGGCCTGTAATATCATCTATCAGATTGCTCATAAATTTTGCTTACCCTCTTTTTTCTCTGTGAACACATTATTACTTCAAGCAAGCACTACATTCTGTATTGAGATTACAATATTTGATTCCTACGCAATTGGAAGCTCTAGTAAAGCTCCATGGTCTTTTAGTCAAGCTGTTTTCATGGAAATATCTGGCCCCATCGTCTTAATGGGTCTCAGCAGATGCAGTTTTTGGGAGGGAAGGAATAATGGAGAAGTTTCATGAGCAAGTTACATATTTTCACTGTATGACAAATGATGTTGATGAAAGAATTGAATCAGAATCATAATGAACAAAGGGATGCTGTGAACTTTAAATTTATATAAAAAATTCCGAAAATATCACACGCAAGGTCTAAAATATCGGTGATATCGGAAATATCGGTAGTCCAAAAACACGAAAATTTCGATGGAAATATCGGAATATTATCAATATCGATAAAAATTGAATAAAAACCACGGAAATGGTAAGGAAAACTTGAAAATTTTTATTGAAACTTTGGAGGATGCTTATTTAGTTAATTATCTATTAGTTTATCACAAAAAAATGGGAAGGAAATGCATTGCATGATGAATTTAACTAATTTAAGTTGATTATATAGCGAGCTGACAAACACTGTGAGTGTAGAAAATATGTAGTAATTAATGAAAGAAGATTAAACACACCACAATCATTTATATATAATGATTTACTACAATATTTTACATTTTATACATTGCATGGTAAGATACATAAGTGACTTAGTATCACATAGAGTTCCTATGAGGTTCAAATTTTACATTATCTCTATCATCTCTATGTGTAGTGTATTGTGAAGAGTAGTCATCAAATGATAAATTCCCAAAATAGTTTTGCATGTAATTATTAACATGTCACTCATATGGATCCGAGATTGGTTGATGTTGTCCATGAGCAAAATCATTTGAAGATTGAGTCTCGGATTCTTTCCATGAGTTGCCCAATTCCTTCCCAAAAGGAATAGGATATGAAGGGTAGGGAAATGGTTGGTTATGAGTATAATCATAGTTACTACTTCCCACTCCAACAGAGTCCGAAGTTATAGATAACGAATCAGTGCAGAATGGCCCCCTTTTTATACAAATTAAGAAGAAATTGGCTTCAAGAGTCTCATTTTTATACGTCTCAAAAAAAAAAATAATAATGATATCCATGTGTGAACTTTGTCAAAGTAAGAAATGTAAGGTCCATCATTCCTTGTCTGTCCATGTCTCAATATTCAGAAGAAAAAAGAACTTACCACTTGGACGCCACAATACAAAGCAAACTAAAGATGACTAATTTTACAAGAGCAAACACCTTGAATCCCCTTTGTGTTTTTTTCCCTTTTTTTTTTTCATTACATCGATATTTTCGATATTATAGCGATATTATAGCGATATTGTAACAAAATATTGCTGAAATGTGAGCGAAATTATCGACGTCAATATTTTCCGATATTATCGTCGATATTCTTGATATTTATACGATATGTGCATGGATACGTTTCGAAATATCCGTGATTCGAAAAAAAGATAATATCCTCAATATTTCGTTGATATTATCGATATTTTAGACTATGATCACACGTAATGAAAGACCTGTAAAAAAGACTTGACACTTTCTAAAGTAAATATTATCAAAGGCCTTGAACTTTTTCTTTTTTTTTGGACAATCAGCCATAATTTTGAACTCCAAGCTTATGTTTTTATGGGTGAAAAGAACTACACATTTCAGTGCGCCAAGATGCGCAGCTTTTCACTGAGCATGGCACAACCCATGCTTCTTCATTATGTGCTGCATTGAACAGATATAAGTGGATAGCAAGCCCTTTACAATCAAATAAAATAGTAACGAAGAAAAGTAATATAAGGTTTTCTTGTTATAATTTCCCATTTAACTCAAAAGGAAGCATCACCGAAGTTCACTGCCAAGTATTTTACACAACACATCGGAGATACAGTGCCAATATATACCACTCATGCTATCCAAAATAGAAGAAACAGGCCCCATCGTCCGGCGTTATGTAACAATGGGGAAAGAAAAAAGAATTAACAAATAAAAACATCAACTGACTCAATGCAGCCTTGTCAATTCTTCTACTCTTTTGCAGAGCTCCTCCACTGAAACGCGCATTTGTTTTGAAATTTCATCCATCTTGCTACGGCTGAGATCAAGGAACGATTCGATTAGATCGCCGTCCAAGAAATTTTTGGCATCTACAGTTTTCTTCTCATTGTTGAATGACCTCCACTGCTCATGGCTTAACCCTCCAACACCCTTTATTACCTTTCTCAAGTTTGACTGGAGCTTCTCCAAAAACACATACTGCTCTTGGGGAAGTGAGGCAATGACTCCAATTACACCGTTGACAGTGCCGAAAATAACAGTTGGGATCTGGCCCACATCCGAGTCTGGCAAGCGCATGACAAGAGAGCCATGCCGAAACCTATTGACAAATTCACCTAGGTGATACTCACCAACAACCTCAAGACGGCCACGTTCCTCATCAGTTGCACCTTCACTATTTTTCCGAACACTGAAGAGGTTGAAGAAGTTTTCAGCTCCAAGGTAAACATCATCATCAAGGATCTCTACAGCTGACATCCAATTTGCATTATAGTCACGTGCTCGCTCCTCAATGGAACTTTCCTCGTGCTGAATACACGAACAAATATTTTCAGTTCAGCAAGAGAATAGTCCTTAAACATATCTCATAATGAACTAGCAGACACAAAAGGAATTCTTTTCATGAGGCATTCATTAATCTACCCACAAAACATATGACCTCCCACCAAATATCCCAACAGCACAATTCAATTTCGCTGTCATCAGGTAATGTAAGGTTGAACCTTTACGAAATTCATCTGGAACTAAACAAATCTACAACTGCTACCACTTTGAGTCAGTACTAGTTCATGGTATGTGGAAGGCTGAATATTAGTTTATTACCTTGTAGATTAACAGAGAAATTGACTTCATCAAATCCCCAACAACAATGAAATCACCACGAGTCTGGACATAAAGCGCTAGTATGTGGCCGTGATGTCCGCATTCCGATTGCAACTCGCGAGTACCATCATCCCGCAGAGTCCACTTGTATATCTGTATCTTTTGATTGATAGCAGCAAGTAACTTGCCATTGAATGCATTCAAAGAGTAAACAGCACCCTTGGTTTCCTTCTCAGCGACGAGTTGCAGCTTCCCATCTTCAACCGTGAAAACTAGAATGCGACCCTACAATTAGACAATGCAGTTAGCAAGGGAGAATGAAAAATCAGTCAGTTACCAGCTCAAGTGAGATTTCTGCACTCAAACCAGTAAACTTAAATACCATCTTACTTTGGTTGGCTCATTTTCTTCTGGGAGAACATATGCCGTCCCGACACAGTAATATACATTACTGTCATCAGAGAAGGAACAGCTAAGTATGGAGCAGCCATACTCAAAAGCATCGAGTTGATAATATGTTATGAGGTCAAAACTCTGGTCATCTAACAAGCGGATGAAGTGTGTTTCTGAATCTTCTGCACTAGACTGGTTATATTTCACGCTAGATATGGCAAAGGTCCTGGACTGCTCCTGATGGCAGATACGGCGTGCATGCTCCCCTAAGGGAATAGAGCGAATATGAAGCTTCTGGATGTCATCAATTGTGCCAATAGTTAGTTCACCTTCTTTAGCAATCGCAAGGCTGTTGTCATAAGAAAAAAGGAAAATCAGTTAATTCTCTGTCTGAAAGGGGCTGGGGAAAGAGTTACCCCATCAATCCATGAAGTAACAGAACTGGAAACATGCCATTCCTCAACCAGCTTATGGTTGTATCTACATTGCACCTAAACTATTTATTCTCTTAATAAAATACTAACTAGTCATAATAACCCAGTACCTAATCCATCCTGCATTTGCACCAGCTAATGCATATAAAATGGGAAGATTCAGTGTGGAAGCACTTATCAATTTTTGCAGTAAACTGCCCCCTATAGGGTGCCAGGCCTAATATTTTAAGATATCACCACATGATATCATTTTAAAAAGATTTAAAACATGCACAATTACATATATAACATTTGGTCAGTTGTTAAAAGTAATAATAAATCACGCCAACCAATGGTAACTACTAATAATCAAGCATCCTAATCTGGTATTCTGACTCATCACTTTATTAACTACTGCCAACCATTTTGAAAAAGCCTGATATATAATTTGTTGTATGTGCAAAGTTACTGCGTAAAAAAGTTATAGTGTATCACAAATTGAAAATAGGAAAATAGACTACACAATTTGATATACATTAAACCTAGATCCTACAAACAATTTAACAGTGAAGGATACAGAGAGAAGTACCTGTCTGGAAAAGCAGCAGAGTTGAATGGGCACATATGGCTGACTTCTTTCAAATTTACGTTGCTGTAAAGCAGCTTCTTGTTGCTACTGTAAATGACAGTTGGCCTATCCGACGCAGCAAATACATGCGTAGTACTCTTGGATGAGAAAGTACGGAGTGTAATGGGTTGAGTCCCAAGAGAGACTTTTTTCCTGTCTGTTAACTCACCAGTACTCGTGTTCAATATAAAATTTAAGAGGTGCCCATCTCCAAGGGCACATAACAGATAGGATATCTGAGTGAAAAAAAAAATAGTAACACAAAACTTTAGTCAAAAACCGAATAACCACAGCATAAAAACTCTGCTAAGGAACCGAAGAAAGCAATTCATGTTAAAATTACAAATCCATTATCTGTGCTACAGAAGTCAACATGATTATATGCCCCGACTCTTTAGATGGATTCCAAAATGGTAATAATGGAAATCATAACCAGTTAAGCATGCTATTAGAAGAGCCACTCCCCAATAGTATTCCCAAAAAAGACATTATATTTGTGAACAACAATAATGAGTAAAAGTGAGAAAAGACTTAGTGAAGTAGGCTCAAGCACAGGCATACCCCTTCAAAGGCACAAAGAAGAACAGAACGAGGTATGATCTCTCCTCCCAAATGTTCCTTGGTGATGCGGCTCAGGTCAGGAAGTGAATATATCTGGACACTTATATCTGTCCACATTCCAACGGCTGCTAGCTGGCTATAATTGGGATTTTCACCTATGGGGTTTATGTCAAGGCATGAGATCTCAAAGTCCAACTGTGCATGGGTTTTCTGTGTCAATACCCCATCACCAATTTCTAAATAAACTAAATGCTTTCCTCCGGTTGCCAATAAAACCTGTCACAGAAATAGATTACAGCAACAACCAGTTAGCGCATCAACAACAGGCCCAACCAAATGTTTGTGCAGACGTGTCCCAAACAGAACAAATACCATGTTAGGATATCCTCTACTCATTTGCAATGCGGATACTAGATTATTGACCAAGTACTAATTATTAAAGGGATTTTATCTACACACAAGAATCTATCAAAAGAATTGTCAAGTTTTAGGATATTTTGGGAATATGCTAGGGTGTGTTGAGTAAAGGTTGGTTTTTCGTGTGGATAGAAGCCCCTTATGAAAAACCACCTATTCTACAATATGATAGTATAATTACGTCTAGAAAATTTAAGGTACATGTTTCCTAATTCTTCATAGGTTTTACTCAAGAATTTCCCAAAATATATATATCTGACTTTATTGAAGCAACTAAAACTGCCAAATTGCCAGTGGTTGTTACTTGCAGAATTGATTTTTAATAAGAAACACAAATTTTATTAGCTTACTCACAAACTTATAAGTTATAACAAGCAGAAACAAAACCTGGGTGGCATTAGCAGTGGCAACATTGATCGAATAGCCTGCTGGAGCAAACCACTCGTTCTTCAGCTCCCTAGATGTAGAACTGACTAGTCTTACAGAGCTCGAAGTGACCTGTGATGTTAATTCATCAGCCAGCATGCACTAGGTACAATACTTTTCTATCATCAATAAATTAATCACCTTTAGAGTCCAGACTATCTACATAATAGAACATTTCATTAAAGAAAAATATAAACCTGCAAATGTTAACATTACATTTTTAAAAAAGTGAGAAATGTGGTCACTGACAATATCATCAACACCATCTAGTGAGATAGACCACGTAGATATTCCCTACTTCATCAGGTATGATGTGATTTATTAGGAACATGTAGACGAGGAGCATATTAAAAAAATTTAAAACCTGTAGTGCAAGTATAGTATAGGAGAAACTAGGGGGTGTAGCAACTAAGGACTTTGCCTTCTCAATGTTGGCAGTGATGTGATGGTGACGCTTAAAAATAGTGTTTCTGGCCATAACGACATCAAAAGTGGGAAAAAAAAAAGCAGAAAAAACAAGCAATGTAGTAGTGGTAGATGATTAAAACATAGAGCATATTAAATACACAGAAAGGTTCAATGTGCATTAAAATATAAAACAAACAACGTAATGATAGAAGACTTAAATAACCTACCTGCACAAGTTGATTGAAGACAGCATCATGGCAAAATAAAGTCTGCACTTGAGAACAGAAGCCTTCTATCTCAGTTTCTTCCAACTCATCCTCAAGATTCATTGCCAAAATTCGTGTCTCACTGATAAAGCTTACAACCAGGAAGGTGTCATGGGGATCATCAGTGGAGGATCTTAATGACCACATTCCCTTAATACCTTGAAGCTCAACTGATGCCTGTTCAAAGTCATACAATAAAGAAGTGACACATATCAGTACCAAGAACCACACGCAAATGCAAACAATGAAATTTTGGGTACCAGTATATTTAAATGAGTCAAACCTGTTCATTGATTCCAATTCCATTTCGAACTACGCGAAGAGAACCATCCTTGTAAGCTCCAGAACAAGTTACGACCTGACCTTGGCCTTGCCTCTCAAGATCAACCACACAAAAGTCAACTATCGGCCCCAAATTGACATACCGTTCTAAAACTTCGACATATGAACCTTTTGCATCCGGCTGTAGATTTAGCTTTACAAGCTGCGATTACAACGTTTTGGAGTGTAAATATATCATAATCCAAATCATTGAAGGAGGCATCAAATTTTTATTTTTATTTTTTGAAAAGGAAAGGAGGCATCAAATATGATTTAGATCAAAATAATCGCACAAGTTTATTTCGTTTAAAACTTCATGAAATGAAACATAAGAGGTACACATGAATGGACCCACCAAGTCAGAAACACATCCAGACTCTGTTTCCCTACTAGTAAAAGGATAAGAAAATTAAAACTCAGGCATTTTGGGGGTGGGGAAGAAAAATAAAAAGTATCACCAAATTTAAAATCTTTTTTTGGTCGAGCTGAGGAAAAGGAGGAGTATCCAGTACAGTTACCTATTCAACAACCTCAACCTATTCCCTACTCCCTCCTGTTTGCAATCTGTAAAATACCTTCCTCTCTAAGTTCAACTAATCAAAAGAGGTTAGTCCTCTTTTGTTTTAATATACATAAAAATGGTAAGTCTTTATCTTACACATTATGTATGTCTAAGATTCAAGTTCCTTTCAGTCTAGTTTTTTAAAGGGGAAAACTGGGAAGACTGATATACAAGGAAAACAACAAACACTTCAATAAACCACTACTTTCAGTCAAATCTATCTTTATATACCATGTGCACTGCCCCTTTAATTAATTACTTACTAATGACTCTTATTCTGTCATGAACAAATTTTTAATGCAAATACAAGAACAAGTAACATGGAATAGTTCAGAGTACAAAACCTGTGAATCCCCATAGCTTGATCCGATATAGACAAATGCATTATCAAGGTATGAAATAGTAGATGCAATGGAAGTCTCTCCCAAGAGCTCAATTTTGAGTCCAGTCACCCTACAACCAAAATATAAAAAAAGTAGATGGAACCTTGAGGAAATCATGGCAACAAACAAGGTCCAAAACCTTAAACTAAGCGTTGTGTTAAAAATGTAACCCCGTAATCTTTCAATCTGAAACAATTGAATGTTTTGAAGAAGGTATTAGAACTCACTTTTCTTTCTCATGGGTTATAACAAGTAGGTGAAGAAGCCCGGCATGATCACCAAGCAAATACCTAGAACCATCTGCATCTACTCTCCCATAGGCTCTCGTGATGGACTATAATGAAATGAAAAGGAATAACTCAATACGGTACATCTATAACCAATTCAACATGCTTAAACAAAACTCAAATAATATCTATAACCTACAGGTCTTATTGGGATTGCTTTAAATGCATTGGCACTGCAATAAACAATTGTTTCTTCTCCAATAATCAGAACGCCACAAAGTGGTGGAGGAACTGGTATCAACAAATCAGCCCCATTGTCAAGGTTGTTCTGTGCCCAAGGACCCTCAACAAAATCTTTATCTTTCAGAGCAACTTCATATGTTTTGACATGGCGAGCATCTTTGTTATCCTGCAATTATTCAACCATAGTAAAGGCCACTGAAAACTTTGCCCCAAACACTCCGACACCATTTTACATAAGAAAAGTTGTGCATGGATTGCAAATACTCCCAAAAAACTCTTTGTAAATCTTTAGAAATAAACCAACAACCTTAATGAGACCATGGGACATGCAGTGGAAACTCTGCAATCCAATGTTTTGCTAACTTAAAAATGGAGCAGATTTACATAGGCTAGAGTAACTTGGGAGTATTTATTTGAGACAGGTTTGCTATGCAAACCATCATTGCACCAAATGATTTGCATAAATAGTCTTCAAGCCAATGCAGGGAACATAACAAACAGAGCAATATACAATAAACTTAAAGATATTTGAAAATAATGATATTAAGACACTTTCTGTGATAAGTAGATAGAAAAAGGAAAGCCATAGCCCCAACATAAGCTTTATATCCGTAAAGAAGGGAATGGTTGGGACCTGATACAGAACTACAATGGTTGGTTTTGAACAACCATAGAGAAACTGGATATCCAAAACTTGAAGTTCCTCAAGCCTGAAAAGTTACCATCCAAAGATGTAGTTACAGTGAAAAGAAATTTTAATTCACACAAAGAGGAGGGAGTGAAGAATATAACATTGCAGCTAACAGACATGGGCAATTCAAGGACAGTTCTCCACAGGAAGACTAATCAACAAAAGAACGAAGAAAAAAAATTACCGAATGTTAAATGCCTCCTTGAGCTGCCCTTTATTATCAAAAGGAATAACCTGAAAAGACAACAGCGTATTATGTCATTTCTAAACTATAAATGTGATAGCAAAATGAAGAACTTTATAAGACCTTTTCTTCCTAGTAAGAATATTGGATTAGACATATCAAAATATTCAAAACCACATACCTTAAACAATCCATCATACAAATGGAGTCCAATTAATCTGCAATCTGGATCAATTATACCAATCTGAAAAAAAATAGCAGGTAAAGAAAATATAAATTAGTAACATTTGCAAGTTTCCCGGTTGAAACTGAAATATGGTTTAGTTGTCAACTTTAAAAAGAGATAAATGTTTAAACATGCAAAAACTACAAGAACTGAGTGTCATAGAATTATTTAACCTACTTGACCATTGTCTGTAGGACGACCTATGCGATCCGAGACATCCCCCATTGCCCTACATGACAAGGGCATGTGTTTGTCAAAATGTGATTAAACAAAAACATTACTAAATTACAGTCATCTACAGTCCATATAAAATGAGCACTTAGAAAAGCTACTGGCTGAAGAGTTACTAAAACACAATTAAATAAATTAATCACCAAAAAAGCACCATAATGTTTCTAAAAGACTGGATTACGTGCATCTTCTACTCACTTTTGTGAATAAATTTACATAAAAAGAACTCATTTCACTTTCTTTCCATAACTAACCTTGTAATGAGCTCAGATGTTTCGGCATCCCATTGAAGAACACAAAATTTGTATCTTTCTGTGGCAATAAATAGAAAATCTTGTGCTTCACCCTGTTGAATAGAAATATATTTCTATTCAAACCAAGAAGAAAGTAAAAATAATAGCAACGTAGACGAAAATATGAAAAACAATACTCACATGAGGTCGAAAAAGTTGGAGTGTCGCTATCCTTCCGTATATTGGCACATCCAAGATAGGCTGTATAGAAAAAATTTCTGCTTAACGCATATAAAGCTATAAAGTTTGATATTTTCTTACAAACAAACGTCAAGAAAGTTCAAACAGTAATTTCAAGATTGGACAATAACAGTTTATTCACTTTTGCATTACAAATGTAATTCAAGTGCCAGGATAAATGTCTTCATGAAGTAAATCATACTCTTCTTTACGTTCAAGTAAAAAACTTATTGCACAAGTTCTATACTATCATTTTATAGGACTAAGTTTTCAGTGAAATGAGTAGATGATAGTTCTTATAGGGGACAACTTATGCTCAATGCAAAGTCTCATGTCACTCTGTCCAAGCTGAAAGTTTGAAAACTTGTTTCTTGGATGTTGACACTTCACACAAAATGCTGAAGCTTTAGATTGTAACTACCCCTTTCCCATTAAAACATACATCCCTGGACCAAATATTACATAAAATATTAACATCATCAACTGCCAACAAAAAGGTTAAGGAATACCAAAAAGCCATAATTTTCCAAAGAATGTCGTTGGACACTTCACATTTAAAACGATGATGATACAAGTCCTGAAACCAGAGATTTTGTGCACGTGCAAGTAAGCTAATAAAAATCATATATATTATTTTACAATAAGATAAACTGAGTACCTGTAAGCCCAGAGGAGTAAGTAGAAGAATTTCAATACGTGTACATTTCCTGAAAACAAGATAAATGAAGCCGTTAATGAATTAGAAAACACTTTTCACATGAAACCTTGCTACACAAAAAAATACGATTGCTCAAGACAAAAGTATCGCACTGAACAATGATGAGTTGCGCTGAAGCTATAGACACTAGAAGACCTTAGTTTCCTTCCTTTCCCACCTATTAGGTTGCATTTGGTTCGCGGAAATAAATTCATGGGGAAATCAGATTCCATGTATGTTCCAAGGGGATGGGAAATGGAAGTTATTTTCCATGTTTGGTAATGCTGAGACAGCAACCAGGAAATATCGTTTTATTTCCTTGCCTGTGTTTGGTTTGGGTAGGAATTGGAAAATAAAATTTGTTTGTTTTCAATTATACCCCTAAGTTAGAAAACCGTGATTAATGTTTTCCTTGACTTGTTTAAATTTTACTGGACACGAATCGGTCATAAAACACCAACGAGGGTTGGTTCAGTTGGTAAGGATCATTCTCTTCGCTATCCAAGCCTAAGTTCGAGTCCCGGTGCCTACAATCTCTCTTGGTGGGTAATCTGTAAAAACCAAAAAAGGGGCTAAGACCCCCTCTGTAAGTCCTCAATGAGGCCTAGGTATGCCCTGGCCCTGGCCCTGGGGTAGCCTCCCCTCCCCCTAAACTTTTGTTCACCCTAAAAAAAGAATCGGTCATAAAACATAATTAATCCTTGCATCGATTTCCCATGGGAAAGGAAAATTAAACCGAAGTTGGATAGACTAGAGGGTTTCATTTTCCCATGAGGCAGGAAACTTTTTCCCAAGCTTGGACTTACCAAAAGACAGAAACGAAATGATATTCCACTTCCAAACCCCTTTTTTAAGGGAACCAAATGCCTCTTTAGTGTGTTTTTACAATGAAAAAGAAGGAAAGAGTACAATTTTCTGGGGGAAAATACAGAACAGCATTTGGCAATACAAGGAAAAAGAATTCAAAGCAGAGCTACATGCAAAAACATTTCATTCTTGTCCCATAAAATTTCAAATTTCTACAAATTTCAAGAAAAAAAAACCTCTGCAGGAAAACAAAATAGTCTGACATGACATCTGAAATTTTTCTTTCGAAAATTTCATTCCTTTAAATAGCTTCACACACGAATTTCTAAAACCACATGAATCTGGTACACATATATCTGTTTATATACACACACAAATGATATGTGCGAGAAAGAGGATGAGAAATTGAAGAACCCCATGTAACTAACGCATTAACAAAACCCTAGCACGAAAACACAATCTACAGCAAATCAGATAGAGAGAAAGAGAGGGATATTGAGGGTTACGCTATGATGAGATTGAGCTCCTGAGGTCCGGTGAAATTGCCAACGCATGAGTTGGTGACGTTGGTGGGCTTGTGGGCCGTGACCACATAGTTCCAGACACTCATCTTCTTCTTCTTCTGCGTCCCAATTTGTTTGCTGCAAATCTCTTGCTTTGTGTAGAAATGGCGCCGAACCAGTGAGCCCTAGAAGCAGCCTCTCTCTCTCACTTCTCTACTCTCTCTTCGTTTTGAGCGGATTCGGCTAATTCTTTCCCACTCACTCTCTTCTAGTAAAGACACGCACCGGAAGCTTTTAGAAATACAAAAAGTGAAACGCCTGTAGAAATACTGGGAAACGCTGTCGTTTTCGCCTATGTCCTCGTCGTTAATCCGCGTCCGTCGGTTTGTTGGACTTTGGCACGATCCACAGACTGACTGACCCCATTAACCATCTAGCCTTTTTGAACAAAAATTAGGGTTTGTTATTTACACTGTATATAAATGAATATGATAATTTCTAGTTATCAGACATTTGCTTTCTCAACTATTGAGTTTAGGGGTGGGCATCAATCCGGCCGATCCTACCAAACTGGCCGAACCAAACCGTATTTTCCGGTTTGGTTTGGTTTTGACTTTAAAAAAGTCAACAGTTTTAAAATCCGAACTAAACCGGAGTAATTTGGTTCAGCTGCAGTTTTAAGTTTTAAAAAACTGTGTTAATCCGAACCGAACTGTTTAAATATTAATTAATTATATATATATTAATTTACATGTGTCAATGGTTGAGTGGCTACTTAGAAGTGTTAGTGTACACCCAGCCGCACTGAATTGGACTCCAACCCATCTATTTTCAGACTCAACGCATTCCAGAGTTGTCTTCCTTACGCAGCCTCCCTCACTCAACCACTTCAACTCTAGAAAAGCCACCATTGATTTGAACCACCACAACCTCCACTGCTTCAATCAAACCCATTCTCACATAGCAAAAATCTCTTTGGCGTCGCATCTCCATCGTCATTGGTGCACAGCCATCGTCATCGTCGCACGGCCAGAGTCATCGTCGCACAGCCATCGTCATCCCCGCACAGCAGCGTCATCGTCGAACATCAGCGTCATCGTCGCACACCAGCATCATCGTCGCACAGTTGATTGATGTTCGAGAAGCCCAAGAAGTGTATGTTCTAATATTTAATTTCTGATTATCTACATATTTTTCTTTTGATGGATGTTCTGATTTCAATTTCTTGGAATGAACTTTTAGTTGTGGGTTTATCTATATATATGATCATATTATATTGAGAAGTTCAAATTTGAAAGTTAGCAATTAACTTCTGAGTCTCAATTCCAAATAACACAGCAGCAAAGGATTTAATTAATTACCTTCCACCATAACCTCTTTCCATAACAACCACGCCTCCATTGCCAAAGTTATTCAGCCTCTCAGATTGCTCCACTGTCCATTTGTTCCATCTCATGAGAAACACTCTCAGTGTTAGGCCATGTGAAAACCAATTGAAAACTTAGAAGCGACCGTAAAGCATTCGAATGGCTTTCTCTACTCTCATCTTCTCCCTGTCCTGAAAATTCCCTTTTCATGGAAAAAATTGCAACAAAGTCTTGTTAAAAGTAGTGTTCCAATTGTTTTTAGTAAATTAACACTTACCGAAGTCTTGCTCTCTTAGCCGAGGCTCTTCTGTCTAGGAGGGGGTGCTTTAGTACTAGTAGCTGACTTCTTATGCAAGTGCTTTTCAAGAAAACTAGCCAACCTCACTTTGTATTTTGGACAGCTGTTGCTAATTGATTCTCATATATTTTGGCATTTGAAAATCCTCATTTCTGTTGTTGTGATATCCTACACAACCTTGCAATTATGGTAATTTTCTTATTCAATTCTTATTTTGATCATCTTGTATCCTAAAATTTGTGTTGATTAAACTGCTTTTATGTGCAGTATGGGGACATGCTGGAAAACTGGGCAGCCTTTAATTAAATGGAAATTATGAACTTGTATTTTGGATAGCCTTTCATTTCTTAGTTTTATCATCTTGTATTCATTTCTTATGAACTTTAGAATGTTTGTTTTGATGGAAATTGTGAACTTATATGCATACTGGAAACTGGACAGCTTTTGATTAAATGAAAATTATGAACTTGTATTCTGGGCAGCCTTTCTTTTCTTAGTTTTATCATCTTGTATTAATTTCTTATGAACTTTACTACTTTAGAATGTTTGTTTTGATGGGAATTGTGAACTTAGATGCATGCTAGACATTGGACAACCTTTGAATAAATGGAATGATGTTGTATTAGCCTTTGGTGGAATGGAATGATTTAATGGCAAAATGTTAGCATTATAATATAAGAGCAGGTTGAAAAATGCATGGTTTTGTGTTAGGCACAAACCGGCCGAACCAATCCGAACCAAACCGATTACAAGTGGTTTGGATTGGTTCGGTTTCCATTATGATTTTAGCCTAATCCGAACCAAACTGGACAGTTATTTTCTTATTGGTTCAGCTGTGGTTTGAGAGTAAAACCGAACCAATTCGGACCGTGCCCACCCCTAATTGAGTTACACTCTACATTATAGTTATCGATGAGTTAAAATGGTAGTTGTCATTTAACATTTGCTTTCTCAACTATCAAGTTATATTCTATATTATATTTATTGATAAGCTAATATGGTAATTGCCATTTGGCATTTGCTTTCTCAACTATCGAGTTACACTCTATATTATATTTATCGATAAGCTAATATTATAGTTGATAATTTAGCATTTTTATGACATAATTATGTTCGCTCTTGTATTTGGTTTGTAATTTTTCCCTTTTGGTAACTCATAAACTATAATTTGACATGTTCGAAAATAGGATGGGTCCTTGAGGATCCTCCTTTTAGTTGTACTTTGTTATTTTTTAAAAATATATGTAATAGAAAGCGTGCCATACTCTTTTACCAATTCAACATTTATACCATACTCTTAAAAGTTATATTTTGATTATTGAATATTTTGTGGTATGGTATACTAAGGTTGCAAAATAAAACATTAATTAAAAAGTTTAACAACTTCACATTCAAATTACACAAGTAACACACCCATGTCGTAGTATAAATGTATCTTAATCTAGTGCTACTTATCTTCTCAATGATAAATGAAATTTTTAGCTCAAATTCTCAAATCAAGTGTAAACTACGCTATCATAACACAAGAATTCTTACCATTACAATTCATCATTTTGGCATAGTTTTGATATTTAAAAAAAAAACTTTTAATTGAATTGGTACTATTAAATTGACACTCAAAACCAAAAACAAATTGTAAAAGTAGAGGAAATAGACAGAAATTCTAGTCGTTCTCTCCCTCTATGAGTCCTAAAGAAAAACTCCATAGAGGGGGGGAGGGGGACGAAGAGTCGCTGCCCCTCTTCCCCCTCTTTTCTTCTCGTCTTTTCCTTTTCGGTTAGTAAATAAGTCCACTGAGGCATTTTGAATAATAAACCCCTTGTAGTGATTTCTTCTGAGCTATGCTTGGATTGAAGTTCCCCATCACCCTTTTTAGGCTATATTCTCAATCAAATTTTTTTTCCCAAAACTCGCTCCATAACGCTGCTCATGTTCTCTAAATTTGATTCTACATCGTTTTTACAAAGGTTTCTGCAAATCACCCAACTGTTCTTTGGCAAGGTTGTTGTTTTCATTTATTTGTTCACTCTTATGCGCAGGTAGATCGTTGAAAATCATATTTTTCCCGTATATGTTACAGTTGTGGTGGTGGGTGTGGCCGCGACGTCATTTCTTCAGGTGGTGGTGGTGGTAGGGTTCGCTTAGGCTCATAGGTTGTTTTAGGGTTTTGGTTATGTTGAGTTTGTGGGCTTTGTTTAGGCTTATGGTCAATTGTGGTGATATGAGCCAGTAATTTTAATACAGCTTTTGTTCGTGTTAAATTTATTTTTTAGCATGATTATAATTGTTGATAAAGTAAGATCATATCTAAACACATAATTCCTATAAAATTATGCCTATTTTAAATATGTTCTTATCAACGGAAAAGACGATATTCGAACTTCTTGTTTGATTTGGACATGGAACAAATCAGTTAAAGAAAATTGAAGACCACAAAATTGAAATGCTTGGAAATTTGATTTAATTAATTACAGGGAACCAATATTCTTAAGGCCAAGAACAACCCCAACCCCAATAATGTGCCCCACAGTGCCACAAGCCAAGGTATCAGCAAGAGTGAACCCAGCTGGGTCACCGGTCTGCAGCCCAGAGTCCCTGGTCTCAAGCTTCAACCCTGCTGTTGCCTTCCTGTTTGCAGATGGGGCCAACCCAAACCTCCCAGCAAATAGCATTAGGGTTGTAGTAGTCACCATTATCTGTCAAATTAGTTCAATTAATTAATATAATCACCTATTAATACTGTTAAATTAATAATTAGTGAAACATTTGCTTACCAAATTGGTGGGTGAGCCAATGAAATCACAGCGAGCTCCCAAAGCACCCTGGCCCTTGCGCCTCATTGGTTGAACTGCTGCCTGAACAATGAGGAAGACTTCAGTTTAACTTGTGCACCCAGCAGCAGCATTGTATGAAAACATGGATGAGGAGAAAAAGAAGTGCTTACCAGGCTTTGTACATTTGCGTATGAGACTTTGGATTTTAGCCCATTGAACTGGGGGAGAGAAGTGGTCACAGTGGCTGCTGCCATTTGCTAGATTTTTTGTGTGAGAAGCTGATGAGGTGCTGCAATGTCTCTCTCTCTCTCTCTCTCTCTCTCTTTCTTTCTTATTTTTGATAATTTTATGAACTTTTGCAGGCCATAATGCCTATGATTATAAGCTGTTGAGTGAGAAAGTCTGCACCCACAGCCACATGAGCAACTTGTGGCTTCAGAATGTTAGAATTGGATACACCAAGATCCTGGTTGCTGACTTGGCTTTGTCCCATTGGATTTACTCAATTGGATAAGGTTTTGTGTGCTTGAGAATTTTGTCTTTGGATTGATGTTGATGAGGATGATGATGTAATTTGGACAGTCACTGGATATAAATAGATGAAAAAATGGGCCAAATTGGGCTGGATTGGGTTGGAAACTCAAATCCAATCCAATCTATTGATGGACTAAAATTGGACTAAAAAGCTCATAAGAGGCCAACTAGCATTGAACACTGACCAAGGGCAAAATTGTCCTCAGTTGTATTATTTTATGTTTATGACAATTTGGTTTCCCAGGACCTGATGAGGGAAGGACAAAAGATACAATCCACAGAGATACTATGCAGGGTGGGTGGGCCCCCACATTTAAACCACTTTCTCCTTTCAATATTCAACCTCAAGATGTATTTCCCTTGGGATTTGATTGCTTCTCTCTGTTGGGGTAACCCCAAAATCTCATTCTCCTCAAACATATCATTTCTCAATATCTCTTGAGAAACTGAAGGTTAATCTTGTCACTTCAACAACAAATTGGGTTCACATTTACTCCAAATTGAGAGAGAGAGAGAGCTTTTTTATAAAAATCTTTTTTGTAAAGGAAGTAATATTAAGGGGTATGCTGTTGTAAATCCATAGGTTATGGATGCCCATCATAATGCCTTCCATAATAGCCACCATAATGCCCTCCATAATTCCTCTCGATAATACCTATCTATCATTTGTAATTATGCCTTGTAACCACCGCTAATGGGTGGTAAATGATGATGTATTTTCTATGACTATAAATAGTTATATTAAAGGTGGATAAGAGATTAGAGAGCCTTGAGCAATTGAGAGATAACAGATACCACATTATTAGTAAATGATGATCTTTCTCAGCTTCATTATATAAAAAATACAATATTATGTACAACCTTTCTAAAAGAAGTGGAGCCGATCGGTATAAGGGTTTCATAGCTAGTATAAAGGTGGTATACACAAACGTGGTCTTGCTAGTACAAAATGAATGAAAAGAAAAAGGAACATGAATCCACATTGAACCATATTCCACCAATGATGTAAGGTAAAGATTTTTATTTTTTATTTTTATGAATTGCTATATTTGGAAGTTCATATGATGTATTTCCTATGCCTATAAATAGTATTTCCTAACCTATAAATAGTATTGCACTAAAGATGAATAAGAAATTAGAGAGCCTTGAGCTATTGAGAGATAACAAATACCACATTATTGGTAAATGATGATCTTTCTCTGCTTTATTATATAACAGATACCACATTATGTACAACCTCTTTAAAATAAGTGGAGCCGTATGCTATAAGGGTTTCACGGCTATTATTGAGGTTGGTACATAAATGTGGTCTCCTAATACAAAATGAATCCTCAATACAACAAAGACAACAAAAAGGAACATGAATCCACATTGAACCATATTCCACCAAAGATGTAAAGTAAATTATTTTATTTTTTTTTTTTTTTTTTTGAACTTGCTAGATTTGGAAGTTCATATGATGTTTCCCCATGAACAAACTTTTACAAGAAGAAGGCTATAAGGCAAAGAAGATGCATGCACATGACTTCTAGACAGATGGAACCAAAGCATATGTGTTACAAAATTTGAAAGGAACCGAAAAACAGGTGAACAGAGGGATTTGATTAGCTATAGATTCCTAACCCAAAAACAAAGGCAGGGATAAGCATATTACAATTACAAAATCCTATGCTATTCATGCTCTGATCTCCTGCTTCTTTTTTACACAGCACAAAATAGTTTTGTACAAGCAAGCAGGTAGAATTTGACTTTGTGGGCAGTTTAATCAAACCCATCAACTTCAGCTTCCTAGATACAGAGTCAATAAAAGGCAAGCAAGTTGCCACCAAACAGATCTCGGATTAAGCTTGTACAATGGAGGTGCTGCAGAGCCTACTGATCTGAAAAACAGGAAAAAAATTATGTTATCGGTTCGATGACCATTGCATAAATAAATTTGACACTAGTATTTCAGATACGAAAACTAAACCGTGTTAAAAGAACAAGCATACCCAGCTGCAGCAAAGACACATTTTCCATAACCTGCAAAATGGTAATGAAACTGATCAGTATCTTTATTTTGGCTGGATGGTTCTTTTAGTATCTAACTCCAATTTTCTTAGAACCAAGAAACGAGAATTCTTGATATTACAAGAACAAACTCATTCTAGGAAAGTATTGTTTACCTATTGCTGTGTGGAGATAACTTGGAATCAAAAGAATTGGTAAAATTGCCAACATTAGCAAATATTGATCAAACTCCAACGGTGACATAATGTCATGTTCTTAAATTTTGAAACCAAGATGTTTCGTAAACGTGCAAAGAAAAATAACTTCGATCGATTCGAAGCTTATTATTTAGTGCATAAACTCAAAATTCCAGCTATAGAATCAGCAGCAAATGTACCATGGGACTAAAACTTGAATGCAGTACTTTTTCTTACTCTGAAAGAGAAAATCCAGTTAGCTATGACTTCAAATTGATCTAAGTTGTTCTAATCCATGAAAAGATCTTAGAAGTGGAGATGTACAACTTACTCGGGTTATGTTTGGTGACTGCAGCAGTTCCTCCAAAATTGCAAGCTATATCAGAATTCCCATTCTGTTGATAGTAATCATTGAAAGCAAAGGAGGCATGAGACAAGAGAGTATCCGGTTCATAACAGGCTCCGCCTTCTTGGATTGCCTTGCAGTTTGCCATTCCCAATCCACAGGCCCAGTCTAATGCATTCTGCAAATCAACTTGGGAAACCCCGGGAAGGGCCACACACCATGTTGTGCCATCAAGGAATGTTGTGTTCCCTTCTGGTGGTGACATTGTGGTTACTGGGATTGCTCCATCCGCCTTCTCTTCCACCGCAAGTTCCATTGTCGAAACTAGTAAAGAATCGAAAAAGATCGAGACACACCAATTCAGTACTGTATGGATTGATGTTTCGTTGATCAAATATTAACTTGTTTCAAAATCTAATCAGACCAATACTTATCGCTGATATAGAATATCACAGACATTTCAAGTTTATAAAATGACAGATACTTGCTGAAGTTAGCTCAAGCATATGTTTTCAATCTATCATTTTCAGTTTCAGAACAAATCTCTACAAATCACAACAAAACATAAGGAATAAAATAGCTAAAACTGAATAATACCAAGAAACCATGCGCCTTTATGTGGCAACATGGGCCCACAGTGAAGGGAAAATGAAAAGTCAAAATTGCCATCAATACAACTCTACCAAAATGCTATCTCAAGACTAAGTTGGCTTGGACTTGCCTGTATCAGTATGTATGTTGCCATTTTAGGCACTTAGCTACCATGAAACTAGGAGACCTTTTCATTTTTTTTTACCCTTCAGAGAGAACCCTTTTCATGGCTATCCCTCTATCACATACATAAACTATTGATGCAAATCTCAGAATGTTCCTCTCCAAAATTTTATAAAGATTTAAAAAAAGAACATTCTTTATTTTGCAAGCTTCAGATGTTCATATACAAACTATATATTTCATGCGAAACAGATAATGCAAATATATAAACCTGACCAGAACCTGCCAACTTCTGAACAAGACAAGAATACACTGGAAGGAAAAAACAATACTTAAAACCAGAAAACAGAACAGCAAGAAGAAGCAAAGGAAACAGAACATACCCAGATAGCATCCCAGTAGCAACAAGCACTGCAGAACCAAAACACATATGTTCTTTCTCATGGTGGATATTCCTCAACCTTCTCCAAGAGGGGGGAAAAACAAAAAAGCCTCAATGTTCAAAGCCCTCCTCGGCCTCAGAAGCTATACTAAAACAAAACAAAAAAAGATTTATTAAAAAAAAAAAAAGAAACCCCTCTAGCTCTAGAGAAAACTGAAAACCCACTACTCTCTCTCTCTCTCTCTCCCACTTTCTGTGTCTTAAGAGTGATGAGATGCATATGAGAATAATGGGTGGTATAAATGCAAGAGTGTGTTCATGAGGAATCTGAAGTTCCTTGAGAGGGAAATTATCTCCTTTTTCACTTTTTTTGTTCTGTTTTTTTGAGTTTTCAAGAGAGTGTGACAAGTGCTTCAGAGAAGCAGCTAATTATGTGTACTCACTTACTTTGGCAGTGTGCTTTTTTGCCTCTCACAGCACTAGATTTCTACATTGCATTTTTAGACCTTCAGGCTTCCAGGCACTTAAAATATGAAAGCTTTTTTCACAAGGTGGTGGTGGGTACAGTCCAGCCATATAAAGCGATTTTGGGGGTGTGTTTCTCAATTCCCATTCAATTTATCGCGATATATTGAACCCCTCTTCACTAGCTGGATTTTCTCGTCAATTTGCATCTTATGTTGGGGTGTTTTGGTCCACCAACTTTAAAAACCACCAGGACCCATGTTGATTTCTGGGCTGAATTGTGTTTTGTTTTACATTTGGCCCAATTCTGGGTCGGGTCAAGCCTGGTGGTGTTGAAGTTGGGTGTATGTCCATTGCAAAGCCCCACCCATTTGGTTTGCCCTGTCAAATGACCCAATTATCTGACAAACTAACTTATAATTTGAGATCAGGTTTATCAATTTGTGAAATAAGTAATGTACATTTATGCAATGATCAGTTAATTTTTTGTTGATTTGCTGATGTACTAATTAACTTGTACTTGAGCTTTTCATACGCAATTCATTGTCCCTACTGCGAATTTGCCGCATCGTATACATAAGTTCGTACCACATGTATCAATCTCTAAAACAAATAAGCAACGACTATATATTTATGATACACGTTACAACATTACTGTTTTGTAAGTTTTACAGAGTAGCAACATCTAAATTATAAAGGGTTGGACCACCTAACTCCATTTTTTGATGTTGCTGTCAAAGAATAGTTGTTCTGCTATGTAATTATGCATAGCTGTTTGATTGATGTACGACGAGGCATGTAATACTTTTTTCCCTGGCCGTAGGCCTTGGTATGTGTCCATGTTGGTATCCAGCAAATGGTGAAGCATCCAATTTGTGTGAATCTCCTTCTCCTTACGGGTACAAATTATTCTGAACTTGGCCTATTGTGCCGACTTCCTCCTTCATAAATTATACAGGATTCACAAACAATAATGTAGCTACACGAATTCAACATTATTCATCAGGAATGAGAACAACTTACTTATGTCCGACATACCATCATAGTGGCATTCGAAGTCAATCACGCATTGTTGTGATTGAGTTGGAATACCATTACACAGTAACATCATGTTTGTACGAAAGTCATTCTAAATTTGGGATTGTGGGTTAAAATTTAAGTGAGGATCCTAAATTTTTTTTTTGGGTCCGGGTGAGGATGAGTATTAAGGAAACTCGTTTTTCTAAGTCATTTACAACTTAGATTTTGATGTCTATAGATGCGAGATCGACTTATGAGCTAGAAATATTCTGTTTTTACCTTTTGTTGGTAACCAACAACATATACTACAAAGTTTCATCATGTACTGGCTGAAAAGATGTTTGAAATGGATTTAGTGGCTCTCCTTTAGAGTTTTGGAACCATTGTTATCAGACGCAGACCATTCACAATTCTCAGGGGAGGAAAAAAAAAAGAAAAAGGAAACCCAATAAATAAAAGCTAGGGGACACAATAACCTGGAGTCACAGAAAAATCTTGTTTCTGCATGATTCTTTCTAGTAGATGCAATCCTATCTTAAATTTTAGCAAGTAGACACAATGACCTGCAGATTTGGGATCACAGAAAAATCTTGTTTCTGCAAATGATTTTTGCTAGTAAATGCAAAACCTCTCTAGAAATTAAACTATATGTATAAAACCCGTCGTTTATATATCTATCTCTCTCATCATATAACTGTTTCTCTAGTAAAAATTAATACGTAGGACCCACCGGTAAGAGAAAAGAAGAAGAAGAATGCATTCATTCGAGAACTTAACTACACAGAAAAGCTGAGATTATATATAAATAAGGTTGACCAGTGACCAGTTTGATCCTGTCTGGGCTCCTCAACATTTAGTAGAACCTGAACCAAATCGCTAGCAGCAAATGGCTTCACATATAAATCATATTAAAATCCAAACCAACAATAAATAAATAAAAAAGTTGCATAAACTAAGATCCAAATACATATAAAATATCAGACAGTGGGGACACAATCTAGCAGTTAGATGAGCAACCACTTATTAGTTTATCAGCAGATCAAGCAGACACAGAAGCATCGTCAACAGCTTCGGGAACATCAGGTGTGATGGCACCAAGAAAATTAAACAGATGACTCGGATTCCAAACCCTAATATATATATTTTTCTTCTTCTATTTTTGGGTTGTTCTTGATACAGCCATTATGTATCAAACACAAATTAGGGTTTAATCTATTTTTAAAATATTTTATTATTAAATTAGCAGACTATATGGTACTAACTTAATATAATATTTGTCCCCAAAAGTCAGATTAATATTAAATTGGTGTCATAATTTTCACCTAATACAAGTTTGTTTATGTGCTGTGTTGAGGAAGAATGTGTCTATGTGACATATTTTGTCCGTTTGTCGGCCTATCAAAACAGCGGGAATATTGGCAGCTTGTTCACTGTGCTCTCTCTTCTTCTGCTGTGCTTCCTTGAAATGGTCATTTTTCATTAATTTATATGCCTAATTTTCCATTATTATTGTTGCATTTTTCTATCCCCTATATTTCGAGAGATTATAAAATACTACAGTAGTACGAATTCGATAATCTCTCCTACATTTCATGCGTTTATACATGATGAATTGAATATTTTATTCAACATGCATTCCTTACACATACTAAAATTATATGGGGGTTTGATGTGAAAAGCATAATCTCTGTATTATAATGCAATATGCATGCATTTCTTATGTATCATGCAACTTTTTTGTAAAATTATATAATTATTTGTAATGGAAATGTCGGAAGAAACTACGTATGATCGTTGGGAGAGATTAGGGTGAGCTTTTCCATGAGCCTTTCTTCAAATCATTGAAAAGTTCTCCTAACATGCCTATTTTCTGTGGATAATGATCAAAAGCTTGAGTGTGATGGTTGTGGCTATTTGTTCGCTTTATACTTTTTAGGTCTGTTCCAACCTAGACAATTTTGATTTTGATTGATGAGTTTCGACTCAATTACAGAGTTGAATCATAAGCATTTATATTGGTTCCAATTAATTAGTGTTGATATGCAGTCTTTGTAGAGTTGTTTTTCCAACCCTATCATAAATCTCACATTAATTTTGGTTGATGCGAGAGTTGAGCAAAACGTTAAGGAAATGGTTGGTATACAAATATCAAC
Source organism: Prunus persica (assembly GCF_000346465.2). Lineage (NCBI taxonomy): Eukaryota > Viridiplantae > Streptophyta > Magnoliopsida > Rosales > Rosaceae > Prunus > Prunus persica. The sequence continues at coordinate 4,322,080 of NC_034012.1, read as the reverse complement.
ACCAATGTATTCGTCACATAAGATGTATATAAGCGAAACGTGAATCGAGATACGAAAATTAGTAATTTTAATTGAATGTATCGGGTGAATATTGGATTTTGTCTTCTTGTTCCCTTAAGAAGGAAAGGGCATCAACTGTTAAATTGATGACACATTAGAAAAGAATATGCATATAGTACAAATTGAGTGAAGTAGAGTAGAGTTGTCTTGGATTGGAAGATCTTTGTGAATCGAAAAAAGGTGATCCTGTAATCTCACTGATTATTTCTGGTTTAAGCTTTAAATGATCAAGTGAATCCAATTAATTATTATTAACATAAAGATACCAGAGGCAGTAAAAGACAACGATGGAGTTAAAAATTTGGTTTCTTATTGACGAAAAAAGTTTAAAAAAAATTGGGCCCACAAGATCTCCAAAGCAGGATTAGCCACTTGTGGTGGTCACTGATTTACATGTTTAATTATAGGGCATAATTTCCTCTATTATACATCGAATATTCCACCAGTTGATCATTTTGTCTATCTCTCGAGTGACTCCAAAGCTTTCCAATTATTTGTTTTTCTTCGTCAAGACTAAGATAAAGCTAGCTAGCTAGTGGCTGTTAGCTTATGAGGTAGCTAATTCCTCAAATTAAGATAAAGCTATCACATTCTTAATAGATGTATTTGTTGAATTACCATTTATATTATTTAGACTCGTGTGGCGTCTATACTTCTTTTGTGTTTTGTCGTATTCATGTCATATGAAATTATTCAAAAGTTAATATCGAGTATCGGAGTAATCAATCATATATCAGAGACTAACAACATATGGTCTCCACCATCACCATGGATGATGATTGATTTAAGTACCATTTCTCTTATTGGGGTTGGTGTTCATGTGTGATCATGTGTTCATGTGAGTGAACAGATAAAGTTTGGTTCTATAATTTTGGAGTTCAAGTTTGTTAACTTATAATAGAGCTAAACACAAACAAAGCCACATAATATGTGGGTTTCTGGCATGCACTTTTGGAGAAAGAAAAAAAAAATGCCAAAGGCCTCTCAAAATGCAAAAAACAATCCCCACTTGCTGCACTTTTTGCTGGTCTTTTCCAGAACACTCAGTTTCCATGCAAACCCATCATGGGGCCCCTTTTTTCCTCTCACTCATCTCATCAATTTCCTCTCAATCTACTTCTCTCTCCAAAAGTGTGAATGAATTTTGAGTATGAAATAATCTAAAAATCATGTACCCTTTTAAGGGTCTTGTTCTTTTCGAATTGGGACCCACCAATCAATCATCTCCAACAGTGGCACCATCTCCCCTCTCTTGCTTCCAATCTTGCTGACATGTCATGCATCAAATGTTTTTTTTAGGCCATGTGGAATTTGTAGAATTTGTAGTGTCAATCTAAATCTGTCTCCTTCTTGCTGCTTGCATTGCAACTTGCATTGCCTTCAGCCTCTGTGATTAAACTCGAGAGATATTTGAAGGCATGCACATGGAATTTGTTGTTGATTTAAAACCCTACACGTATTCTGCTCTCCCACGTCATCATCAAAGACTCGAAATAGTGTAACCCAAATTACTTTTTATTGCCAATAGTAAGTCGGAAAATTCCATCTGCCTGTCCCTGTGCAGCAGCCGAATCATGCCAATTAATGTAAAGAGCATCTTCAACTGTGCAATCTGTCGCTGCCATATTTTGAGCTCATCGTCTTTGACACTCTCGTGTTCAATTATTAGCATCTAATTTGATATACGCAGCAGCGGTATCAATTTCCTCATGTTATAACACGTGTTATTTAAAATATAAACATACAGTTTATATATACACGATCACACTATTTAACTGGTCGTTTGAAAATATTTTGTAAACTATGAGAATATATGGAATATGATTCCTTCAAATTCAAATTCTCGGACCTCAAATAGTCCATCTTGAAAGGATTAGAAGAAGAATAACATTTGAAATTACTATTAGGAAAATACTTGCAAGTCACTTCTCTCGTCAAAGACTCTCAATTATTGTACGTTTCCCAAAACCTCAATGAAATTTTACTGTTATTTAAAAAAAAAATTAAAAAATTAGTTTTCTTTACACAAATCATACAAACCAGTCGATTCTATCTATAGACTAGCACGACAATGGTGAGGAGAGAAGTTAACCCAAAAACAAAACAAAGGCATGCGGCCGGCACGTGGGCCATGAAAACAACGGAGAGAAATTCAAATGCTTGGTAAAGATTTTAAGATATCGGTAATGAAAGACTAGGCTGAAGAATGATACACGTTTGCAGAATCTCATGCAACACCAAATATGGTGCTTGGATTTGAAAGCTTGCCAAATTGAAAGGGATGATCAGCAGCTCAAGTTGGTACCTTTCTTGGCCCACTCCTCCGTGCATGAATTGCTATTCTCCTGTGCTGCCCCTTCAATTGTTTTCAGCATGGGTAGCATTCGTGTCATGTCATGTTCAATCCTGCTATTTCAAATCCGAATTCGAGCCGGATAAATTGGTATACATTTGAATTTGTCAAATAAATTGATCCTAATTCTAATTATATTTATTAATCGTGTCGTGTTCGGATTGTATCTCTAGATCATATGAGAGGTAATTTGGAATCATACTAAATATAAGCATGCATGAACATGACTCTTCGCCTTCGTGGTGCTAATGTACATTTTATTTTCCTTAAATACATTTACAGCCTAAATTTTCCCTGAATTTCCCTTTTCCATCTCCCTAGCTGAAACTTCTGAACATTCAGCTCACGCAGATCAAAGATTCCGCAGATATCACAAGAGTTGACGGTTGCAGTCAACAATTCCATACAGGGGCATTTCCGTCACTTCAGCAAATACAGAGCAAAAAGCTTCCTCTCCTCCCCTGCAGTGCACCAGCAGTGAAACCCGCACGCGCGGTAACTTTCCTAACTCCACGTGCACCATTCCCGCACTTGCCCAACTTGGCATTTTTACCGGGACCCCAGAGAAAGTTACCGTTTTACCGCGTACTTCATTAATGCGTAGCATAAATACCTCCAACTACCTCTCACTCTCTCAAGGACTCAAAACAAACTGAGTAGCGTAGGGAGCATCCACGCCACAGAGCGCCTCTCTCTCTCTCTCTCTCTCTCTCTCTCTCTCTCTCTCACATTGCTTTGCTGTGAGTACAAACCCTAATTTTGAGGCCCGACCTGAAAAAGCCTGCTCCTACGTTCAAAATTCGCATTCAAAGCACACACTCTCTCTCCCTCTCTCTGCAAAAGTTTGGAGCTCCATTAATGGCGTCGCTCCAATTGAAGCTTCAGGCCTCAAACTTTGACCTAAACACCAAGCCTTTTCCAGGTTCTTTGAATTAAATTTCATTTTCCGCACCGGAAAAATTCCCCAAGAATTTTCAATTTTCTTCGCATCCGATTCTCCTAACAGTCCCTTTGATTCTTCCACAGATATATAAAAAAAACTCATTTCTTCATTTCTCTCTCGAGAAAATTGAGTTCATTTTGTAAGATGTTAGAGCGTGACTCGGACGGTGAAGCCGTGAACTCGAGCCACAGCTCAATGAGCAGCGAGAGCTGTAGCAGCTTCAGCCGCCTCTCCTTCGACGCTGCCGCCACCACCACCGCCGCCGACTTCGCAACCGAAACCTTGTGCCTCAAGCCCCACCGCTCCTCCGACTTCGCCTACTCAGCCATTCGCTCCAAGAAAACCGCCCTCACTTTCCGCGACTTCCGCCTCCTCCGCCGCATCGGCGCCGGCGACATCGGCACCGTCTACCTCTGCACCCTCAGAGGCACCGGTTCCAGTCCCGCCGATCAGGATCGCGAGTCTTCTTCGTCTTCCTCGTGCTTTTACGCCATGAAAGTCGTCGACAAGGAGGCTCTGGCGCTGAAGAAGAAGGTCCACAGAGCCGAGATGGAGAGAAAAATCCTCAAGATGCTCGACCACCCGTTCTTGCCTACGCTCTACGCCGAGTTCGAAGCCTCGCATTTCTCTTGCATCGTCATGGAGTACTGTTCCGGCGGCGACTTGCACTCTCTCCGCCATAAGCAGCCTAACAAGCGCTTCTCTCTCACCTCGGCTAGGTACATTCAATTTGAAATTTCTGAATATTCCTCCATTTTTCTCAGATACTACGACATTGCATCATTTTCTTTTTTTTCGCTTGATTTTTTTTTTCGAAAAACGAATAAAAACAAATTTAAATATGGCCTCTAATTTCTGGTTTTTTGTATTCTTGTGCTTACAAGGCCCAGATGAGATCATGAGATGTTCTTATCTTGTCTGTTTTATCTCTCTGCCAAGTCGTCTTCAATCCAGATTTTGTTTATGTTTTTTGAATCGAAAAATTTGGTGCTAAATTTTTGTTTCAACTCGAATGAGTCAACCCGGTCTAACTCGGATATTTCGTCAAAACTTACCAGGTTTTATGCTGCGGAGGTTCTGGTGGCCTTGGAATACCTCCACATGCTGGGAATCATCTACAGGGACCTAAAACCCGAGAACGTGCTGGTCAGATCGGACGGTCACATCATGCTCTCCGACTTTGACCTCTCCCTCTGCTCAGACGCAATCCCAGCCGTTGAATCCCCCGACTCCTACTCTGACTCGGGGTCCCTATCCACTCCATCCTACACCCGCCCGCGGAAAACCACAACACTCACCCCATTCTCCTGCCTCTCGACCCGGCTCTTCCGCTCGCGCAAAGTCCAGACCCTCTCCCCGAACCGGCTTTTCGTCGCCGAACCGGTCGCCGCCAGGTCACGTTCCTTCGTCGGTACCCACGAGTACGTGTCCCCGGAAGTCGCCTCCGGCAGTTCCCACGGAAACGCCGTTGACTGGTGGGCTTTCGGGATCTTCCTCTACGAGTTGATCTACGGCCGCACGCCGTTCGCGGCTCCATCGAACGAGAACACCCTGCGCAACATCGTGAAAAAGCCCCTTGCGTTCCCGACCCCCACGCCCTCCAGCGCGCTCGAAGGCCACGCGCGTGACCTCATTTCCGGGTTCCTCAACAAGGACCCGGAGCGCCGGCTCGGGTCGAAGCGCGGAGCCGCTGACGTCAAGAAGCATCCGTTCTTTAAGGGCATCAACTTGGCGTTGGTACGGTCCCTCACGCCGCCGATGATCCCGGGCCTAATACGAAGGCAAAACACGACGCCGTCTTATCAGGCCAAGAAGACTGATCAAAATAGAAATACGAGGCAATCTACGGCGTTCGAGTACTTCTGAGCAGCAACGGCGAGATGTTCGCCACGTGTTGAGACAGTCCTGCCAGATTTTGTTACTGACGGGTGACAGTTGTGTATATTCGAGCTGTCTTTTGTTTTTATTATTTGCTTATAAATAGGTAAATATATGAGAATATGAGAAAAAAGCTGTATTGCTACGGTGTCATTATGTACACGTAGGTTGCTATAGTAGATGTAGAAAGGCAAGTAGGATCCTAAATATTACTATATTTTGAAAAGCCAATATCCATGATTGATCCTGGGAAACACTTTTCGTTTTTACTTTTTCTCGTTATTATTATTATTATTATTATTATTATTTATTACATAATTTATCTAGAAGGTTTAAGAAAAGCTGAAGAAAACTGCGTGCTTTTTTAGTGTAAACGATAGTTTAAATTAGAAAGGAGAAGAATTTCTCACACACATATCCCTGACAAAGTCAAAGGTCGGTTCATTTGTTTATGGGAAAGAAAACTATATGCTATATGGGAGGTAAGTTATTATTGCATGTGTATCTTTTTACTTTTTTCGTTGTCGTTATTATTATTATTATTTATTACATAATTTATCTAGAAGGTTTAGGAAAAGCTGAAGAAAACTGCGTGCTTTGAATTCCATTGTTATGGCAAAGTCCAAGGTCGGTTCATTTGTTTATAGGGAAAGAAAACTATATGCTATATGGTATTAACAAAAAGGAATATGGGATGTAAGTTATTATTGCATGTGTTTATTTTGGCTCCTTGAAAGGTTTTGTGAATGTATATTCAAATGTTTATTATTCTGTTTAAGCATCTGGCATTTGTTTCTCTGATGTCACGCATCTCACATTTATTTAATCAATTCATACACCAAATAAACCATAATCAAGCACCCTAAACCTACTACAAAGAGAGAGCATCCCGGACCTACTGTCATCTCAACTTAAATTATAAACATACCATATGCCATATAATAATTTCACTCTAGGATTAGACTTTCAAACCAACCACGACTTCCCACCACCTCCCACTCTAGATCCGGGTCAAGAAAAACTTACGTATCCGAGTGGTGGGACAATTGTGTTTATAGTGAAGAACCATAACTTCTTTTTGCCTTTTATTCTCGTTCACATCTTACATATCATCGAGAAAGTAGATTAGATATATATACAATTGTCCCATCACTCCATTATATGTAAAGTTTATCTCCTCCACAGTTTGAACATACATATGATAACATTATTCCGAATTGGTGGAAAATTTGGTTGAAGTTTACAAAAAGTTATTGTAAACAAGTTTCAATAAACGTTGTGATTGTCCTTAAAAACCAAAAAGAAAAAAGAAAAGGCATATGTGCAAATTAACTAACTAAAGAGAGGCAGCCAGATGCGCCGCGTCGACACTAGACAGCGGACAATAAGCGTGGTGTGGGGTCACAACTCGAAAATCAACGGCTCAGATTAGTCTACCCTTCCTTAAATTTTTATTCTTTTTTAATTTGGCTCAAACTTTAAATCAATGGACAAAAATAATTTAGTTGAAATCAATGCTCAAAAAGCGCAAGAGTCTTTGCATTTCCCGATGTTGTAATATTATCGAGGTATATACCAGCCGAGAAATCCACTTTACGGATCAATACACGTGTATTGAATCGGACGGTGTGGATTGCTGCATCAGTACGAACGTACCGATGGAATATTGGACAGAAGTTTTGGTGGGCCTGTGGGGGAGGGAAAGCCCAATAGGCCCAGTAGCCTATTGACAACACATGGGATTTGTCCATGTGACCCCCTGCCAACCAGGCAGCCCTACCAGCTATTAAAAGTTCCTGTCCCTTCCTTGTCCAAAACCAAAACAAACAAATTACTAACCCAAAAAGAAAAAAAAATAAAATAGAAAAGCCAAAACAAAACAAAATATACCCACAGATGCTTCACCTACCCAATGAAACTCTCCCACGTGGCTCGACAACATGCCTGCCACGTGACAAGTCCTCAAATCTCATGCAAGGTTTCTAGTGCATGAGCATGCATGACCCCTCAGTCACACTACGTACCTTTCATGTATCAAAACTCGAAACTAAAACCACATGGCACATAGAAAATGATTTTAAACTTGATTTAATAGAGATTAGGGTTACAATTGAACAAGATATTAAATTAAGTGATTTGGAAAAGTAACCCTAATTTAAAAAAAAAAAAAAAAAAGAGTGATTGGATGGTGATAGCTAGCTAGGTGTGTAGTTTTATGATTTGCTAGAAGATGGATTGTTATGGTTGTCTTTCCATCAAAGGTAATGGGAATTAGGAAGTGACCTCTAATTAACTAGTATTGGAAAGTTAAATTAGTTGGCAAAATAAACGCGCAGACATCTGAATTTTTTCTTTATGATTTTTTTCTCCATTTACAATGACATTAGCACAATAATAACATGCAGATACTCGAATAAGAGAATAACTATATATATAATTTAAATGAAACATCTTGTTTTTTTTTTTTTTTTTTTAAAAGGAGCCGACTGGGTAATGGTCTAGGAATATTAAATAGTTTGACTTATTGGCTTTTTTTTTTTTTAACGAGTAGTATAATCAAACTAATGTCAACATATTATTGTTGCTCATGCAATAATTTATAAATGAAGGGAATTTGTTGGGTTAAGAGCAAAATTTAGGTTTTGTCGACCACTTTAGAGAGAGAGAAGAGAGGGAGAAAATGCCAGTTGAGAGATGATGTTGCGAAAACAAAAATGGCAGCTACATCAGAGCATGTATTTAATGTTATGGGCCAGCTCTGAAGCCTTGAACATCTTCACCGAACATGCAACTAAATTATTGTGCTTATTTTTGGGGAAAAGATTGATGATTCTATTGATTTAAATTTTTTTTAGTACAAGTAATAGTCTAAATTACATGAGAGAGTGATTTTTCTCTCACACATGCTATCATAGTGTTATAAAGGTTCGAAGCTAAGACTACTAGTCTGCAAGTTAATGTCCCTTTCCACCGGACTAGACCCCTTTAGTTGTTGACTATTTCTTCAAAGCGATTATGATGGGATTAATTTCATCACATTATTTTGTCTTATATATAATGCCCTGCCCTTTTCATTTCTTTATGTTTGTAATGAGATGAACCATATGATCAAGGGCATAATTAGAGTACATGAGTCGGCTATCAATTTATTTTTGCCCTTGTTTATATGTAAGTCACTCATTGACGTTTTCTTGGATGCTGCTCGATGGAGTAAATTAATTTTTGCTAAGGTTAGATGGACTAATTTTCACTAATGACATGTTTATTAATTTGTAATTGGATTGAGGAGAATTAAATTCCGGATTCCTATTGAAGTTGTTTACTAAAACCATATGAATTAAGGCCCCGTTTGATTCGTGGGAAATGAGACTTGGGTTATGTGAGGATATATTAGGTAAAAAAAGATGAATTCCTAATGGGTTAGTTCTTTAGGAATTAGAATACCACCTTCCACCCAAGAATTCCTAATGTGAAGTAAACGCAGGAATCCTATATAGGTGAAATTCAATTCCTGATTAGTAGACACACCATAAGTAAAGTGAATTTCCAACAAATTAACCCTAAGTTTCACTATTTCATAAAATTGCATTGGATTGGGATACACCCTACCCTAATCTAAGGATGGTTTCGGCCTTGCATATTGATCACTAAATTTGTAGTAAAATTATTACTGTAAGAAAACTATTTTTAAACATTTTCGAAAGAATTATATTCTTTGTGTGTGGTTACACGTGACCGACATGAAGTACACGTGGAGGCTGGTGAATGGGCGTAAAGAACATGGAGTGTCATGTGAGATCTTTGCCGTACGAATCCAGGTCTAGTAAGTCAATAGGGGGGAGTGTGTATGCGTAAGAAATAGCGTAAGATGAATCAATCAATCAATCAGACGCTTGAGTCTGAGTGGAAGTGGGTCCCACGAACGACTGGTGCTGATATAGAGAAGGAAGAAAGGCAAGGCAACAAATCCCATTGGTGGCTCAGCCTCTGCCCGATACGGCGTCGATCGCTTCACCGCCTGCGTTTTTGAATTGTGGGGAAAGAAAAGAGGGTCACGTGAGGTGAGCATGCACCGTAACTAGTGCCCTCTACGCTCTATGTAAGAGACATTAGTGTTTAGGCTCTCAGCTTGAGCTAATTAAGGCTGTTAAACTCTGTCAGTGGGATACTTTTGATTTCCGAGCAAATTTGTAGGCCTGCCTCTGCGACACATGGTGCTTACGGCCTATGAGCTCTGCTCTCTCTGCTCTGCTGCCATTATTGATTTGAGGTCAAATTAATGAGATCGAGTTGATAGGTTTTTGACTTGGTTTGTGCTGCAGTTGGATTGGATTGGTTGAGGTTTTTTTTTTTCTTTTCGGATTTAACTTGGATTGGATTTGTTGAGAATGACACGTCACACGTACACGTAATGCCTTGGGTTTTGATTCCTTTGGCAAGCAGGTATTATATTTAATTTTCTTCAACAACTATACTTTCTAAAATCTATTTCCTTATTTTTTTTGGGTATTTCATTATTTAATTATTTATATACCTAGTCCACTTAGAAAAACTTTATTGAGTTTCCTGATCTATTTCCCTGTTTGCCTTTCACCCAAACCTTCCTAAGGCAACGAGGTTAACAAAACCACAAACTATATATGCACAGTTATTATTAATGGTTCGTCAGCTAAATATATTTTTTTGTTAACCTAAAGCACCTCTCTATAAGCACACTAACAAGATGAAGAGAAAAGCTTCAGAAGTAACAATGGAGCAGAAAGAAGCGAAGGTGTATAAAAACAGAAGGTATGTGAGCTTCTCAAAGAGGCGCAGCGGCATGTTTAGCAAGGGTAAAGACTTCTGCAAAAAGTTTGAAGCGGAAATTGGCATTGTTGTGCTCTCTGAAGCAGGCAGGCCTTACTGGTCCCCGGACAACCCTTCCCTCGACGCCGTCCTCGACCGCTTCATGCAATCAGACCAGGCACCTACTAACGCCATTGATTTCAAGGTTAGACTGCAGAAGAAGAGGAAGAGAGAGGAACCTGATAATGAGGTTCAGGGACAGCTTGCGGAGGAGGTGAAGTCATGTCGAACCGTTAAGGACATGTTTTCGTTAAGAGACAAATACTTGGTGCTTCTTCAGGACCATACTAACAAGAGGATGAAAGGTTCACATGTTTTGGAGAAGGGTAAGGCAAAATGTGTCTCGACATCTCCATCAAACCTAAGTTTTGAGGATAGTGTTTGGGTGGAACCAATTTCAAGGCATAAAGACATATGTTCTAGTTCAACCCTAAAGCTTGATAGTCAACATGATCACCGTCTTGGGAACAACAATTGTGTCCGAGGCGGCCACGATGACGGGTGGTTTTGGGATGAGATTTTGAAAGATGGTTACACACAAGGTGTTCTGAAACCAATATCAAAGTCCGAAGACGTTTTGTATGATTCAACCATAAATTTCGAGAGTGATCGTAATGTGTTTGATACTCATCATGGTAACATCAATGGGGGAGAGGGATCTTCTTGGTGCAAAGATTGGGAAGATGGTAAAGCGCAATGTGCCTTGATGCAACCAATTTCAAAATCCGAAGAGGTCTTGCATACTTCAACCCAAAATTTGGAGAGTAATCGTAATGTTTTTACTGATCAACGTGGCAACAACAATGGCGATGATGGAACTTTTTCGGATAGAATTTTGGAATATGGTAAGACTCATCAATTAGCAAATTCTGAAGACGTCTTGTTTACTTCAACCCCAAATTTTGAGTGTGATCGTCTTAACAAGAAAAACAACGGTGGCGACAACAACATATCTTTCTGGGACAAAATTTTGGAAGAGGGTAAATCGGAATGTGTCTCTTTCCAACCAATATCAGAATCCGAAGGCTTCTTGTATACTCCAAGCCTAAATTTCGAGAGTGATAATCGTGGGTTTGATCATTATCAAGGTGACAACAATAGTGGTGTGGAACTTTGTTGGAATGAAGAATGGGAACATGGTAAGGTAGAGTGTGTCAAGACACAACCGATATCAAAATCTGAGGACATCTGGGCTAACACAACCCCAAATTTTGAGAACAATCATGATCATGTGATGGATGATCATGTTCATGGTGGTAACAACATTAAGGACGACGAGGGATGTTTGTTGGATAATGATTTGGACAAAACAGGGGAAGTGATTAAGGAAACTAATCATCCTTCGCGGGATCCAATTGAGCACTACTTGGTCTGGCCGGGAGATGATAATACTAATAATTATAATTATGAGGTTGATGGTGTTTCTGCCTTGAGGGGTATGCTTGGGTCGACATTAGATTTCGCACAACAAAATCCCAATCCTAATCCCAACCCGAATCCCAATGACTATTACAGTTACTTAGAAAACCTTTGTAATGAAGATACAACTTTGGATTATTTATTATGAAGTTAGCACTATTTAAATTATTTAGAATTATAAGTTGCTTGTTTTTTTTGTAGTGTTTTTTCTTTTTTGGGGTCACTTTTGTTTTGTAGGATATGAGAAGTAACTTCTAATCGTTTTCCGGAAAGAAAAACTGAAGGAGAAACTTTTCATCACATGATCAATCAGAAAAAAGACAAAGCAAAAAATTGAATAAATTACGTAAATGCACTCCTAAGAACGGTAGATCCCTGATTTCTGCTAACATATATATATATGTATGTATATATACGTGAATCTAGTACAAAGAGAATTACACACAGGGATATACAGATAGGTCCATTAAAATTGATGGAGAGAATTAAAAGTGATGCAGATTTTCCATTAATGCATTTATTTAGAAGGAAAAATAAAAGGGAAGTATCGTTTGTTTCAGTGGGGGTTAAAAAGCACGATGTTTGCTTTATAAGAAAAAACACCCAAAACGTGCGTTTAAGTCACTCAGTTTCCAAAAATCACTTAAGTAAAACGACGTCGTTTCGTTAAAACAAAGCGGCTCTTCTCCGCGCCTCGCCACGCCTCGCTACGCTAAGCGTGCAACAAGCTAAACATCCATACGCCTAAGGAGATTTCCCTCCGCCTCGCTCCGACGCGCGATTAGGCATGCATTTGAAAACACTGTTATAAACCAATTCAGAGTTATCGATGGGATCATCAGGAAGCCGCAACTTTTTAATTCGTTCAGCACATCTTCTTCCCGACTTTCCTCCTAGTTTAAGATTGGAACACCGGCGCAGATCAAGCGACTCGAGATGAGGACAACGATCAAGAATGGCCTGCAATCCATCATTTGTCAGCTTATTCCCAAGCAGCTGGAGGTGGCGTAAATCATGCATCGTTCCTGCTATAGCAAGTGCATCGTCATTAGACTCTTCGTGTGGCCATCTATACCACCGCTTGTTAAATTTGAATGATTTCAAAAGAGGGCAAGAGGCCCCAACCACGTCTATAGGTTCATGTGAGAACGGACAATATGAAATTTCAAGGTCCTCCAGCAACGGAAGTTTCGAAGCTCAGTCCCTCATTTGTTATGTCATAGCAATGGGCAAGTCGGAGCCGTTTGATTCCCCTCAAAATATTGGAAGGTTAAAGATGAATATGTTAGCAGTTACACAGAGAAACAAAATTACACTTCAGGAAATTCTACATCAACATAATAATTCACTGGCATGCATAAATGGAAGTTCCAGCAATCATATGAATATGTACATATGCGTCTGCTTTTGTATTTGTAGTATGAATGAAGTCAGAGAGAACAAAAAGGAGGAAAAGAAGGCATTACTTAAACAAGAGGCAGGATGCCACTAATATGCAAACAAAGAAATACCATCACTTTTCTCGCAAATGATATGCACAACATAGCATGTCTAGTTAGAAAACAATTCAGCCAAGTTGCCAAATGACACCGTGAACAAGGTGATTGGTGTTAGGAAGGCCACAACAATTAGGCCCTATTTGGCTTCCTCTCTGGTAGCTTCCTACCTTACCCGAGAAAGGGCATCGGCGATGTTTCCTTCTATAAATTGTATCTTTTGGCTTAGGTAAATTAGAATTACACAAGAATTCATGTAAGATTGAATCCTAGAGCTCACCCTCTAACACAGTTCTTGAGGGGAACAAGGTGTGCCATTAGGGTCAAAGTGAATAGATGATATTAAATCATTGCCCTTTGGAAAGGGCTCAGGGGAGTTATAATCTCCATCGCCAGAAATCATTACACGAACGTGAAGAGAGTCCAGTCCAAGAGTGTCACCATGATGTAAAATACATCATAGAAAGTTGTGGCACAGAGGAGTCTATTCACCTCAGAATCACTTTCGAGTGGCAACGGTGACATATGGAACATATCTAAGAGTGCCTTACCTTCCTTTAATACTAAGGAAAAGGGAGTTTCTAAGCACTCTAAACTCCGGGCTATGCGGGATTAAAAGATACAAAAACAAGACACCATTTTTAATTGAAACTTCAAATCCCCAAAACCAAACATACATACACGACTAAAATTTGAACTCAACCAAAATATAAATGACAAGCAAATGAAGCAATTATCATTTTGTATGTGTATATATATATATATATATATATATATATATATAAACCAAAACATTTAACAAAAATAATTAAATTGAATTACCTGTCGGTGATGTACTTGAGGAGCTCGTCGGTGCCGAAGTGGTCGACATTGATATCGATCAAATTGCCGGAGCTCCGATCGATAGCGTGGCTGCACATCTTCTCAAAGTCGTAACCAATGTGCCTCTGATCATCAGGATCAACGCGCATGTCGATGGTGCGCCACGTCAGCGGGTCCCTGCAGATGTCGCGCCACATCACGCATACCATCTGAGCGCTCGTCAGGATTTCGATGGCTCCGAGCCGCAAGAGTATCGAGGCCGTGACGTCGTCTGGGAGTTCCGCCCATTTCCGACCCCGGCCTGGAGCGGTTTGGGTTTTTGTTGGAGGAGCTCTCTGTGAAAGAAACAGAGGAAGAAGCAGGGGAGCTGAGGCTGGATATCTAGGTTTCATCAGAGAATTCAGCTTGTATAATTGAGAGCGAATTCGTGCTGATAACGTGTTGTAAACTAAAGAGAATTTGCAGAGGAGAGAATTGAGAGGCAGAGAGTTTTTCTCTCTCAAGTATTATTGATCTGTATTTCTCATTCATATCCGATCGATTCAATTTCTATCTAAGGGAAGTCCAAATATATAGACATTAGGGGAGGGGCATTTTGGGGACTCCAGACTCTACTTTTACAACACTCCCCCTTGGAGACCACAAATGATACAGAATATGTCTTGTTAAAAACCTAATATAATTTATCAAATGGGATTTAAACTTGATTTTAAGGGCCTATTCACAGTCCTAACTTGTCACACCCTACCCAATTTTAATCATATATTTAATTTATTTAATTATGAAATTATAATTTTGTTTTTGGGAGTAGAGTCACTTTAGTCATTTTTTGTTCGGAAAAGAATTTGAGAGATTGAGTTACACCATTGTGTTGGGCTCGTCGAAACGAGTTCGTAGACACGCGGCACACTCAATTCTGAGTTGTAACGAACTTAAGAAAATAAAAGTAGATTTTGCAGTGGAGAATGGGGAAGTAGTGAGAAATAAAAATTTATTGAAGGAGTCATAATGAAGGGATTTAATTTAGTAGTTTATTTAATCGAAGTGCTATTAAAATTCCAATAAATGGGTAGAGGAGACAAGACTATTTTTGCCTTTTTATCTGTCTATTATCATTTTTTTCTTCTTCACCATATTATATTCTGTTTCAGCTCCTTTGTACCCAACAAAATATGAAAACAATACAAAGTTAATCATCATTATAATCCCTCACCACGAGAAACACTTACATGAAAAAAAAATAACATTATTTTATTATTTTTGGCCAATTATGTTATGTGTGATTGACCGCAAAACAATATTATCTCCATTTCATACAAATTTTTCTAAATCACCATGACCTCCGAACAACTTATGAAATATGAAGTTTTGGGCTGCACGAGGACTTCTGGGTCCGGTTGGTGTGGGCATACATTGGGCCATGGACTTGCTCTGTTAGAGAAGCTGTTAAGCTTCTCTAACAGAGCAAGTCTTGAAGCCACTTCATAAAACCTCCCCACTGACGTGAAATAGCAATACACTAACCGGAGCCGTCTGATTCCACTGCACCTATTTTTGACAAATTTATATTACAGACAAGTAGTCTTAGGTTCTAACCCTCATGTCGGTGATATACAAATTCGAAAAAAAAAATACCTGTCGGTGATATACTTAAGGAGATCATCGGTGCAGTTGTGCTCGTTATTGATATCGACCAGATTACCACAGCTACGATCCACTGCGTGGCGGCGCATCTTATCCAAGTCGTAGGCCCCAAAGTCGCAATCACCATTGCTCATGTCCACGGTGCGCCAGATGAGAGGATCTTTGCAGATGTTGCGCCAAACCATGCACACCTTCTGCGCGCTCTCCAAAACATCGATCGCTCTCAGTCGTGAAAGTATTGAAACGGTAACGTCCCGTGGAAGGTCCAGCCAGTTTCGCGTTTCGGTTTCGGTTTCGGGTGGTGCTGGTGGTGGGGTTCTGGATTTGGGTTTGCCCTTTGAGCGGGGGGTTTTCTTGCCCATCAAGTTTTGGTTGTCTGGATTAATTCTGGGATTATGCGGGAAAGTCTCCAAATGGCATGGCGATGAATTCTCTGCAAAATGGTTCTTGGCCTACCTTGATCGGACCGTCGACTTTTTTTGTTTTGTTACACAGGTCGTGGACTTTTTTTAATTGAAGGTTCTTCTCGTTGGTTTTGGCACCAAATAGAAGGTAAACGACAATTTCATCAAATGGTCTCATCACCATTTCATTTTGGTCCCCAGACTATCATATAAATGAATTTAGAAGCACAAATCCTATATATATTTTCCCATAATCTTTGTTATTCAAAACTGAACATCTAATATTCAAAGCAACTTTTTCATTAAAATACACCCCTTTTGAATCTTGTCAATGAAAATCTAGTTTCAACCTTCATCCACTATATTATTTCATAGGGTTTTTATCACAAAATGTCAATGAAGTTCACAAAATTATCAAATTGCTTCCTTTACGTTCTTTTGTGTTATTAGTGGTTCCTAAGATTAGCACCCCTACTCACAAATAGTCCATATCGTTAAATTCTGTCAAGAATTCTGTTAGTTCGCTGTCACGTATGTGGAGATTTTGGAGATGTTATTCAAAGGCTAAGGCTTGAATAGCATCTACTGTTGGGTGATGCTATAAATGCTGAAATTGCAGCTGCCTTTCCCTCCCCCCCCCACCCCCCTTTCTAAAGACTTTATATAATAAGGCTATATGACTTAATTAGATTTTTGGTAGAGCTCCTTCAAATGGGTCTTTGTAATTTTTCTGTATGGAGATGGACCTAATTTTCTACATGGAGCTATAGCCTTTGGAGAGGGAATGACTGAAATTGGTGGAATGGGTTTTTGGAGTTTTCCTCCTACATTTTTTATTTATCAATATTTCATTTTGGTCCCTAGACTTTCATAGCAATGAATTTTTAGAAGCACAAATCCTATATTCTCGCAGAATCGTTGTTATAGACAAACTTTCAAAACTGGATTCCTAACATTCAAAGCAACTTTTTCATTCAAATACACCCCTTTTTGAATGTTGTCAATGAAAATCCAGATTCAACCTTCATCTACTATATTTCATCTCAAGTTGTCTTTTTTGTTTCTTTAAAATTAAAATTAAAATAATTAAACAACAATGATCAGGGACATGATGATAAAAAGCTCTAAACCTAAATATATATAATCAACCAACCTTCCATGATCAAAATAGAAAACTTGACATTGTTCTCATAAAACAGCAGGTTGTAAAGTGTACAAGGACAATCCAAAAAGTTTCTGCGCTCACTCTCCCCTTGGGAGCAAAGTAGCCAGATTCCCTTGCAGATAAAGCAACTCTTTCCTTACACAAAACAGGCAATAACGTTGCAAACCCAGGAATACTCCTTTCTTAGAGACAGTCAAATTTCGGCTCCAAATTCATTACCACTCTCTGTTTCCCAGATTTCAGCTGCTAGACGGTCTCGAATTCAAAAAAGATCAGAGAATCGTATTTTGGTAAAATCATCATAGAAATCACTATCATCCGAGTAGTATCCATTAAAATCATAAGGATAATCATCATCACAGTCAAAGTCCTCAGAATCATTATAAAATCCATAGTCACATGGTGCAGTACAAAATTCATAGTCATCAATGGAATCATTGGGAAGGCGCAACTGTTTAATTCGTTCAGCACATCTTTTTTCCAAAGCTCCCTTCAGATCAAGATTGAAACAATGGCGCAGATCAAGTGACTCAAGATGAGGACAACAATCAAGAATCTTCCTCAAGCCATCATTGGTGAGCCGATTCCCGAAAAGTTGAAGGTGGTGTAAACCATTCATCGTTCCTGCTATAGCAAGTGCTTCATCATCTTTCCCGAAAGAATCAATCACTGAGCCACCATTCTCATCACCATTCTCATCATCAATCCAATCATCAAATCCATCATAGGCACCAAACCCACTGATCCCATAAACCGAAAATTCGGGCCTGTTCAATTTGAATGACTTCAAAAGAGGGCAAGAGCGCCCAACCATTTCTAGAGATGTACGTGAGAGATTGCATACATAGATCTCAAGCTCCTCTAACAGAGTAAGCTTCGACGCCACCTTACCCAACCCCACACGTGATATGCTATAGCAACTCACTAGCCGGAGACGTCTGATCCCACCGCAACTATAGCCATTACACAGAAACAGAAATGCAGCCAAACAAATTCTACATCAACATAATATCATTGGAATTTGGAAGGAGATTCCCAAAAGAACAAAACAAATGATCAAGCAAATCTACATGGGTTACTCTGTCCGTGTGCAATTTTTAATTTCGAATTGAATATAACATCACAAAAAGATTCATTTTTGGGAATCTATTGAGCAAAGTTTAAGAAATTAATAAAATCTTCATACCAAAACAATCTACAAAATAAAATTTTGAATACCTGTCAGTGATATACTTAAGCAGATCGTCGTCGCCGAAGTGCTCGATATTGACATCGACCAGACCGCCACAGCTACGATCCACTGCGTGGCGGCACATCGCATCCAAGTTGTAGAACATGTCGTCGTAATCGGCATCGTTGGTCATGTCGATGGTGCGCCACATGAGAGGGTCCTTGCAGATGATGCGCCAAGCCATGCATACCATCTGCGCGCTCTCCAGAATCTCGACCGCTCTGAGTCGAGAGAGTATCGAAACGGTGACGTCCCGTGGAAGGTCCAGCCAGTTTCGCATTTCGGCTGGGGGGGTTCTGGATTTGGGTTTGGGCCTCCAGACGAGGGTCTTCTTGTTTCTTTTCTTGCCCATGAGGTTTTGGTTGTTTGGATTCTGGGATTGTGCGGGAAAGTTTCGAAATGGGGATTCTCGGGAAAATGGAGGATTAGGGTTTGCCGCTGGAGAGTGGGAAAATCACTGATCAAATATGAAGTTTCGGAACAAATGCGATACAAGCGTTTTGGTTGGTTCTGGGACTACATTCGACCGTGGGTTTTTTTTTTTTAAAGGTTTATATCCGTGGACTTTTTTAAAGCTTGTTATTTTGTGCACCAAAGAATTTTTTTAAAACACCAAACGGGTCTAGTTCAATAAAAAAGAAAGACAAACTGTCAAAAAGACCAACCACATAGAGGGAGTGAACCGAAAAGCTCAAGTTTTGCTCGCAAGCTCCCTAAAATAAAGAGTCTTAATTTACGGACTAATGATCTCAGAATCAAATCTCCACGGCACCTTAGAAGAAAAAAAACTCTCTTATTGATAGTTGGGCCTGACCATGAGTTATAGGTTTGGTTGGTTGTACGCTTGTTCAGGCCCAAGAAGGCACGAAAGAAGAAACAAACCTAAAGGTAAATAGCCAAAAACAATATATTCACCTACCTAACCACAAAATTTGAAACACGTGAAGCTGAACAAAAAACAAAAAACAAAATATACCAGCATGTTGTAGAACATAATAATGTGTGTGCATGATGCTACAGAGGTTTTTTTTTTTTTTTTTTTCTTTTTCTAAATAAGTAATCAAGTGTCTTATAAAATATATATGTGATTAGGTACAAGTGTGTGTGTGTGTGTTTGTGGCAAAAGAAAAGGTACAACTGGGTAATGCTATAGAGCTTGTAATTGTGGCGTTAATGGTGGTCGCTACCACATGCATGGGATGGGATTGGATATATGATTCCATGTCTGGTCAACAAGGAATGACTAGGGAAGAGATATGGTAACATGCTTTTGGGTGAAGTCTTCTGTTTTTATTATTATTATTATTATTATTATTTTGTTTAAACAAAAATAAATATTAGGTAAGAAAAAAGGATCCAACAAAAGTTCTATGGAGCCATTAGTCCATATATATATAAGTTATATTGAAGAACTAGAGAATCTAACAAATGATTTCGTGTGCATAAAAACTCTTAACCGTTTCAATTACAAGTTCCTTACTTCTTTTATATGTTTTGTTCAATCTGTTCGGTTTCTATTTCAAACCAACAATTTTCTAGTTTTTTTAAAAATAAAAAAAAATTATCTGCGAGCAAATTAGGTTAGAGAGAGCTGATTCAGGTTTATGCAAGGGCAACAACTGGAACAAACATGACTGCATGGGAACCACTCCACCCATTTTTTTGGGTGTAAGAAAGTCAAAGCATCCAATGCCAAAGAAAACGTCAAACTGTCACCAATAATTGCGCATGATTGCAACCAAGAACCAACAATTCTCCCAACGAGCCAAAACCATCAAAACATATTCAATCAATATTACACAGCTTGAGGAGGTTTTTAACAACGACACCACCACCAACAAGAGAGAGGAGAGAGAGAGAGTGCAAAAGCAGTTTGCAGTCTCTCTTTTTGGATCTCTCAAATATTATATCGTAGTAAACTAGTGCATGATTTAGAACAAATTAATTATCTAAATTAAATAAGAAAGAAAAGAAAACTACCCTTTAATTACTTGTGTTCGATCTTGATCCACCATTGTATCATAAAATTCATACTTTCATCTTATATAGTCTATCAGCTCCTTTCCCCTGAAGACAGAAGATCCTTTCGATCGTGTTTTCGGGGTGAAAATGAACCGAATTCGAGCTTTTTCATCTCCTGCAGTGTTGCCATTGCCAGCTTCTTCCACAACTCCGAAAGAGCGCCCAGAAGATCATAGTTTTGATGGTAATTAATCTAATTATATGCATTCTGATCTTCATTTCTCAATGCCTGCATTTTTTTCAAGTCATGAAAGTCATTGCAAAATGACATCTCTGTGTGTGGTTTCTAATTGCAACAATTTTGCCTTCATTCAATAATGCCAACATGAATCAAAGGAAGTTTCCTTTCTTGTCAATCACAATAAATTTTGGCCAAAAAGAAACAGGGCATTGCATTACAATAAGTACTGATCTGTGTGAAATTCTTTGTTTAGGCATTGCCACCAATGTCAAGTTATTATTGAAGCTAATCCATGATCACAACGAGGCCTGCACAAAAGAGAATGATGACAGGAAGACGCAAAGGGTGGCTGGAATGATTACCATAATCGACGATGTTAAAACCAGGATTCAAAAATCTCAATCTATTGGCAGGAGGGCAGAGCTGAGGCGTTGCAACACAGATCTTAGGCCAAATGTTCCGAGGGACAAAAGGCCTACGGAGCCAATAATCGATGAGAAAGAGAGGTTGAGAAAGCAGCTTAGCGCGAGCTTGGCAGCGCGAAAGAGCCTAGAAATTATGTGTTCCAGTTTGGGAAAGGAGAAGGAGATTATTGCATCAGAGCTTGCAAGAAAGGTTCAAGAATTTAGTGGAATGGAGGAACACATCAATGATCTTAGAGCGCAAAATGAGAAGTTGTTGGCAAAAGTACAAGCTTGTGCAGCAGAGCACAAAGAGAAGAAGTGTGGTGGGGTAGAGATTCAAGGGAATGTGGCGCTCCAGGAGCGAAACAAGGCGCTTTCGGAGCAACTCCTTAAGTCCCTTGACGGGTGCAGATCCTTAAAGAGAAAGATTAAAGATGCACAGAAGGAAAACAATGGGATGCACTCGGCAATGGAGGAGATGGGGGTCGAAGTTCAAGAAGGCCTTGATCGAATACGAGCCCTCAGGGAAAAGATTACCACAAGTGATAATGAGCAAGCAACAGATGTTGAAGAGGAGATATCAGCATTGGAGCGTCTGTTTGAGTGCTTCAGCACGAGGGTCTCCAAGCACGACCCGAAGAAAGGCGAATTTGCAAAACACAACACTGAAATTGAAGCTACATAAATAGCATCCTGCCACTTGCATGAGAACAAAGGGTGACTAGAAACCAGAAATGCCTGGTCTCTCCACTTTTGCAATTTTGTTGGTTCTGTTTCTTTTTAGTTGCCAGGACAAGACGCAACTATTCCTTCTTGGAATTACATAAATAAAAGAGGGGAAGGCAGTTGTAATGTTTCAGAAGTAGAAGAGAGATTAGTGATGTTGCAAAATGTTGTTGTTCATGTTGCAATTGACTAGTTCAGGTTTCTAGGTTGCATCTACACTGTCCCAATAGGAGTTGTCTAATTCCAAGTTTTCTTCTCGTCCTGGATATCAAAGAGTTGACAAATGAAGAGATGTACAGCACATAAGTGTAGACTCATACGACAATGTGGTAATCGAACCCGTCTTCCTCCTTAGACAATAGTTGCAGGCATACAGTCCCAAGAACAGTGGCCTGACCTGCAATGGAACTCTTTGGAAATCTCAGTTGCTTCCTTACCAATCTCCATTCCGAGGCTCCAAGTTAAGCACAAGCAGATAACTAACACCAGTCTGGCTCTACACAATCAAAACCTCTTACCAGGGGGGAGCTCCCATTGAGAGCAAGCCTGTATTTATTGCCTAATGTCCTATAGGTACCACTTGTGAGTTGTATAACAAAGATTATTTTACATTGTCAAACTCTGACATACAGAAAGATACTGTTTGTCTACAAGATTATTCATCATTCACAAAGTGTCGTGCATCATAGGATTTAGGTTCAAAATTTAATGCCTTGTGCCCTAAGTTTTAACGTTTTTCCTTGTGCAACTCTGGTTCCTATTAGTATACGACTGGCACTTAGTAAAGGATTAGAAGTTACACATTATTGGAAGCCACCAAGGATGACATTATAATTTATGTTTACTGTTAAGAACCACAAAATAAATACATTAAATATGAAACTGGATTGTGGAGAAGTTTTACACATGTACAGGGCTTCTGTAATATATACTATTCAGAAAAACTTTGTAACTTGCAGGCAGCAATGGAGTTCAAAATCCATGAATTGCTTGCTGCCATGGCTCCCGCAGAACTGGCCAAAGCCTTTGCATCAGACTGCCTGCGGTCCAATATCGTACCCTTGCTAGGATGACCCTGCTCGGGTTGCTCAAGGCTGTAAATTATGAAGGTTTGACATTTTGGGGAACTGGCTGAAAAGGCTTTCTGGCCCTCTGGAACAGGCTTTCTATGCAGAATAGTTCCTCCAGCAGCTATTACTAGGTCTTGTAGATAACCCTTATATGACGGTACAAAGTCTCCCATAAAGTAAAACTTGAACCCATCAAAAAGCTTTGGTTGCTGCATGTAAAACAGTTTGTTAGAAAGAAAAAAAAAAAATTATTCCAATCACTGTAAAAGGTACTAAACTTTTGATTATGACACTAAAGGAAAAGCCAACCTTGTTCTGAAGTCTTAGTCTACCAAGTCGAGGACCATCCCTGATTCCATAAATGTCGACGTTAATTTCATAAGGCTCCTCATTAACTAGTTTCATGGCTTCTATGCAAGCATTAATCCCTGTACAAACAAAAAGACAGAAAGAGAGTAGATTATCAGTAACAATGCGCACATGTATACAAATCCCTGTACAAACAAAAAGACATAGAAAGAGAGTAGATTATCTGTTCTTGAGGGAGAACATTCAAAATAGAAACAATAATACTCACATTCCATACTCAGGATCCACCTCCCCTCCAAGATACCCATCAAAACTTTGAGGGTCCTTCTGCATGCTCCATTTTCATCTACTGACGCAATAACATGGGTGACACTAGAATCCCAATTCTTTAAAACTGTAAATCCAGATAATCTTTCAAATCCAGAAACAGATTCCTGCAGTCCAAGCCAACCAGGAATAATGGAATTCTTTAGACCATTTCAATTTCTTAAAGGAAAAGAAAGAAACAAGGAACAAAGCAAACACTCTAAGCAGCTCTTTACCCTCTCTGCATTTGTGAGAGATGAACAACAGAGAACTAATTTCTTGGATGATCCACAAAATTTCCGATCTGGAGGCATGGTGTTGTCTTGTTTAACAGCAGCTTTATAATGTTCAGCATTAGATTGTCTACAAGAGAGAGAGAAAGGCATAAATGAGAATCTTAGAATATCAGAATTTGTTGTGATACACATTAGATCTTCAGGGAAAAGTTGTACATACTTTCTAGGATTGCTCTTCCTCCTCCTTGCTTGAGATTCAGAGCTTTCATTTGGCAATTTAGAAGAGGCGTGAAGGGGGCATAACATAACAAAATTATCCTGATTCAAGACATTTAGAATTAAAATAGAATCGTGAAAAAACATTAAATGAAAATAAAACTTCTTTTCATTATACATACAATATCCCATCGACACTCAGGCATCAACTTTGCACAGGTGACATGAAAGCTCTTACGACAACTCCTCTCATAACACCCAAGAGCTGCACCTTTAATTTCACAGCAAGAACATTTAATTCTACGACTCCTAGTTAACTCAGCTTCAAGATTAACAGCAGTTTCATCTTCAAAATAGACATTGGGAGCCCTGCACGTATTTTTGAGCATTTATAAGTTGTATCTAAAGAATCTCGAGTGGACTTTCACAGTCCATCCAACCCTGTCTCATATTTCAAGGTCACAAATAATAATGTCTGAAATTGGCTAAGAAATTACATCACACCTTCTCCTCATTTGACTGAGGTTCAAAAATGTTAATTTGGAATGCAAATCAATAATCAAAACTAAAAAGAAACACAAAAACAAGAGCCTGAGCTTTTTGTACATACATACATAAACAGCAATGTCTGCATGCATTGACAGTTATGAAAACAAATAAAATTTGAAGGGCTAGAAAAGCAAAGATGCTTGTGTAAATAAATTTATTTCAATCATGAAAACTTGTTAAACAGCAATTTATTTATAAACATAATCTTGTTTTGGCTAAATTGCAGGATTTCTTTTCTTTATACCATTCAGTGCAGATCCTGTGTGCATGAATAACCTTGAGTCCTCCATTGTGATCCACAGCAACAGGCTTGCCATTATAATAGTGGACTATCTCTCCAGACGCCTGTCATTTTGGTTTTGATGGTAATGGATGTCAGCTTTGAATTCTAAAGATAAAATACGCAGATGAGGAAGGAATCTAAGTTATGAGTCACCCAAACAAATATATAGGGAAGGGAGTGAGGAAGACCTCTGATTCTTCTGATGAAAGACAGAAAGCACATTGGATTTTACTAGGAATGGCCTCACATCTCTGCAAGACCAAATTGTTTGTCAATGAAGGAAGCTTCTGCACTGGTGATCGATCAGTTGGGACATCACAATTGCCTTCGATCTTTTCAGTGGGTTGATTTCCATTTTCATTAACATTCCCATGACCCTCTCCAACCCTAACAAAAGTATCATCCTTTGAGTTGCCATCAGAGGAAACTGTCGCCTTTTTATTCTTCAATTCTCGATCACATAACTTGGCTCCCCTCTGAAGTTTTCTGGATTTGTTCCCAAACTCAGAGGCTTTCTTGTTATCAACTGTAGAGAGATTTATAAGAGACAAATCAGTTGTAGTATCCTTATTTGCCTGCTTCTGTACTTCTGATACCTCCTCAAGCATTTTGTTTGGCATAGAGACCATCTTTTGCTTTCTTGACCTTACTGGGCAGTGCATCTGGCTCTTGGCATTTACCTCGTTACAGATTTTTCCAGCCTTCTTACTGGGTGGTGCACTACCACCTTCACTCTTTCCTAATGAAGTTGGTGATTCAGTTATGCCCTTGTCATCACCATTATTTTGAGTTTCAGCTTCTGTTGAGAGGACATGAACATTTTCAGATGTTGGCTTCATTGCAACCACAGATGGATGTTCCTTCTTACTCCTTTTGGAAATCTTGGCCAAAGAACTAGAATTATTCTTACATACTGGTTCTTCATAAAATACTTTAGATCCTTTTGAATTAACATTAACACTAACATCAGCACCTGGATCCGTATGACTTGTAGCGCACTTTCTTTTACTTATATTCCTTGTCTGCCTACCTTGCTTGTTCAATTCATTACTAACAACTTGACTATTGTCTTTTGCTCCAGCAGGGGGAATATCTGGCAGAAAATACATATTTCCACTACTTTGTCTAGAATTTCTAGACCTTGCATTTTTAGCAGAATGTGCATCTAATTTCTTGTTTTGTGAGATTTCTTTCAGTTCCTTCTCTTGAACTCTATCAATATCATCGCTGTCGGGAACCTACATTTCAATATTATTTTAACGAAAGCCATGATTTGCCCGTGCAAAATTGGAGGACTTGACATATTAGAATTTGTAGAAGAGAGAAATTACATGAGGTAAAAATGAGCTGATACCTGCATCTTAGAAGGACTTTGGAAGAGCTCAGGGGAGCATTCTCTTTGTGTCCATTCAAACATCTCACTATCAAATAAATCTGCAACATTTGAAGATTTTCCATGCACTTCGCCCTACATGAGATTATCAATGCTTAAGATAACTTTATGGCATCGCCAAGATGTTTCGATGAAATGTAAAACTTCATAATTGTTCATAGCTTGATCGAGTTAATTTTTTCATTCACAAACTACAGAATTCAATTACATAAACAGAAATGAGCAGTAAGTGGGAAGGGTCAACTAGCTAAAATAAAAAAATCAGATTCATTTCCATTGCAGCACCTAGCTAAAATAAAAAAACCAGCCCAATAATTTTGCATAACTGCCAGGTCAACTAAACAATATTACAAACATTTTCAAAGCTAGTATAAAGCAGGTTATACACTCACCGGTGGGGTCAATCTAGCAGAGTATTCATCTTCTGAGTCTTTGATATCACTGAAAGTAGGAACATTTGGAGGACTATCAGTGAGTTGATCACCATCAGTATGCTGACTCAAATTTTCTTCATCCTTGTCTCTCAACCAAAAGAAAGGTGAAAGCATCGGTTCTCCCACTTCATTTAGAACTGGCCTCCCCTTTAAAGTTGTTGAACTGTGCTTAGACCTTTCATCCATTAGTTTACCAACTGTCTTTTCAGGGCGTGTAGGAGTTTCTGAAAGAGGACACTGTGGAACCTGAACCCTTTTCTTGGTTGGAAATGAAGGTTTAACTGAAAGAGAACCCGAATTTTTCAGGTTGGATTTAGTTTTCCTTGATCCTTTTCCTCTTAAGGATTTCTGTTTCTCATCTCTATCCTGACAATGTTTAGGGATATCTTGCTCATCATGACCATCATCTTGGGCTTGCAGTTTTCCGTCTGTAATAAAGGAATTCGCATGTTAGACTACACTTCATACATAATAACATCTCAAATACATGTACAGGAAGATACCTGATGATTTAGTTGAGGGTGCATTCTGAGTGACAAATATATTAATTCCTGAAGCAACCTCCATGCTTTTGTAAATACTAACCAAATTATCCATGTGTGGAGCAGGACGAATCTCTGCAACAACAAAAGTTACTGATAAGAACAATAGACTGTACAAGAACCTGTTTTAGTCACAAAATAGAAGGATCCTACCTCTGCGCCGATATGGAATTTTACAAACGGGACAATTGGAACCCGATTTCATTGATTTCACAATACAAGAGCTGTAAACAAGAAGCAAACAACAGTGATGGGTTCAAGTATATTCCAAGTTTTCATACAGCTGAAATTAAACCTAAAATTTATATGCAAATAACAAGGAAGGAGGAGATTACTTGCAGAAGACATGATTGCAATTAAGTGAAACCGCAGAATTCAGCAGACTCAAACTGTAAAACAGATAGAGGAAATTGAACCCATTAGCCAAATCAAAATAAATGTCAAAACTTACATACGAATTCTATGCAAAATCAAGTTACGGATCTGTTTGGCTGCCAAGAAAGTTATTATAGCTCCGAACACTAATAGATTTGTAATACAACAACAAAACAAAGCTAATTTGATATACAAAATAATCAGAAATCAGAAATAGTCGGAGTATTTTGGTACAGATAGAGTTACCAAATGGGGCACTTGAGCTCTCTGCCCATTTTCTCGAGGTGGGCCGGAGTCTCCATTTTCTTTTGATCCGAGAGAAAGATTGAACAGAAGGACAGATCGAGAAGAAGAAGAAGAAGACGACGGAGTGTTTTAATTTATCATCTTTTTATTTTTTATATTTTCAAGATGAAGCTTCCTTTCGAAGCCCCAGTTTGAACTTTAGCCCGCCAAAATTTCACGCGTCTCGCTTTCGCCTCTTCGCGGCTTTCGAATTTTTAACTTTGGGGCTTGTTTGGCAATTAACGGGTTGGAATTTGGAATGTGCTATTTCTCATTTCTTTTTTAAGATCATTGCAATTTAATATTATGTTAGAACAAAAAATAATAATAATAATTCGATTTTCTAATAGGTCATTGCATTTTAATATTCTTTGATACTTTTTTAGATCATTGCAATTTACTATTTCAATTAAATATCTTATTTTTATCATATAAATTGTTGTGTCATTATCTAATAGGTTTTTCAATAAATGGGCAATGAAAATTTTAAAAAGCTTAATTGAAACAAAGGTGACAAAATAGGAATAAGAGGGATTAACCCACTAATATCATTCTCCTTTCCAATTTTCGTAAGAAAATAAGGATTCGTACATAATTGATGAAATGCATAAGATGCGCCAACGTTCATCTTGAGCCATTTGGTAAGCTGGTAACCCTCTCTCTCGCACATTTTTGTTAAACCATCTTTGTTCAACTTCTGATTTTGTGCCTCTTCAGTTTTCTAAATATGTCAAATTAGTGGGATGAGTAATGGTGGTATCAAATATCCGCAGAAAGTAATGACCGTTGATATGAGGCAACCCATGCAAATACTTCAAAGCTTTTCAGAAATTGTCCTATTAAGAACTTGGAACACAAAAATGTTTAGAAGATAATGATATGACATTTGGAGATTAATATTTTGTCAAGGATTGCTATCAAAAAGCATAGAAGAGGCCGTAGATTGGCAACAAATGACTGGCCGGTCAAGGCAAAAAATGGCCAAACTTTGCATGTCATATGCAGATCTTCAATGGCAGCTTCATCCCTGCCATGTCATACCTCTTTATCATTTGAGCTCAACTCATAGAAGCAAAGCGCTCCAGATGTTACCAGTAATCTCTACAAGAACAAGAACCATCTCTGAAATGGTGAAATCGACTACGATCCCTCACAACAATCTCCCGGTCATAAACCTTGGATATGAGTTTAATTGCAAGATGACAGTCTGCACAAACTCTCAAATTCTTCCAAATCCTAATTGGGATCCCTGGTGCAGTATTTAGGATCATAAAGGCAATTGCAATTTTTTCACTATGGTAGGACAATGCATATTCTTTTTCCTCCTCCTCTATGTCTGCAAGAACATTTTCTGTATGAGGCACGTACCCTTTCGGTTTCAACAGATTTGTGATCTCTGCTAGCATTGTGTATATCTTTTCACTTTGGGGATGAGATCTATCACCCATCGTAAACTCATAAATACAATTCCTCAACTCAACAATGCTATACCCTGGAGTTTTCCTCACCCCATCACTAAGCATTGTCCTCCTCACCTTTTGCACATCTGACCAACGACGCTCAGATGCATAGAGATTGGAGAGGAGCACATAATCTCCACTATGTCCAGGCTCTAATTCTCGGATGTGGGCTCTTGCAGTCTCTCCGAGAGCCAAGTGCCCGTGTATTGTGCATGCTCCTAACAAGGTCCTCCATATAACAGCATTGGGCTGCATGGGCATGTTGTTAATGTATTCATATGCTTCTTTCACTAAGCCAGCCCTACCTAACAAATCAATCATGCAACCATAATGTTCTATTCTGGGGACAATTCCATACTCCTCTTTCATCATTCTAAAGTAATTGAATCCTTCATCAACCATCCCGCAATGACTACAGGCATACAAGACCCCAACAAAAGTGATCTCAGTAGGCACCAATCCCTCTCTCCTCAATTCCTGGAAATGCTCAAGTGCTTCATTACCAAACCCGTTAACAGCCAACCCAACAACTAAAGCAGTCCACGAAACCACACTCCTTTCGTCCATCGTTTTGAACACCTTTTGTGCCTCTCTGATGTTCCCACACTTTGCATAAAGGTCCAGAAGGGCATTAGTAGCATGTGAATTCCCGGTCAAGCCCACCTTCAGCATATACACATGGATCCTCCTACCCAAAGCCAAAGTTCCAAGCTCAGCACAAGCAGACAACAAGCTAACCATGGTGAACCCATCTGGCTGAACACCCTCCAAACTCATATCCCTGAAAACAGTCAAAGCCTCATTGGGCCTCCCGTTCAAAGCAAACCCATTAATCACAGAATTCCAAGCAACAAGGTCTCTCTCAGAGATTGACTCAAACACCCTGTGTGCACTCTCAACATGGCCACAACATGCATACATGTGAAGCAAAGTGTTCTTAACAAAGACCAATGACTCAAACCCATTTCTCAGAGCAATGGAATGTATCTTCTCACCCTCTCTAACATTCGTCAACTTAGCCACAGCCTTTAGAAGAAAAGGGTAAGTGTGTGTATCAGGTTCCACAGAATTCACATGCATTTGGTGGTAAAGTTGAAGAACAGGAGTTGGGTTCTCACTCTCAGCATATCCTCTAATCATGGTGTTCCATGTGAAGACATTAGGGCTTCTGATTTGGGAAAATATCTGGTGGGCATAGGGCATAGGGGCTTTGAGAGACACAGTGGTGAAAATGAGGTGTTTGCCCATGTCTGGGCTGCTGAGTGGAACACCATGCCTTACAGAGAAGGCATGGATTTGCTGCATCTTCAACTTGGAGGATGCACAGCATTGCAAGAGAGCAATGCACTTTTGGAGAATGTAGTGTATTGGGTTTTGTGGGAAAGTTGGTGAGGGGGCTGAAAGTGAAGAGAAGAGGGTTTTGGGGTTGTGAGTAAAGGTTTTTGCTGAGAATGTATGTGGAAAAGATGGGTGGAGGAGTGAGGGCTGTTTTGGGAGCATCGGATCATGTTTATGTGAGAGAGGGGTTCCAATTGTTAGCTGCAAATATGTATATGTAAGAGTTAATTTGGGCTTTGGGTTTGTTGAGTGGGGCTACTTCAATGTATTTAACATTTTATTTTATTCTTATTATAAAACATTTTATTTTACTTAAAGAATAGATTCTAACCAATTTTAGTTGAAATGTTACAAATATTAAATGTTTAGGTGAAGTTTTTAATTAGAATGTGAATTGAAATTGTTGATTATGGAACATTGTATTAAAATGTGAGTAACATGAAAAGATTTCTAATTTTTTCTTTTTATTTGAAAGTTGAACCGAGAATCTATAATCCCACCCGATGCGTTCCATGTCACTTAAACTGGTCACGTGTCCAAAAAGATCAGTACTTTGAACTTTGATCTTTATAAGTTATAATAGAGCCACATTATCTTCTCTCTGCTTATGGATTAAACAGCATGGCTTCATGAGGAAAGTGTCCACAGAATTCTGTTAAAATAGTAGCAAAGCGCTATGGTAAAACTGCACTGGTCTAACTATATATTATAACCAACATTTATTGGCAAAGTTCATGGAGGAGGAAGAGCTATAAGTACAGGTAGTTCACTGTGCTCCTCTCCAGCTAATTACATAACACGAATGAGCAAAGAAAACCAAAAAAGGCGACCGTGATCATAAAAGATCAATCAAAAAATTCCCAATGGGGTGTGGTTGGAGGGGGGTCAAATGTCTCCCACTTGGTCGTCACAACAACAGGCTTTACATTTGCATTTGATATCTTCAGCACATCCAGACTTTCAACACATTTCTGCACCCTCTTGCCCTGGAAAAAAACCAACTTCCAAAATTAGCCTTCTTATTGCACTAAAATTAGCTCAAAACCTCAATATATATATATACAAAGAAATTCTCCTATACGAACGTCCGGACATTATTACTGCGCGTACCCACTACCCCTCTCTCAATTCCTCTATGTTTGCAATGGGTACGTCTAAATGAGATAATAACTATATATATATATATATATATATATATATATTACCTGCAAAGTTTTTGAAGCAACAGCATCTCCTTCTGCAGAAATGTTGTCCAGCTTGATGGCTTGCCTCATGAGCATCTCAATGAGTGTTGTGATCTGAACTTCTGCTACCTTGACTCCATTTGAGATGGATTTTTCAATTGCAGAGACCTATGAAAAAAAGAGGAAATTAGTAAATAAGTATTATGTGACCAAAAAGAATCAAAAGACAGATAAGTGATGGCTGAAAAAGGACAATGCATCCATATTATTGTTCTAGGCTTGGAATATCTACCAAACATCTCTTTTAATATAGAAAAAAAAATTGAAGAATCAACAACCAATGATTCACTGACAAATTTCAACGGGCTCTCGCAAATTTTTTATTTTTTATTTTTGAAAATAAACTGGGCTTTCATGAAATCACTATGTTGGCCCCCAGGAAGCCCCCAGGTCATGATTAAGTTTTACAGGAAGATGATCCATTGTGCAAAACAAAGTCCTGAGTCAATTCAATCCAAAAGGACCCCACTAAAACCCAGCTTAATGGTCAAGATTCAACATCCCAAGCCCAGCTGTCTCACCCACTTTGGATGCAATCATCACACTCCCAATCCAACGGCTGACCTCACTCCAAATTTTTTTATCCAACTAAAAAACAAGCCAACATAAAATAAACATTGACCCAGTGACAGAGTGAGTTCTGGGGTTTGCTTACCTGCTCCGCGAGCTTATCGACCTCCACGGACACGTCCGATATGGCGCGATGTGCGCTCTGGATCTTAGCATTTCGACGCATCTCATCGGCCCTTCTCTCGATGCTCGCTGGGTCCTGGATCAGTATGACTTTTGACCGGTCTTTGACCCCCCACATGTCCAAATACTCACCGTTTTCTCGCTCTTTTCCTCTGAATAATAGCCTCTGCTCGCCAGGCTGTAACCCAGTCTCTGCCGTCAGAACCTTCTTCAACTCCCCTGTACAGTACATTTTGGTTCCAGTCCAGTCAACTCCCCATTGTAATTTACCATTTTACCATCACATTTCACCACCACTCACTCACTCAACATTGCACTCTCTAATTGGATGACAACATAGACAATTCAATTTTAAAGCAAAAACAGTAATCTAATCTTTTTTCCCCTCCAAATTACTGACAATTACTGGTTTGTTTGGTTACCGAGAAAATGTGATTAATATATTTTCTCGGGAGCCAAACAGAAAGCAAAGAATGACGTGTCAAAATACAGAATGCGAAAGGTTAAATCAAGCAAATTAATTACCGAAGGTGGATTGAGAGGCTGCCGAGATCTCGTACCGCAGAGCACCGAAAGCAATCCGAAGCCGTAAATTCGGAGCCGGAACGTCCGATTTCTCACCTCTTTTCTGAACCAGCATTCCTCCGGGTCTCATTTCCCACGCAACTTCCTCGTCCCTTGACGTCGAAGACGGCGCCGTATTGGAGCTATCCCTGGCTCTGCCGTACGAATTGGACCTTCGCTTCAACATTTTCTTGTTTTTGAATTTCGGCGGAATTTTCCGGGAAAATATCCTGGGGTTTTATGTTTGAATCTGTTTTCTCGGGAAAATATCTCTCGGCGGCATGAATCAATGCGCTGTTTTCTGCCGACACAAACAGGGTGTCATTTTGGGGGGTTTTTATAGTGCGGGTTTGGTTTCGAATACATGAGGGAACTAACAGGGGATATGTTTTGACCACTGGCAGAGTGACACGTGTCGGGGTGCGTCAGGGTTGTGTGGAGTGACAGCTAAGCGGAGAGAGATCGCCGACAGTCGAAGGAAGGAAACATTCAAGCATCCAAAGAGTAATTGGGTTGACACGTGGACAACAGTAATTGGGTTTTACTGTGTGGGGTCCTGCTTGGTTTCGTTTTCATTGGACGAAAATGTTTGCACGTGAAGTTATGTGGCACCTACGAATTGACGCGCGTAGCTTTCAGATGGATAATAAATTGTGGGTGAGGAAAGGGAGGTATTTGGCGTGATGATATCATCAGAGTCGTAGGATGGAGTTTTAGTCATTTGATCCAAGGGTGGAGAGTGATGTATGGATTAATTTCAATATGCCAGAGATTTTTGCTTAGAGTTTTACTAATTTTGTTGTTAAGGGATAATTAAGGCGTAACAACTTATGGTTAGTGTGTGATATAATCAAAAGTGATTAAGCCCTTGACCAAACCTAATGTCTGTTTTTTTGTGATTAGCAATTCGACTACGGTTCAAAAGCATATGATGATGTAGTAGCTGTGTTGTTTGAATTATATGATCAAAACATAATTATTATCATATTATGTTTAATTCTTAATCAAAGTGTCGAGTGTTATTGATTACTCACTTTTAAGTTTATTTCATAGGCCTCGTTAGATGGACTAGTCATGATCGGATTGTGACCGGTGCTAATCCTAATAATTGTCCACTATAGCACTAGTAAGAAAAATCCCACTTTTATTAGTAACACCGAAACATAACAATAGTCTATTTTAATTGAAATAGTCTTTTACAATCGAAACTTACCAAGCCACCCTTATAGACCATGTAACTTCAAAACCCTTCCACCAACAAATGTAACCTTTAAACCCTGTATTCATATAGATCAATAGTGTGGTAAATGATAAATGAATGATTTTTTTGGGGGTTAAATTAAATGAAAGCTGTATTTTTATTAGCAAGAAATGCTTAGGCAGCCGAATGATTGAAATTGCCAGACACTGATGGGTCTATGGGTGGGCATCAATCCAGCCGAATTGATGAAACTGGCTGATTTAAATTGTAATTTGATTAAGAAAAAGTCAAACGGTTTAAAAATCAAACCGGAACGTATATGATTTGATTTTGAGCTTTTATAAATCGACCCAAACTAAACCAAATCAAATTGTTTATGTGTATATTTATTTATTTATATTATAGTTTACATGTATAATACTCTAATTAGGTGAAAACTATATATGAATATTTGAATTGAGTTATATAAGTAATTGAAATTTGAAGTTTTATGGCATGTTGAGCTTTAGGATGGTTTCATACTCTAGAAAATAATTTAAGTATGGAGCAAGTGTGAATTTGTTGGTTGTAATTAGGCTAGCAATGTCAAAAAAATGCAAAAGGGAAGAGAATTATACTTAGGCTCAAACTGGCCGAACCAATTTATTTTAAATTGGTTTGGTTTTGGTTTCTTTTATGACTTTCGTTAAAATTAAACCAAATCAAATTGTTATATTGTAATTTGTTCAACCGTAATTTTGAAGTAAAATCAATCTAATCCGGACCTTATTCACCCCTATATGCGTCACCTTTTCTAGATGAAAAAGACAAACCGGCACCAACTGTTTGAGTTGCTAGAAGTGACATATCGTACCAAACCTCATCAAAGACTTATCTGATCAAACACTGTTGGTGTTGTTGGGGTGGGTTGGAGGAATTGTCTAGACTTTTTTCTTAACTTTTCAATTGGCAAAATTACATATAGACTGTTAATGGTCCCCAAAGACTTCACACTTTCGTAACATTGGTTTTACTTTCTAATTTTTTTTTTACTATAATAATATTATAATTTGAAGACCAAACCAAAAAAGATTTGAAGTTCAAAGACCAGAGTGCCAAGGTCAAATTCATCTTTACAATATTTTAATTTTTGGGCCAGATGAGTTTTGAGCATCCCTTTATGAGACTCAAAAGTAAAGATGAAAGAAAGAAATAAGTTTATATTTGATGGTCATATTATCATATAGCTAAATTCCTTTGTGTATTTAGCATAAGGAAATGCAAGCAAAATGAGTTATCACTTCATCTAAATAATTTTCCATTTTATACCATGAAAAAAACAAGAACGAGCGGTTCTCCCTACACATGAGATTTCGAGTCCCCCTATTTCAATATCGCTTGTATTAAAATTTAAAAAAAAACTATAATTAGAACGGCTCCAATAGCAATTTATTTATTCCATCTATCTAAGCCCAACAAAAGATGATTTGGGGGAAAATTTCATGAACCAAAAGCCCATGTATACCCTGTAGCCCAATATAACTAAAAGCCCATTACAGTCGGTGACTTCTAGTTTTAGGTTCTCCTTGGAACTAAAAACTCAAACCTAAAGTTTCCCTCTATATCCAAAATTAACGATTACCGGCGATTCTGCCGCCAACCGCCAATCTCCGACGTTCAATTATCAATCTACCTCTTCCTATTTTCTCTACGGCGTGTCGTTTTCAGGTCTCTCTCTCTTCTTCTCTCTGCTGGAAAGCTTCGATTTTGGATTGGCGTGGTATTTCACTAGAATATATTCAACTCGAAGCATATTAGATGAACATGGAACGTGGTTTTTTGTTTTGAAGCTTTGATGCATTTGATCCTAGAAATTTTATTCTGTTTTGTTTATCTGTGTTTTTTAATGGGTCTCTGATAATATATGTAATGAGTCATTGGGATGGTGCTCTGGTTGTGCTCTAGTTTCATCTGAGATACTAGGTTTCGGATGTTATTTGGCTTGGCTTTATCTAGTGCATTGGTTTCATGTTTCCTCTAGGCTGAAAAGGCTGCTAAATTTATTATTTGTTATTTAAAATTTATAAAAATTTATTTGAATTCAAATGATAGAGGAAGTTGACTGGGAACTTTAATGTGTCACTAAACAGATGGATCTTGAAGCCAAAAGGTTTGGAAGGGGTAAGTAAGAAGCTTTAGATGATGAGAGGCTTGTTTTGTTTTTTTGCTTTCTCATGTGTTTGATTGCTATTAAAAGTTCATGTAATTGAGGCATGGTATCTCATTTTCAAACAAAGATTCTAGTTTTCTATGCGTATTTTGTAATTCCTTGTAGATAAGTGTTTCTGGATTCACTGTTTATTAGAGCTTCACGTCTGGAGTAGTACGTGAGGATTAAACGCAGTGATATATCAATTAGAGCTTTACTCAACCCTTTTGATCATGAAATGGTCTCTTGGAAGAGTCCTGAGAAGGTTACCACTCAAACATATGAAAACTATATGCTAAATTTTTTCGGAGACTTCTATTTGAGAATTTGTATGCATAGATTTTCTCTCCCGAGCAGGTGAGATATGGATAGGAAATTCAGTAATAAGAAATGACAGTTAACCTTGTTTCGCCTTGTTAATTTTCGTGTGCTGTTATTAATCTATTCTTAGTCTCTCCTTATGCAAAGTGAATCACTGTAACAGTTAAGGTGCTTTCTTGAACCTTAAATTATTATCAGGTCCGAGGGAACTTGGTGGTGCTACTGATCTTATAAATCTATATAAGCTTTGGCCTCACCATGAGTTCTTCTGCAAGAGATCACTGCCTTTGTCAATATCAGAGACTCATTATTTACATAATGTGGTGGGAGATACATTAATCAGGAAAGGGGAAGGGATGGAATTGGATCAGCTCTTTCAAGGCAACCTTTATATGAGAGAAAAAAATGCACACATACATCCCTTTGATTTGGATGTACTTTGTGAAGCTTTTCTAATAAGGGAAACAACTCCTGTTAAACTGCCTTCTGTAAGACATTTTCTACACCTTTGCTTGCTTAGTTTGGTCGGTCCTCCTTTTCGGGGGTGGGTGGAGGGTTTTCTTTGTCTTGTGAATTCTGTGACATAAAGTCATTCTTGTATGGTGTTAACAGGCAGAGAAGGGGATCCGTACCTCAGTGGTGAAGTCAAAGAGTGAATTAGAAAACAAGGAGAGGAAGCATAAGAAGCACAAAGACAAGGATAAAGATCATAAGAAGCACAAAAACCGTCACAAGGACAACAGTGGTGATGCTGTTAAGAATATAAATGTTGATTACGGCTTGAAAACTGAGCAGTTGAAGGAACGACAAGATATGGTAAGAACATGACTCTTTTTATTGCCCATGTAGGGATTGCATGGTTCAATTGTTTACCCTTCTTTAATATGAACATAACTAGGCATAGCAGAATAATAGATTACAGCACCTGATATGGGTGGCCATCTACCAGTACTTTGTGTGTCTCCATTGTTTGAGTGTAGGATGTTTCAGAAACAGTTGACAAATGCTGTGCCACTTGTATTTTTCTGGCTTTGAAAGTACCCTTTAGTTAGTGCTGCTGTAATCAGTCAATTATTGGTAGTGATAAGTGGTAAATGGTGTCACAGTTGATTTAATTTAAATCAAGAGATAGGGAGGGATTGAGTGATCTTCATCTACTCACTCTTGTGATGGCGATGTTTGTCTCAAATGTAAAGGGTTTCTATGGTGTGGGACTCTATGAGAGTGCATTATAACATGACTTTATGCATACTCCAAAGTAAAATAAATTCCTGCCTTTAGGGTTCCGACCTTGTATGAGCTGTGTTAATTTGCCATTTTGAATTTGAGTGGAGTACCCGATTCTGTTTATGTAACATGAAATTGTGCCAATAAAAAAGAAAAAAAAAGAAGGAAAAAATGTAAGATATCGAATTTTACATCTCCTCTGGATCATCATGTGTGATCCCTTTTCTTTTTATCTCTTTACAGTTCATTCAGAAGAGGAGGCTCGATGGTTTTGAAGATCCTTCTGTCTTTGGACATAAAAAAGCCAGGTAATGGAGGCAGAAGTTAGAATGGTCTTTGAGAAGGATATTCTGGGTTTTCATTGTTTTGTTATTTGCTTTTCTACTTTTCTTTTAGCAAGTTTGTGTTTGTGTTTTTTTTTGTTTCTTTTCCTTTCCATTTGCTTAATTCTGACTAGTGTTCCTGCCAATTTTGTCATTATCAGAATCCAAAGATAACTGAGACTGACAGCTAGAGGTGATCGGTTTAAAACACATTGCCTCGGTTTCTCTGGATTTTGTAACTCCCAAAAGTCCTCAGTTAAGCTAGCAGTCAATGCATCAAAAGAAAAGGGACAAGGCAAACTATGAAGTATTTTAGACCATATAAACCTAGGATCCTGTTTATCATTGAACACATGTCACATGGTTTATATGTTAAAATGACAGAAATGTAAAACAATCAGCTTTTGTTTTATTGTTCCAATCTATCTTCTTCCATCTTGCTTTGTGTAATTTCTCATCCATGTTTCTTGATGAATACCTGTTTTTCTTAACGTAGATTGAGGACAGGAGAAATTTGAGGTGGACGGATGAAAATGCCGGTATATGTATCTCTAGAAATATCAGTGTTAGGACTTATGAAATATTGATAGCGTTTTATTAGTAAAAATTATGAAAAGGATAGAAAATCTTCTTGACAACGTAGACACTTTGGATGAAATTTTAAGAGTGCTTCTCTTCTCACCTCTATATTTCAGATCCCATTCTCAGTAAATTTAGGTTTTACCCATAAAAAAACTTTCACTTTTGGAAAAAGCCAAAGCTTTTTGAAAAAAGACAGAATAACCTCTCAACTTTCAAACCAAAGACATGCAAATGTAAAGGATTTCTTAAGAAATCAAAAAATAAATAAGGGCAATTTTGTCCATTTTTGCTTGTTTTAAAAATTTTCTCTCTCCTTGGGGCTTTTCCAAAGTCTCCCCCCATTCTCGCTTCATGAAATTATTAATTACAAATTTCCCCTTTACGAAATTGTTAAATTTAACACGAATGAGTAATTA
The DNA here is from genome assembly GCF_000346465.2 of Prunus persica. Lineage (NCBI taxonomy): Eukaryota > Viridiplantae > Streptophyta > Magnoliopsida > Rosales > Rosaceae > Prunus > Prunus persica. The sequence goes on along the minus strand of NC_034012.1, from coordinate 4,282,932 downwards.
AAAAAGAAAAGAAAAAGAAGGTGATTGCAGTCGTCAGTGTCCTGCAATCATTGACAACGACACTGATCTTAGGATTGACTATTTAACAAATTGGATTCGAGATATGACCAGCAATGGAAGTTTATAATCCATTTTTCTAAAAGCCTCGGTCTAAAAAATCTAAAATCTTAAAAGTTTAGGACAAAGGAATTTGAACATATGGGTAAAGGGATTTGAACATTGGCCTTTTAAGGTAAATGCAAATGCTTCCTCTCCTAGTAGCTGCATGCCTATGGAATTTTGGCCTTTTAGCATTAGTTTGCCTGAAATCAAGCCCGAGTCTTGTAATTTGGGCACTATGTGGAGGAATTCGTGTGTGTGTCAACGAGAGATATGTGAAGAGAGATAAGAAGGGAGAGACAATGAAATAAATGTCCGATGTGGAGAGTTAGATTTTCCCTAAGAAAATTGGACATCTCAACAACCTAGAAAGCTTAGAGTTAAATACCATTACCAGTTGTGACGGTGGATTTAACTACTGCTTAAGCACATTAGTTGCTGGTCATAATCTTGGTATTTAACTTATCAAACTTCTGAGTTAAATATAGAGTAATGAGCCATCAACGTTTGCATCAATCGTGCAGTTACTGGTTGGTATCCAATTTAATATGACAAAGGACAGAACAAGAAAACAACTGATGATTGGTACGATCCTGTATAAAAAGTGGAATTTGAAGCAAATCCTCAACGTACATCACCATATCGGATCGATTGAAATTTTTAGAGTAGTTGTAAATTTACATCCCTGTTCGAATCTTGCATCAACAGCGAAAAAGGTCATAGACGACCAATTTTCACCGTCCTTTGGATTGAAAATTGAAGGATTCACTATTATGCCAAGACATGGGCTGAAATTATTAAAAAAACTACATGAAATGGACTTTAAAAACATGTCCAAAGCTCATTTACAACATAACAAAGAGGCTTCGAACTTCTTATAAATTATAAAACTGCCATCGATTTCTTAAAATGAGCCCAACTCCAAAACATCATAAAAAAACCCAAAACACTCAACATGTCATCAAAGTAATTTAATAATCAAAATTAAATTCAACAGGACCGGTTGTCAATTTTTAAATTTTTTATATAGAAATTAAATGATATATGATTTATTTATATCGCTAATGTCAAAAAAGAGTATATAACTAAATATATATTGAAGAGTTATGCTACGGACGTAGGCAACCAAACCACCACAGGAATTCCACACAACACTCGTATATAAAACCTCAATTCCAAGTGGAAAACTCAACTCATCAACAACCATTTTGAATTTCAGTACTCTTTTAGTTCCTCTCCTACTTGACTAGTTTCTTCATCCACATGATGGGTAGCGTCGAATTCGAGCATCCACAAGAAAACAATTCTGCCCACATGACCACTAGCCCTCTAGACCCTGAGGAATTCAGAAGGCAAGGCCACATGGTCATAGACTTCATTGCAGATTATTACAAAACAATTGAAAAATACCCAGTTCTTAGCCAAGTCCAACCGGGCTATCTCAAAAAACGCTTGCCAGAATCTGCCCCATACGACCCTGAACCCATTGAAACCATCCTCCAAGATGTGCAGGATCACCTTGTCCCTGGCCTAACACATTGGCTAAGCCCTAACCACTTTGGCTACTTCCCTGCAGCTATCAGCACCGCAGCGTTCCTCGGCGAAATGCTCACCACTGGTTTCAATGTTGTGGGGTTCAATTGGATGGCATCCCCAGCTGCAACTGAGCTTGAAAACATTGTCATGGATTGGCTTGGAGATATGCTCAAACTTCCCAAGTCTTTCCTTTTCTCTGGCAACGGCGGAGGTGTATTGCAAGGCACTACTTGTGAGGCCATTGTTTGTACCATGGCAGCCGCCAGGGATCAAATGCTAAGGCAAATTGGTAGAGAGAATATTGGGAAGCTAGTTGTGTATGGATCAGACCAAACACACAGCGCGCTTCAAAAAGCTTCTCAAATTGTTGGGATTCACCCAAAGAATTTCAGGGCCATAGAGACCACAACATCAACATCATTTGCACTATCACCTGAGGTGCTAAAATCGACTATTTGTTCAGACATAGAAGCTGGGCTTGTCCCATTGTTTCTATGTGCCACAGTGGGAACAACCGCAATAACAGCCGTTGATCCATTGGGGCCACTCTGCGAGGTGGCAAAAGAACATGACATGTGGGTTCATGTGGACGCTGCATATGCTGGAAGTGCTTTCATTTGTCCAGAGTTTCAATACTTTATCGATGGCGTTGAGGGTGCAGATTCATTCAGTCTCAATGCACACAAATGGTTCTTCACAACCCTCGACTGTTGTTGCCTCTGGGTTAAGAATCCAAGTGCTTTGGTGAGCTCACTTTCGACGAATCCGGAGTTTCTGAGGAACAAGGCCACGGATTCGAAGCAAGTGGTGGACTACAAGGACTGGCAAATAGCCTTGAGCAGGAGGTTCAAGGCCATCAAATTATGGCTTGTGCTTAGAAGCTATGGTGTGGGCAACCTTAGGAACTTTCTTAGGAGCCATGTGAAAATGGCCAAGATTTTTGAAGGGCTAGTGGGGATGGACAAAAGGTTTGAGATTGTGGCCCCTAGGCATTTCTCTTTGGTCTGTTTTAGGGTTTCTCCATCAGCAATTAGCAAGGCTAATCCAAGCCTAAGTGATCATGATAATGGTAAGCTTAAGGCACATAATTATGAATTGTTAAATGGTGTAAAATGTGTAGTTAACGAGGTGAATAGCAAGTTGCTGGAGGCGATTAACGGGTCGGGTCTGGTGTACATGAGCCATGCTGTGGTTGGAGGGATGTATGTGTTACGTTGCGCCATTGGAGCAAGTCTCACTGAGGAAAAGCACGTAGCCATGGCTTGGAAGGTGGTGCAAGAGCATGCAGATGCGATCCTTGGAACTAAGATTATTGTGGATCAAACTTAGATAATTTGTCTAGTTTTTAATTGTTTATATATCAGTGCAATTGTCATTTGTGGTTTTTGTTTTCCGAAATATATTGTCCTGGTGTTATGTATTAACTTTGCAGAAGAAATAAATAAATAAAAATCACTACTAAAAAAAAGGACAATATATTGACTACACGTAGAGCCAAGTTCATATCAGACTCTTTCTCCCATCTAACCACATAACAAATCTACATCGGTGTTAATAACTTGGGTTTGTATTCAGCGGAGTTAGTCAGGTCGATGACAAGGTTTGGCTAATCAGTCGGGTCGGTGGCCGTACCTAATCAAGGTGTGGCTGGTTTGGGTTTGGTTCGGGGTCTCGTTATGATACTATGGTAAATTTAGAGAGACGGGTCAGCGGCCCACTACTAGCAACACCGATATTATCCTTAACTTAACCACTTACAAAGCCCAATAGGTGTGAGGTTTTATCACAAAAAGCCTCAGTGATATTACGAGTATAACCACTTATTATAAATTTTAATTTATTTAATCAAGTTTCCGATGTGGGACTTTATATTCTTCAACATGACCCACCGTAAATTTGGCCACAAATTGGTTATGCTGTGGAAAAACACATTGGCAACACCATGTAAGGGACACCATGACAGGATTTGTGGCCAATCCGTGGCCAAAACCCTTTTGGCCACGAGTTGTCTGTGGCTTGCACTAGTATTGGCCATGGTGTATCCGTGGCTAAAGTTGAGCTTTTTCTAGTATTGCAAAGGAAAATGGAAGAAAAAGGGTAGAAACGATATTATCTATTTTACACTATTCTTAGATTGAACTCGAGGTCTGTTGTCGTATATGTTTATATTTGCCATTTGGTTGGGGCCCGAAGCTTGTTGCAGCTTAGGATGATGATGTTTTGGTACGTGGCAGCATACCCATGGTCGAATAGCATGTTGGAAATTTTTTCATGTTCTGGGTATATCAGAAAAGGTTACCACTCAAACATATGAAAACTATATGCTAAATTTTTTCCGGAGACTTCTATTTGAGAATTTGTATGCATAGATTTTCTCTCCCGAGAAGGTGAGATATGGATAGGAAATTCAGTAATAAGAAATGTCAGTTAACCTTGTTTCGCCTTGTTAATTTTCGTGTGCTGTTATTAATCTATTCTTAGTCTCTCCTTATGCAAAGTGAATCACTGTAACAGTTAAGGTGCTTTCTCGAACCTTAAATTATTATCAGGTCCGAGGGAACTTGGTGGTGCTACTGATCTCATAAATCTATATAAGCTTTGGCCTCACCATGAGTTCTTCTGCAAGAGATCACTGCCTTTGTCAATATCAGAGACTCATTATTTACATAATGTGGTGGGAGATACATTAATCAGGAAAGGGGAAGGGATGGAATTGGATCAGCTCTTTCAAAGCAACCTTTATATGAGAGAAAAAAATGCACACATACATCCCTTTGATTTGGATGTACTTTGTGAAGCTTTTCTAATAAGGGAAACAACTCCTGTTAAACTGCCTTCTGTAAGACATTTTCTACACCTTTGCTTGCTTAGTTTGGTCAGTCCTCCTTTTCGGGGGTGGGTGGAGGGTTTTCTTTGTCTTGTGAATTTTGTGACATAAGATAGAACACAAAAATCCTATGAGCACGGTAGTAGATAAGACAGAAGCAAAGGCGAAGGGCAAGGCCACAACAACAATAATGATAATGACCACATCAACGGAAAGCGAAGCAAGCAAAGGCAACGTTAACTGCGGCAGTAGCGGCCATGACAACAACAGTAGCAGAAAACGACAATGACAAATTCTTTCATATCAACTTTAGCTAATTCACACAGACACAACTTCTCTTCACTCTCCGTCTCCCCTTGAAGAGAATGGGTCGTCAGAGCCAAGAAATAAACAATTTCTTCATGGGAATACGTCAAGGTAATGGGGCAAGCAACACATTTGAGAGAGATAAGGTATAGGAAAGAGAAACATATCCTTTTTCACTCTCCCTCCCCCCCTTGAAGAGGAGGGGAGGAGAGCACTTAAATTGCAAGCAGACTGCAAGCACAGGTGACAAGAGAACCTAGGCTCTTATACCATGTCAAACAAAGTATGGCAAATATTCAATTATGCTTATATTTTTGTTCTTCCCCAATTTGAAGGTATTTATACAAGTACAAAGATGTGTGAACCCGAAATAAAATAGGAAATATATCTAAATTATAATAGAAAATAAATCTAATTCCAACAGAAAATAAATCTCTATTATAATGGGACTAGACAAATAGGTAAGTAACTAAAATCTTAACATGGTAAGGAACCAAAATCCTAACTAAATAAGGACTTGCCAACATCTACTACCGTGCTCACAGGATTTCTGTGTTCTATCTTATCTACTGTCCTGCTCATAGGGTTTCTGTGTTATGCTTTTATGTGTTCTGCTATGTGCCTTATTTGTTAGGGTTTTCTCTTGTGTTTCCGCTGCGATCTTTGCTTTGGTTTGCCAGTTGTTCCACTTGTGGTTGACGAAAATACCTTCTCTACAATTTGTTTGTCTCAAGTATGGTGTTCTATGACTTGCTTGTCAAGTTGGGTATGCGAAATATCTTTGCTCCAACTTGAGGGGGAGTGTTGGTGAGTCTTTATTTAGTTAGGATTTTGGTTCCTTACCATGTTAGGATTTTGGTTCCTTACCTATTTGTCTAGTCGTATTATAATAGAGATTTATTTTCTATTGTAATTTAGATTTATTTTCTATTTTAATTTAAATCTATTTCCTATTTTATTTAGGGTTCACACATCTTTCTACTTGTATAAATACCTCCAAATTGGGGAAGAATAAAAATATGAGCATAATTGAATTTTTTGCCATACTTTGTTTGACATTGTGCACTATGTGGAGGAATTCGCGTGCATGTCAACAAGAGACACGTGAGAAGAGAGATAGAAAGGAAGAGACAATGAAATCAGGAGATGAAAGTTATTTCATGTCCGACACAAATAGTTAGGTTTTCTCAAAGAAAATTGGACATCTCAACTCTATAAATCTATGAAAGCTTGGAGTTAAATACCATGAGGACTTGTGATGGTTTATTTAACTACTGCTTAAGCACATTAGTTGCTGGTTATGATCTTGGTATTTAAGTTAAATGATCGAACTTCTGAGTTGAGTGTAGAGTAATGAGCCATCAACGTTTGTAAAAATCATGCATTTACCGGTCGGTATCCATTGGTACGATTTTGCATAATGGCTAGCAGCGAAGCAAAATAATTAGTGCAATTCCATATATTTATGGCTTGTGATATTCAAAAGCAACAGTGAAAAAGTTACAACAAGAAAAGAAAAGGAAAAAGCTGAATCCTTAAAATTGAGGACGAACTTCTATTTTGACATGTGACAAATTTTTGTTGTTGTTGAAACTTTGTCAATGTTCATGGAATTTTACAAGTGTCAAAATTTCATTGGTTATAAAGAGGAGTTCCTCCTTAATTTTAAGGAGCCAAGCATGCTCTTTTAAATAGTCCATGCCAAATCAGTAAGGAAAAAAGCTTGGCTCCTTAAAATTGAGGAGGAGCTCATCCTCAAAACAAATGGAGTTTTGAAACTTATCAATTCCTTAAAATTGGTGCAACAAGCAATGAATGGATGTTTATAACAAATTTTTATCAAAAATAGCCAAAATCCACCTAAATGGACTTAAATGCCCTAAAACCCAAAACCCGCATAAAACTGCTACTATTTGATTTTAGATATTTTTTTCAGGATGAATTCGGTAAACATTAGGAAAAGGAAATCGCACGAGTGGGTTCGATCTTCTAACTTTCCATTCCATTCCTCCCGTCCTCAGTCCCAGATGCAGTCCCCTCCTCCATTTCCATATAGAGCACTAATCACATACAATTAATACACACTTTTATATTCAAGTCAAAGTAGCCAACAGAACAAAACACGTCAAAGTAACTTTTTTGGATCCCACGTCAATCTTTCTAAGTCCAATGAATAATATAAGGGTTGGTTTAGTTTGGAAATGCCTCTCTCACAACAAATTTTTCAAGTCTGTTTAAGTCCAATTGAATAATAAGACTTGCTTGATGTGTCGTACTCCTTTCTACAAGCGTTATAGAGTAGTCAAAATATTTACATATTGCTTTCTTGTCGCTTACTCTGCTAGTTTGGCCAAAAAAAGAGGAGGTTCTTGCGGTGCCTTATCAAGGTGTCATTCATGAGGTATTATGACTTCATATTTGCGTTATGATTTCCCAAGTCCATCTTAGTTGTGGTTTATAGGTTTACGTGGGTTTTAGTTTTAAGGGTATTTAAGTTTTTTTAGATGTATTTTTTGACTATTTATGAAAATATGGGGTAAATTTTGACTATTTTTTTTATTTATAAAAACTCGTTTATAATCCATTTTCAAAAAACCCTTAGCCTTAAAAAAAACTCAAATTTTAAAGTGAAAAAATAATTTTTTGAATACATAGCACAAAAGGAATGGAGAAGGCAGAGGGAAAGATGCCGTAGCTACCATTTCTTTTGTGCCACAGATATTCAAATGCACCAACTAGAGAATTCGTGTACCAGAAACACCAGATTCATTGGAATATATAGTGTCATTTCCAAATATAGAGATTAGAAATTACTCCATCATAACACATACGTTACTCTCAATCAATATAAACATTTCTGCCCAGAACTGCCGCAGCCCATCAACAAACCATTTTCAATTTCAGTACTCTTCCCAGTTAACTAGTTTCATCCAAATGGGAAGCCTCAAATTCGAGCCTCCACAAGAAAACAATTCTGCCGACATGTCTGGCCCTCTGGACCTTGTGGAGTTCAGAAGACAAGGACACATGATGGTAGATTTCATTGCTGATTATTACCAAAAGATAGAGAAACACCCAGTTCTAAGCCAAGTCCAACCTGGCTATCTCAAAGAACGCTTGCCAGAATCTGCTCCATACAACCCTGAACCCATTGAAACCATCCTCCAAGATGTTCAAGATCACATTGTCCCTGGCCTTACACACTGGCAAAGCCCTAACCACTTTGCCTACTTCCCTGCAACTATCAGCACCGCAGGGTTCCTCGGCGAAATGCTCACCACTGGTTTCAATGTTGTGGGGTTCAATTGGATTGCATCCCCTGCTGCAACTGAGCTCGAAACCATTGTCATGGATTGGCTTGGAGATATGCTCAAACTTCCCACCTCTTTCCTCTTCTCTGGCAACGGGGGCGGTGTGTTGCAAGGCACTGCTTGTGAGGCCATTGTTTGTACCATGGCAGCCGCCAGGGATCAAATGCTAAGCCAAATTGGTAGAGAGAATATTGGGAAGCTAGTTGTGTATGGATCAGATCAAACACATAGCACGCTTCAAAAAGCCTCCCAAATTGTTGGGATTCACCCGAAGAATTTCAGGGCCATAGAGACCACAAAATCAACATCATTTGCACTTTCACCTGAGGTGCTAAAGTCGACTGTTTGTTCAGACATAGAAGCTGGGCTTTGTTAGAATTTGGCATAGATATTGTTTCTGGTTTTTACAGTTTTCTCAGTAAAAAACCTTTTCTCTAGCAACGTATGCTGTATTGAATAGAATCCAAAAAGAGAGAGTGTGAATGAAATGTTATCAGTCTGCTGCTATATTGCAGCAGAGCCAACAACAGACACACAAGGCATGACACAAGCTGCCAAAAAACATATCCTAAAAACTAGGACACAAGGACTTATCTCCAGCCAATCACAGGTCATTGGAGGCTCAAATTCTTACCCTAGATAAGAATTTGTTACAACAGAAAATCTAGGACAGCTAAGGGACTTTCCTAAAATAGTAAGAAAACTAGCCGTTAACATAATCTGTAACGGCTATTACTAAAAAAAGGAAAGTTCTTCAGCTCCTTCGATTCCTCATCCTCTTCACTGTCAATCTGCAGGATTAACTTCTGCAGCTTAATTCCAGACTAGTAAGCAGCTTAACTCTCAACAGGCTTGTCCCATTGTTTCTTTGTGCCACAATTGGAACAACTGCAGTAACAGCGTTTGATCCATTGGGGCCACTCTGCGACGTGGCAAAAGAACACGGCATGTGGGTTCATGTCGACGCGGCATATGCTGGAAGTGCCTGCATTTGTCCTGAGTTTCGACCTTTTATCGATGGCGTTGAGGGTGCAGATTCATTCAGCCTCAATCCGCACAAATTGTTGAAGTTTCTATAGAATAGTAGAGGTTCATGCACAGAAAGTGTATGAGACAAAGTTTTAGAGAGAGAGAGAGGGAGAGAATCTGTTTGGCAGATTGTAATCATATACACACGCTGAATTCATTTCTAACAGAACATTCCTTTTGTACAACAGAGAATATGATCTCAGCCATACAATTTAGTGTCAGCAATATGAGCTGCACACTTGGCATGAGCTAGGACCTATGAGACCTACACTCTAGAAACAAATCTAAGCCTTACACCTGTCAACTAACAAACTTAAACCAGTAACAGAATTTACATTTCAACACAAATGGCTCTTCGCAAACCTCGACTGTTGTTGCCTCTGGGTTAAGAATCCAAGTGCTTTGGTAAGCTCACTTTCGACAAATCCGGAGTATCTGAGGAACAAGGCCACGGATTCGAAGCAAGTGGTGGACTACAAGGACTGGCAAATAGCTTTGAGCAGGAGGTTCAGGGCCATCAAACTATGGCTTGTGCTTAGAAGCTATGGGGTGAACAACCTTAGGAACTTCATTAGCTTGTGGAAATGGACAAAAGGTTTGAGGTTGTGGTGCCTAGAAAGTTCTCTTTGGTGTGTTTTCGGGTTTCGCCATCAGCAATTAGTAAGGCTAATTATCCAACTACAAATTATGAAAAATGTGTAAACGAAGTGAATTGCAAGCTGCTAGAGGCGATCAATGGGTCGGGTCGGGTGTTCATGACCCATGCTGTGGTTGGAGGCATCTATGTGTTGCGGTGTGCAATTGGAACAACTCTGACTGAGGAAAAGCACGTATCCATGGCTTGGAAGGTGGTGCAAGAGCATGCAGATGCCGTTCTCCATCCACCATGTATTAATTAATTGATGCCAATTCCATGTCAAGTAATGTCTTTGGCGACAAAATTGGGTTGCAGTTTTGGTTGAAGAGGTTGTTGGAAATGCTCTAACTCTATTTCCAGTTCCATATAGTAACTTTTTAAATAGGAGCATCCTGAACGAGATTGTGGTTCAAACTCAGATTATTTATTAGTTTTTAATTTTTTATGAGTACTATATATTGTCATTTTTCTTGTGGTGGTTTTGATTTTCTGAAATAAATTTTCCTGCTGTTATGTATGAAACAAAATATTCTAGAAATTGAGATTTATTAATTATCTATAGAGGGTTGGTAAAGGTTTCTTTACCCTTATCACGCCGTGCTTGAGAGAAAGGAGAAGGGAGGGTCTGAGATGAGAGAGAAACGAAGGGTTTCTTTAGGGTTTAGAGGGCTTTTCTTTACTTTGACGTATTTAATTTTGTTTAATTAGCCAAGATCATAAATGGATTCGAAATCAAATTACAAATGAATGACAATGATCGAGTTGTTAAGAGTGGTTAAAGTTTTGTTTAATATGTTGTTACGACTGATTAAATTTGTTAATATTTCTGTTAGAGTTTGTTGATTTACGTGTGTGATTTAATAATGAATAGAAGAACACATATCTGACTTATGTGCATTGCGATTATCCGTTAGTATTAATATGCTAAATGCCACTATGTTCCTGTTTGTAAATTGTAATATTCATCCAACAACTTAGAATAATGATAAGTATAAGTACCTTCGGAAACATCCAATAAAATACCAACTGATAATTGTATTCAAATTCATTTCTATCTCTGTGTATATATAATTTATGGAATTTTACATGCTTTAAGTTGCTATTCTTTTTATTGAAATAGTTTCTTATATAGTTATCTCTTTTTCTAGCGAGACATGTAACCTATTCTTGTACTCCAAAACGCATTTTATGAATCGAAAAGAAGAGCGTCCTTTTCATTTATATTCTCCCCACTTTTGAAGTTTTAATAACGCAAACATACTATATAATCTAAGTACTTTTTTCATTAGTGCAATTTTAATCTAAATACTTGAATAAATTCAAAGGGAGAGACGATTTAAACTTAGACTTTCGGTTACCTTATTAAGTATGCTATGAGATTGACTACTTCTCGTCGACTTCGGAATATATGGTATATACGCCTCATATATTAATATACCATACATTGCACACCTACATACTTCCTATATATATATAGACTGAGATAATTAGCCATGTTTATTTTCACAGTGTACAGCATAAAGTAAATAATTAAGTAAATAAAAAACACACACACACTCTCTCTCTCTCTCTCTCTCTCTCTCTCTCTCTCTCGCCTCTCTTCCCCTCTTCACTCTCTTTAAACACTCCCTTCTAATATAATTTCCTGTTATTTTCCTCTCATCCAAAGACCAACCAGACCAACACGGCAAAGCGAGTTTCAAATGGTGGACACACTGACCTTCTGATCGCTTCGCCCATCTATCTATTAGGGTATTTATTAATTCCTCTCTGCTGCTTCATAGCTAGGGTTAGGGTTTTCTCAAATTAACGCTCAGAATTTCTCTTTAGGGCTCTACACTATTTTCATCATTCGGTAAAGAATGACGGATCAAGAAATGGATCAAATTCAGGGTTAATTAGGTTTTGATTAATTCTCTTGCAATTTCCATTTTATCTTATCTGTGGTAAATTCTTGAACAGCGATAACTCATTTTTGTTCCTGTTTTAATTTCTCATGGCAGTTTATCGTGAAAAATTAAGGACCAACAAAAAAAATGTCATCAAACACTCACTCACCTTGTGCTGCGTGCAAGTTTCTACGGCGAAAATGCACGCAAGAATGCGTGTTCGCGCCCTATTTCCCACCCGACCAGCCTCAGAAATTCGCAAACGTCCACCGGGTTTATGGTGCGAGCAACGTCGCCAAGATCCTGAATGAACTCAACGCAGCCCACCGAGAAGACGCGGTGACTTCACTGGCCTATGAGGCAGAGGCCCGCCTCAGGGACCCAGTGTACGGCTGTGTGGGTTTCATCTCAATTCTCCAGGGCAAGCTCAAGCAAATCCAGACTGACCTCTACAATGCCAAGAAGGACTTATCTGCCTACATTGGCCCTCAGGCATTGATGATACCAGTTTTTCACCCTTCCCAACAAACAGACCTAAATGCATCTGTGCCCATGTTGGGGATTTCCAATTGTCCTCCGCCCCAACATGGTTGCGGCGGAGGACAGCTGATGCAACAACAACAACAATTGTTCGAGGCTCATCAGCAAGAGCTTGTGAGGTATAATGTGAATGGGATGGATGCGGCGGCAGCGAATTCAGTTACTGGAAATGGGTTTAATCAGATGCATGCAGCTGCTGGTACTAATGGTGTGGTGTCAGCTGGTTCTTTGGGTTTGGGTGGCGGCTTTGACAACAACCCTTATAACCACCAGATGCAATCACAGCAAGCTGCTGCTGCTGCACATCATCAGCATTCTCTTGACTATCAGCTTCAAGCTCAACTCATGCTCCAGCCACACCAGGCCCAGCAATCACAGCTGAAATCGGAAGGGGAGGAGAGTTGAGCATCTCCTGCCTGCCTTCTTCAATAAAAGAGTTCCCATCCTTGGTATGTAGAACACTAGTTTCTAACTTATTTTATTAATTGAATGTGTGTTTATATTTTCCCTTTTTGATGTTTCTCTTCTGGTTTTGCTAATTGTATTAAGTGATTTGGATTCATGCAGCATTTCTGTATGGATTTTATTGATTGCATGTGTGAAATAAGTTCTTTAAATACCGCTTCTATTTACTTTTCTGAGAGAAGAGTCTCTCTTTCTTGTTATTATTGTGGTCTACAGTTAGTTTCTGAACTCACAAAGTATATTGCTGAATTCTGTGTGTTTGAATTTGTCAATGAATAAAGTTGTAATTGGGTTTTTTCATTTTGTGAATATATAAATTAGCAGTCTCTGATATATGTTATGAACAGGAACACAAAACCAATCATGATAACTTATCAGATCTAATTTGTGTCATGATCTAGATGCTCTCTCAACTTTCTCTCAAACATTCATAATCGGAAAGCCGATACCTCTTGGCCAAGTTTCTCAAACATTCACCACTATTTTGATGTCTATTTATGCTCTTGAACCCTTTTGATGCTGGCCCCCCTTCTTCGACATTAATTAACAGTCTCACTTGTTACTTTTGGTGCATCTAGTTTTATTCTTATGGCATACGCGATTAAAGGAATAATTAAAGAGGAAAAAAAGATGGCCTGTGGGAAAATTGGAGCTCTATGTAACTGATTACATGAGACTATATGAATTTTCTATACAGAACTTAACGCTATCGCAACCAATTTAACGAATTTTTCCTATGTTTCCTCCTTTCTTTGCAGTTTAATTTGTATGTCCAGTACACGGATGAAGATACATAATGAAAGAGAGAAATCCATGTATGAGATTTAATGAAGATGTGAGAGTGTAGGCTTTCGAGTTAAAAAGAAAGACTACTCTATCTCTGGTGATGTGATTGAAAAGTAAAGTTTATGCTAATCGTTGAGCAAACACTTTTCTATTCCTTTTGTATCCTCTTTCATTTTCGTACAGCCTTATTTAAGATTACTCGAGACCTGGGAACTCTTTAGAGCCTTATGTGTCTCAATCGGCTCTTTTTTTCTTTTTCCAAATTATATATTTTCGTTGTTGTTCTAATTTATTTGAATATATTGTGATAGAGCTTTGGCCATCTTCAAACAAAATGTTACAAGGAACGTTATCGCCTGCGAATAATTTGAACCCCATAATTCAAAATCCTTGAAAAGTTTTGAAGGATTTTGAACGTTATCTCCCTCACTATGTACAAATTTCATCCTCTCCCTCAGCATGTATTAATACATGGTAAGGGGGAGGATGGCATCTACATGTTCTTGCACCACCTTCCAAGCCATGGCTACGTGCTTTTCCTTAGTGAGACTTGCTCCAATGGCGCAACGCAACACATACATCCCTCCAACCACAGCATGGGTCATGTACACCCAACCCGACCCATTGATCGCCTCCAGCAACTTGCAATTTACTTCGTTTACACATTTCTCATCACTTGGAGTTGGATTAGCTTTACTAATTGCGGATGGTGAAATCCTAAAACACACCAAAGCAAAAATCCTAGGCACCACAACCTCAAACCTTTCGTCCGTCCTCACAAGCCCTTCAAAACGCTTCGCCATTTTCACATGGCTTCTGAGGAAGTTCCTAAGATTAGCCACCCCGTAGCTCCTGAGCACAAGCCACAGCTTGATGGCCCGGAACCTCCGGGTTAGGGCTATTTGCCAGTCTTTGAAGTCCACCACTCGCTTCGACTCACTGGCCTTGTTCCTCAACACCTCAAGATCCGTTGACATTGATTTTGTCAACGCACTCGGATTCTTAACCCAAAGGCAACAACAGTCGAGAGCTGTAAAGAACCATTTCTGCGCATTGAAGCTGAACGAATTTGCACCCTCAATGCCATCGATATACTGCCGAAACTCGGGGCAAATGCAAGCACTTCCGGCATATGCAGCGTCCACATGTACCCACATGCCGTAATCTTTTGCCACGTCGCAGAGTGGCCCCAGCGGATCGACGGCTGTGGTTGCGGTTGTTCCCACGGTGGCGCATAGATAGAATGGAACCAACCCAGCTTCCATGTCTGAACAAACAGTCAACCGTAGGGTTTCAGGGGACAGTGTAAAGGATGATGATATTGTGGTCTCGATGGCCCGGAAGTTCTTTGATGGGATCCCAACAATTTGGGACACTTTTTGAATCACGCTATGTGTTTGATCAGAGCCGTACACCACAAGTTTCCCTATATTCTCTTCACCAATTCGGCTCAGGATTTGGTCCCTGGCAGCTGCCATGGTGCAAACGACAGACTCATGAGTACTTCCATGCAACACACCGCCGCCGGTGCCGGAGAAGAGGAAAGAGTTGGGAAGTTTGAGCATATCTCCAAGCCAATCCATGACAATGGTTTCGAGTTCAGTTGCAGCTGGGGATGCCATCCAGTTGAACCCCACAACATTGAAGCAAGTGGTGAGCATTTCGCCGAGAAACCCTGCGGTGCTGATAGTTGCAGGGAAGTAGGCAAAGTGGTTAGGGCTTTGCCAATGTGTTAGGCCAGGGACAATATGATCCTGCACGTCTCGGAGGATGGTTTCAATGGGTTCAGGGTTGTATGGGGCAGATTCTGGCAAGCGTTGTTTGAGATAGCCTGGTTGGACTTGGCTAAGAACTGGGTGTTTCTCTATGTTTTGGTAATAATCAGTAATGAAATCTATTATCATGTGGCCTTGTCTTCTCAACTCCACAAGGTCCAGAGGGCCAGACATGTGGGCAGAGTTGTTTTCTTGCGGATGGTCGAAATTTAGGCTACCCATTTGGATGTAATATTGGAAATGAGAAACACACAGCAAGGGCTGGGATTGGAATTTGGAAGAGTGAAATAAGAGTACTATTGAGTTCCTTCCACTTAGTGAAATCAGAATGGTGTTATATATATATATATATATATATATATATAGGGGTTTTGTAGAACATAAAATCCCAGGTGGAGGCTTCTAAGCCTTATATTTAGATTAAAGGAGATCTGCAAGTTTAGGTTGAATGCCCTAACTTTAGCATGGTATCATAACGAACAATTTATCCGCGTGTAGAACCCAGTTTGGCTAAATCCCTTATTGCTAATTGGTTTTGAGTTGAATGTTAGGAGTATCGGGTTTGTCCTTTTGTCTTAGGGTTGGGGTATTTTTCCCAAATTAGTTGTTATGTAGGCCAATTCTCTGAAGGGTCTTAGTGGACATTTGTTTGTTTATAGCACAATTCCCATCCATTCCTTTTAATTGATGCGATCTCACAACAATAATAATCCCACACGAAACAACATTTTAGTTCTTGTATGGCTGCATTAATTTATATATGCCTGCTCTCTATGTTGTGGTTTTGTTGCTTTTGTCCTATTAATTTGGTTTGAAATTGGCAGTTAGGTGATCTTTATCTATTTTAAATTTTAAGTCTAAATAGGTTTTAATTGAGTCTCTTTCTTATGCATTGAATTTTTATTTTTATGCTTGGGGTGGAATCATGAAACAAAAAATTGAAACTCTTTGATTTCATGCATCGATCTTTGCTTTTGCACTGTTATAGTTTTTTTGAGTATCTTTCTATATGAATTTGCAGAGGGTCCAAAAGACCTTCCCAATCATTTAAGCCATGAAAACTATATGAATTTTCTGTACAGAAAGTTTACAACTATGTGTATTGTAATTGAAAATGAAAGAGATTTGATGAAGATGTGAGAGCGTGCGTAGGCTTTCGAGTTAAAGAAAGACTACTCTAAACTCTGGAAATCTGATTGAAAACTAAATTAATCGTCGAGCAAACACTTTTCTATTTGCTTGTATCCTCTTTCATTTTCTTACAGTATCTAAGATTACAAAAGACAAGACCTGGGAACAATTTAGAGCCTTGTGTGTCTCAATAGGTTCCTTTTCCAATTTATTTTCGTTGTTCTTGCGGGGGTTGGCCTTGATATTTATACCTACAGACTACAGTTGTTATTGGTTACTCCCTGGTCCATGTTTATTATTGTAAAATTTAAGAACATGTTCTAATATATTGGAAATATATTGTGGATAGAGCTTTGGCCATCTGCAAAACAAATTGTTCCAAGGAACGTTATTGCCTACTATCTATATGTGTATACTATATAGTTTGAACCCCATGATTCAAATTGCTTTGCCTACAAGTATTCTCATGACCTCAGGCTTGGGGTTTTGTTTGCATCATCAATCCATGGTGGCGAGGATGGCATCTGCATGTTCTTGCACCACATTCCAAGCCATGGCTCTATGCTTTTCCTCAGTGAGACTTGCTCCAATTGCGCAACTTAACACATACATCCCTCCAACCACAGCATGGCCCATGTACACCAGACCCGACCCATTAATCGCCTCCAGCAACTTGCTATTCACCTCGTTAACTACACATTTTACACCATTTAACTACTCATAATTATGTGCCTTAAGCTTACCATTATCATGATCACTTAGGCTTGGATTAGCCTTGCTAATTGCTGATGGAGAAACCCTAAAACAGACCAAAGAGAAATGCCTAGGGGCCACAATCTCAAACCTTTTGTCCATCCCCACAAGCCCTTCAAAAATCTTGGCCATTTTCACATGGCTCCCTAAGAAAGTTCCTAAGGTTACCCACACCATAGCTTCTAAGCACAAGCCATAATTTGATGGCCCTGAACCTCCTGCTCAAGGCTATTTGCCAGTCCTTGTAGTCCACCACTTGCTTCGAATCCGTGGCCTTGTTCCTCAGAAACTCCGGATTCGTCGAAAGTGAGCTCACCGAAGCACTTGGATTCTTAACCCAGAGGCAACAACAGTCGAGGGTTGTGAAGAACCATTTGTGCGCATTGAGACTGAATGAATCTGCACCCTCAACGCCATCGATAAAGTATTGAAACTCTGGACAAATGCAAGCACTTCCAGCATATGCAGCGTCCACATGAACCCACATGCCATGTTCTTTTGCCACCTCGCAGAGTGGCCCCAATGGATCAACGGCTGTTATTGTGCGGTTGTTCCCACTGTGGCACATAGAAACAATGGGACAAGCCCAGCTTCTATGTCTGAACAAATAGTCGATTTTAGCACCTCAGGTGATAGTGCAAATGATGTTGATGTTATGGTCTCTATGGCCCTGAAATTCTTTGGGTGAATCCCAACAATTTGAGAAGCTTTTTGAAGCGTGCTATGTGTTTGGTCTGATCCATACACAACTAGCTTCCCAATATTCTCTCTACCAATTTGGCTTAGCATTTGATCCCTGGCAGCTGCCATGGTACAAACAATGGCCTCACAAGTAGTGCCTTGCAATACACCGCCGCCGTTGCCAGAGAAAAGGAAAGACTTGGGAAGTTTGAGCATGTCTCCAAGCCAATCCATGACAATGGTTTCGAGCTCAGTTGCAGCTGGGGATGCAATCCAATTGAACCCCACAACATTGAAACCAGTGGAGAGCATTTCGCCGAGGAACCCTGCGGTGCTGATAGTTGCAGGGAAGTAGGCAAAGTGGTTAGGGCTTTGCCAATGTGTTAGGCCAGGGATAATGTGGTCCTGAACGTCTTGGAGGATGGTTTCAATAGGTTCAGGGTCGTATGGGGCAGATTCTGGCAAGCGTTTTTTGAGATAGCCCGGTTGGACTTGGGTAAGAACTGGGTATTTTTCAATTGTTTTGTAATAATCTGCAATGAAGTCTATGACCATGTGGCCTTGCCTTCTGAATTCCTCAGGGTCTAGAGGGCTAGTGGTCATGTGGGCAGTACTGTTTTCTTGTGGATGCTCGAATACGAGGCTGGCCATTTGGATGTAATATTGGAAATGAGAAACACACAACGAGGGCTGGGATTGGAAGAGTGAAATAAGAATTGTTATTGAGTACTTGAGTTCCACTTAGTGAAACAGTATGGTTATATATATAAGGGTTTTGGAGAATATAAAATCCCAGGTGGAGAATTCTAAGCCTTATATTTCGATTACAGGAGAGATTCTTCAACTTCTCTATGTATTGCTGACTAATAAGTTTAGGTTGAATGCCCTAATATTAGCGTGGCCGGTATCATAGGGGACAATTTATCCGCGTGTAGAACACAGTTTGGTTAAATGCGTTAGGGTTCGGGTACTTCGCATAAATTAGTGTCTGCCATAACAGTTAATCCCAACTCATATCCAGTTGTTATGTAGTCAAATTCTCTCCGGGGTCAGGTTGAAGGCAGATACATAGTACGTAGGCAAATCTATAGAAGGTGTGTGATCTCACAATAATCGATCCCACACAAAACAACAGTTTAATTCCGGTCGCCCCAATTCTTGTATGGCTGCATTTATGCTTAGTTGCACAATGTGCTATGTGTCGTGGTTTTGTTGTTTTTGTCCTATTTCGTTATCGACCAGATGCGTATCTACTTCTTTGGTGGCTGGAAGGTGGTATTTATTTTTTTTCAATTTTAAGTCTAAATAGGTTTTAATTGAGTCTTTCTTATACATTGAATTAATTTTTTATATCCCCATTTTTCTCCTTGAGGCGAATCATTGAAAACGAATTGAAACTCTTTGACTTCATGTATCTTTTTCCCTATTAGTTATGAATGCTATTTGAAAATCTTCATTATTTCTTTATCAAACAGCAAATCTCAACAACAAACTGCGCCTAACTTGGTTTGACAAGGTAGGTCCGCACAAATTAATTTCACTGGGGTATTTCATCAAACACCATGGTGCCACTTTTGCCCAACTAAATTACAACCGACCCACAAGTTGCAATAAGGACATACAATAGTTTTTACTCTAAGACTCTAGGACTGCACCCATTAGTTGATGTATAATTGTGGTTTTAAATTATATGAAACTATGTCTATTTAAAAAATGATCAATTTTGCAAAGATTGCTTTTGGCAGATGTTCTAATTGGCATCAGCAACTTGTGTTTTGGGTGTTTGTTGATGCTCCATGATAAACTTTATAATAAGTTCATCATATTTCTTAAACCTTGTGAGAGATCCATTATGACAGAGCCAAGAAATGGTAACAAAATGTGGAGACATTTCAAGTTTTTAACTGTCAAAGTTTACAATTTTAAAAACTAAGTGCATAGTCTGATTCCATCATCTCTACTTGAAGAGCATGTGCTTGTGCTTGTGCTTCTCTTGTAGGTGAAGGTATGTCTTCAGGGTCTCTTTTGGGCTTTACCCATCTCCCATGAGCATTACAAACTAGCCCTTTATGTGGCAATTGGTACCAACATTGTGGGATTCTAAGATCATCCACCAACATGTCACATCCCTTGTTCACCAAGGCAAAGTCCCTCCTAGCATTTGACCTAAAAGTAGTTTCTGTGCTTAGAAAACCATCCACAAGATGAAGGTAGGTCTCAAGGCTGTGAAACCCTGGCAAATTGAACCCGCCATGCTTGAGGTAAGGCGACGAACCAACCTCGAGCTTCATCTCAGCTCCAACATGTGTGTAGACCCAGTCCAATGTGCCTGTTATGTCATCAAATTTCTGCAGACCCTCATTCAAAACAAGCCCTGGCATTTTAGGCACCATGTCCTGCTTAACCACAACCCTCAAGGTCTTAACCCCCATTTGGTTGAGCTCATCTTTGAAGGCAATATTGCCAACTCTAGGTGCACCAAAGGAAACCACACTGATGGGAAGGCCAGGAATTGTTTCTGCAGCTTCATAAGCATTGAGCAAAGCCAAGGCACCACCCAAGCTGTGCCCTGTAATTGTAAGGCTCACTTCTTCACCTTGTGCTCTATAAAATTCCATCAGCCTTGTCACTTCTTTCATGACTTGCTCTGAGGCACTGGACTTGTTGTACCTTGTAGTCTCACACTTGGCAGTGTAAATCCCATGGAACCCATGTTCAACTTTGGCCTCTCCATGCCCAATTGGCTCCAGTTTCCTCTGAAAATCCTCATACCACTCAGATGGCGCCACCGTCCCTCGCCAAGCCACCACAATATCCCTCCTTCCAATCCTTCTTGTCTCCAAATCATCACTGACAGCAACAAATCCCATCCAGTTTGAGTGTTTGCTCCAAGTGTCAGCCAAATGAGACCTCTCCAGCCAACTCGGCATGTCGATGTGAGACATTGCATAAATGTATTTGCTCACTGTGTAGCCATTTTTGCTTAGACCCAACACATCAAAAAGCTTGTTGTGGTTGTACCTGCAGCTCCCACAGTACTCTGAGAATGAATCAAAATCAAAAGCATCATATGTTGCTTGTGCAAATTCACCATATTTGACAATCTCCCTTCTTAGCCAAGGATGCAGAGGGTCCAAAAGACCCTCCCAATCATTTGAGCCATGAATTTCACGCCATTTTTCTGATATGCTGTCCTTCGGGGAAGTTGTGGGAGTTGAAATTTTCTCTTCAGTAAACAAATTCCAATTAGTTGAGTGAGTGTTGGTTCTTGGAGGGGTATCGATATGAAGGTGAAGGAGATGGGCTAGTGATTCAGCTAGACGATTGGCTTTGTTTGATGTCTTTGTTTGCTGGTGATCAAGAACAGCTTCTTGATGATGACTAGAACGGATTAAGGAAAACCGGGTTGCGCCGGAGGCAGCTTGAGTGACTGGAAGATGGGTGTACATCATACTTGAAAGTGCCATGGTTGACTTTGTTGATGCTGCTCAAATTTCAAAGCACACAGGCCGGATGATTAGGACTCGAACTCTTGTGGTGAATGTGGAGATTAAGTGCTCTACCACTGGAGTTACGAGCTCCTATGGATTGAAAATTAAGCTTAGAAGATGAAGGAATTGAGGTTGGAAATGTGGGGAAGGGAAAAAAGTGATCAATTTATATACAAAGGGAAGGATAGAAGACTCAACAATCATGTCAAGAAAATGGGAATTAAATAATGAATGTGTCACGCGTGGGTTGAAAGACTCAAGATATAGAAATATTTGCACGTTGATTGACCATTTGTATTTAATTTAGACTTGTTCTGGTGGTTGTAGACATGGTCACAAGTGGAAATCCCAATCTACCCAGCCTAACAACCCAAGCTCTAAAAGTTTGACCCTGATCATAGAGGAAATTACCAAGACTGCCACTTAGAAAAGCTATATAATGGCATTGATAATATTTTGAAACAATGAGGGCAATGCATAGGCACACAGACCATGGCAACTTCAAGGCAAAGGGGCAACATATATAACAAAGAAAAGATATCACGCAAGAGAAAAAGTACCTACCAAATGACTTTGACTTTCAACACGTAGTCATGGAATCCATTCCCTTCTTTTCACACCATACTCATTTAATCACGTTCTTCCATGTATAATTACAGTTTAATTAGAAACATAAGCATCGAATTGCGACTTATAAGTGCAATTTTATACTCATAAACAATAACTATAATAAAATGAAGGTCACTAATAATATACTTAATCAAAGTTGACACACAAAAAGCCTCAATCCATGGCAACAGAGGCAACTGGGAAGCTCTCGGCTCATACCTAACCTAGCCTAACCTTTTTGTTCTGGTTCTTCCACCCATACATATATCACCAAAAACAAGCAACCAAAACAAGAAATGAAAAAAAGTCTTTCAATTGACAATACTTCGTTCAGTTGTTAACCATAGTTTGAGTAAAGCAAAATTAATTTGAACCCGGCTATAACACAAAGAAAACAGGGTGGGAAAAACCTTTGATTTCGGTATAACAGTTGATGCAAGTGCCTTCTATCAACCATACAGCTTAATTCATAGGATCCATTTGGTTTTACTTTGTAATAAATATGATGTTATCTCCTTCAGCTTTCCACCCACCACTCACTTAGGTTAAGAAACAAAACCAGCTCTTCACATGTATGCCGCCCCAAGTCCAATGATTCAATAGGCAAGAAGAGGTTTGAATCCCAGCAAATTGACAAGCAATTAGCTAGCTCGAAAGTCCAGGAAAAGATGCAATTTCTGCACGAGAAGCTCGCGTGTTCCAAAAGGAGGCTTGTCACTGATGATCCAATCCTTCTCAAGAAGACCCTTCTTAGCACTGCTTGCCATCTGATCATGGAAAGTAGACACAATATGGTAGATTGAGTTCCTCAGAACATCAGCAATGGCATATGCTTTTGAATGAAGGGGGCCAGCTCTCTTTTTACCCATGCCAATATTCCCCACACTCGAGGTTCTCAATTTAAAACCAGTCGACCCCATAAAATGCTGTGCAGATTGCAAACTGGTCTTCTTCCCCATGTATGATTCAACAGCAAGAAGACAAGAAATCAGTGTTGATATCACAGAGGCATTACTGCCAGAAAGCTGGGCAACCCCAAATCTGTCCTCTCTGTGTGAGCATGTAGTCAGTGAGGCAGCCGTCCAGGCACACCATGCATATAGCTGCATAAGAGGAAAAATATATATATAACTATTAGACTTTTTAGTTGATGAGAAATCAAAGATATTGTCTGTTTAGTTTACCCATTTCTTTTCCCACTTTTCTTGTAGAAAATCATCAACATATCATCAAGAATCTCTATGCATATTCATTTCAGTAATTTTGTGCCTAAAGGCTCATATATCTCCACACATCTCCATACATGGACCAACTAATACCTAGCAAAAACAATTGACGATATTTTTAATATTCAATAACACTATTTAAAGCCTCATGATAAAGAATGCTGAAGATTGGAGCATTGTTCTTCACACGCATTAACTCCAAGTTGTTGCGACCAGCCAGTGAGCATAATGACTATCCTTTTGTGAGGAATTGGCTCCTACAAATAATAATTAACAATGCCCAGAAGGAAAGGAGGCAAAGTACCTGTACCATGTTGTTTTATCATAAAGTATGTATGGATAACTCCATGCATGATGTTAGTTCACAGTTTGAGTAAATGAAGTATGACATACACTGGAAAAAACATTAAAAAAAATAATGCACACACACTTGTAGGCATGTATCCACAAGTGTTTGTTAGAAGTATCTGTTTACCTGGAAGTTGTTCAATGGCTCAGAGTATTTTGGGTCTAGGCGCTGGTCAGTTGGCGACAGTAACTGATTCGATATTTGGGAGCTTTTTTCAACAGAACTTTCCAAGCCTTCGCCCAACTTTGATGCAAGCTGCTCCAGAGGCCGCAAGCATACATATATAACTCTTTTGTAAGTTTCACCACTTTCTTCAAAAAATGCAGCTCGTCGCCAAGTATCAACATTATTCTCACAAACCATATAGAGATCAAGATATGCAAGATACTGGAGAAGAGAATTAGGACTGCTTTCTTCCAGAGCTGAAAGGAGATGCTCACTTGGATTTGTTTCTGCTGCTGCTGATCCTTTAGGTGGTGCAAATACAAACCTCTTTGTATGAAGCACCTAGATTCCAACACAATTTCAAAAAATATAGATTGATATTAGAAGACAGCCATGGTTTACTATCAAAGGAAGGGTGGTATACAATATGAAGATGAAAACTGCTGATTCAATTAATCCAGACCATTTGTAATAGCAGACATAATAGCACCCATGCACACAAATTCTTTAACCAAAAAAGAATAAAAAGTACAAGAGATCAAGCTGTATGATTTATAAAGTTTCCCATATAGCAAGTTTTCTAGTGTCACTGGGCAGCTAAGTTCACATCCTAGAAAAGTTGCTAAGTTCATATAAAAATTCCATCTAAAGCTACTGACACTAAACACTTGATTTAGCTTAGGTTCAAATTATAAATGAAGTTTCTTTGACGGGTTCTTACATTAGGAAGAAACAAGGATATACGTATTAAACTGAATTATACAGGGCATACAAGAACATTTCTTAAATTTGCACCAAAGGAAATTTTACACAAGTAACATAGCTGTGAAGCATGGACATAGGGCACAGGCATTTAGGAGTTAAGAGCATTACGAAGTATTAGTGAATGAAAGAAGAAATATCTCAGAATTGTCAAATAAACATCCAAGAAGAATGAAGTCTAGAGGTTCAAGGCCAACACCATACCCATAAGGACCCTATTGCAATCATATGAGATGCAGTCATATTAAAGTAGCACAGCATTGAGATAATTCTCGATAGCACTTAATTTAAGAATCCAAATTGACACCCAGAAAAGGCTGAAAATATTGTTTATCCACCAATATGAAAAGCCATAAAAAGGCATAGAAGAAGAAACCAGTCAATTATTTACTTGACAATAGCTTAATTCCATAATATGACATCAGAAAGAAAAAATTGAAAAATAAAATATACGAAAGAAACAAAAATAGAAAACCAATTGAACAGGTCTACGCGGCATGAAGCTCTAGTTTATTGCACTCATGACTTCTGTTAATATTATGTCACATCCATTTTTATAATTGTATGGGGATGGGAACTAATGAAGCATTGGAAGGGGGTAATACAACACGCAAGAAATTTTCATATACCCTGGTACTTCTATATTCAAAGAATCATATACCTAATCTAATACAAACCAAAGAAGTGAGTATTTGAAAAAAAAAATTATATACAAGAACTTCCAGCAGAACAAACATCAAAATATTTTAGTTGATCTGCTACAGCAATGTTTTTGTCAACCATGTGCAGTAGTATTGACATTAATGAAAATTAGCAACCATGTTAATATGTTTGAAGAACCAAACCTGATGTAAATGGTGACTTATTTCCCAGCAGAGAAACACTAAGAAACTCCCAATGTAAAATATAATCTGCTCAGCAATGACCTTTCCGATTGTAGCTTGGTTCTGAAGCTGGTGGGGCAGAAACACCACCAGAAAAGCTGAAAACAGGGATGCCAGGCAGGATAGCTTCAAGGATCGTGTGATAGCCGAAGGGAGTCCCATCTTGAAGCTGAAAAAAGGAGGACGCTGTTGACATAAGCAATTAGAGTAAGAGCCACGACTTGTGTGAGGAGAACGCAAAAGGCAACATGAGGATATTTAAACAGGCTAACAATTAATTAAGACTGAAAACTTAGTAAATCTGAGTGCAACTCAAAGAGTCTCAACTCTCAACCGGTAAATTTAACATGCTTCTACATCCAATGCGTATTGCAGCTCATAAACAAGAAAAGTAAAAATATCTAAAAAGAGAGGAATTCCGTACTCCAACATAGACACTATAAATGGGAAAACCCTTAATTACTCAGAGAACCCAATGACAGATAGCATCTCATCATATTTAACATGATTTGGCAATTTATAGCAAAACTTGGATTGTTTCTTTCTTTTGCTCCCCACTCCCTTTGAGCTCTACATCTCAAAACATGAAACTACTGTAATCATCCTAGATATCTAAGGTATGAACGCAATTTGTCGAAATATGATTAGTTGTGTGTGGAACTAGAAACTCACTTTCAATCAATTGACTAGGGTATTTGAGCATCTAATCATAGTAATCTACCATTTTATCCAAACCCAGGTGCTCGTTACTCCACTAAAACAAACACAGAATGAAACATTATTTTACACAGCCTGCACACTTTGAACCAGCCATGCATTTTACTTCTGCTACTTCCAGGTTTCCCAGCAACCAAAGCTATAGCACCAAAAACTATAACACAGTATAGCAGCAAAGAGTATAACATAATTTTTCTTTTAGGACAAAGAAGAAAACAGAGACAGATTCAAAAGATGTACATAAGTAGCTGAAAGCTGACCTGAATAATGGGAAACTCGAAGACCCATCTGCGGTAATAGACATAATACAAGCCATAAAGCAAACCCATCACAAAACCCCTAAACCCCACTGCCCCAATCACCCCAACCCCATCACCAAATTTCACACACACCGAAACCATAGCAACGAACCCCGAAACCGCCACCGCTGCCAAAAACAGCAGGAACCCGATCGATAACTTAGCCCGAACCCGAGACTCGGGAGACTCCGATAACTCGGAGCCACCGGGAACGAAAAGGAAGCGAATGAGGCCGAGAGCGAGCTGAAGAGGAGAGGCTAGGCGGTGGGGGTGGGGTGAGGAGATGAGGGATAGTGAGAAGGAGAAGAGAAGCTGTGAAAGGTGGAAGGTCAAGAATGTAATAAAGGCAAAAACAGACGGGGCAAATGGGAATGGGGGTTTGACGGTGGAGTGAGAAGTGGAAGAGATGGTTGATGAGAGGGTTTTGAAGATGAAGAAGATGACAGTGGAGGGGATAGATTGCCATATGAGGAACCCTAACAAGCGGTTGTGGACCACCGTGCCTGGTGGCGAAGATGAAGCCATTGGTTTTCAAAGGGTTTTGTGTGGGTTTTTGGAGGTTCAGACAAATGGGTTTTGTGTTGTGGCTTTGAAATCTTTCATGGAGAGTTTTATGGTGGCGTTTGAGGCTTTTGGCCCTGCTGAGAGGCGCCAACTATGAGTCGAGCTTGGTCTAATTGATGGTTTTATTTTTTATATAAAAAATAAAAATAAAAAAAAAAAGTTGTATTTATTACTATTTCTTTTTTAATTATATAAATTATTTTAAATTAATCTAATCTAGGAAACAGAATTCGAAATCGAGTGCAAGGAAGAACGCTGCCTTAATCAATTAGCCTAATCCTGCTTTTTTCTTTCTTTTTAAATAAGAATCAAGATTGCTTTAATCAACAGGAACATAATTTGCAAATTGTAAACCAGAGGAAACAACAAAGTAACAAACTAAATCATGAAATCTAAAGGACGAGATGAATCATCTGTAACAGAGACATAATTCCTGGTGCAAAACAGAAGAGACCCATATTCACATCAAACATGACTCTAAAAGAAATTCCACCAGGCAAACATTACAAGGAATATATCCAAGATGCTACAAACAACGCAATGCTGAGGGGTTCCTAATCACATGTTATAAACAACTGACAAATCATCCAAATCCAAACTAGTTTCAGTAAAATAAAACCAAATCTCTTCTAAACTACAATACTGACTATTATACACTAGGCAAATGATCCTGCTCTCGAAACATGAGATTGAGCGTCTTCAAATTGATCATCATCCATCTTCTCAGATCCCAGGCTTGGTGGGATGAAAGCTCTGTAAACTTGCTCCATGTTGGGAAGTTCCTTTAGTTCATGAGCAGCAACTTCAAGAGCAGTGTCTTGGAAAGCCCGGTAGAATTTCTTGCGGCAGATGAAACCAAAGAGCAAGGACAGGATGGGAAGTACGATTAGGAATGGTGCAAAGACGAATTTTTTCACACCAAAGTAACCAAACATGGTAACTTGGTACAATATCAGAGCTGCAAGAACTCGAACGTGCATGTGAGGCCACATCCTTCCATAGCTTTCGTATGCAGGAACATAAACTTTGAGTGCCTGCTCAATCAAAGAATAAGCTTTAGTTTTCGATATAGCATATATCATGGGCTGTGCCTAAACTAATAGGCAAATGATAAAGAGTTTTTCAACTGAAAACTGGAAACTGGCAATTCATAGAAGACAGAAGTATACCTGATTCCGAAGGACAAGCCATCCAATGCCAAAGTACAGAACACCGAATGGAACGATCAGTGGGGCAATCACAGAGTAGCAGAGGACAATTGTAATGATGAGCATATCACCAGGCACTCTAGTCCCATAACCAAGATCACTGGGAAGCCACGCTGCTTTCAACTCGGCTTCGGTCTTACAAAGATACTTCCTCTTTATATGGAAAATGATTAGAGGAACTATTCGGGACAGTTCAAGACCATAGCCAACGAAAAACCTGTCATCAATGGAAGTTATGAAAATCAGTTCACTATTAAAGGCATGATTGTTGTGGACAAAGTATGAATGAAAGCTCCTTTATATTCACCCCAAACAGCAGTTAAAAGAAGCGTTAGTGTCCAACAATAAGATACTTTGCAATCTTGTTTCAGTTTCTAATACTGAAAAAGAATAGCTAGAAGGTGTAAACTGTTACTTACTTCAGAGCCACAAAGGTGAGGAAGTAAGTTGCATTGCCGGGTAGGCTAGTTGCTAGTAAGGTGATAATAGAGTTAGGATCATTCTCAATGGTCTTGAATGTACTGAATAAGGTTCCCCCTATTGTAACTCCAAGAAAAACATTGAAGATGGTGAAATAAAAATATTTCCCAGAAGCAGCCCTTATAGCATGGCTCTGAGAAGGGATTCCCTCAGCCTTAGACAAAAAGTAAAGGAACTTTGGCAACAAAGCTAGAAAGATTATAAGTGCAATTTGAGGTAGATAAGCCTCTAGCAGTGTCTTAATCGCAGCTTGATTCACAACTGGCTTTAGAAATGGGAGAAGTTTCTTCAGATTGTCCAATGTTGTGAATGCAGAGATAAATGCAATTGGAATCATATAAAACACAACGGTCAGGGCCACGAAGATGTACACAACATACTGCCGTACTTGCCTCTGGAAAAACTTAATTTTAAGATTAGGCCAAAGGACTTGACGAGGCTCAGGAGCCTCAGTGACTGTCCATGTGTTAACAATTTGGGCATGTAGAGTCTGAGCTGCAGAAGCTGCAGTCACCCTATTGGTGAAAAAAACTAGAGCAGCATTTTCCTGCTTCTCTCGGAGAGTAGCTTTTTGTTCAGTCTCCAGTTTTGGGATTAATTCATTGATCTTCTCAGTGTAGTAATCTATACTGTCCACCTTATTCCCACAAAGACCAAGGAAGCCAGTTTTGTTAGTGGGTCTTTTTCCGTCTGCATTGCCAGTATTTTTAGATGCTGCATAAATTGATTCAGCGCGTGCAAGCTTCTTCTTATACTTTTCCAACTCTTCCCAGATTTTGTTCACCTATATAAGAATAAAATTAGCATGAATGGAACTAAAATAGGAAGCACACCATCAACAGTCATATTGAAAAAACATAATCATCTGATCTACTGTACTTTCTCTAGGCATCTTGAATTTTTACATGCTCCAAATAAAAGTGGAATTTATCTGACCCAAAAAAAGATTCCAGACGCCCAAATAGATAATAAATTTTAATGTTAAGGAAGAACGATCAATTGTGATAAAAGTCCTATCCTAACAGGAAAATGGAATAGCCAAACCCAATCAGAGATGTTCACACCCATAACAGAGAACAAAGGCACAAAATGCTTAGGAAATGGCAAATCGAGAACCATACCTTTTTATTATTTGTGACCACCAATGATCTGTAAAATGTATCGGGGTAGAGAGTCTTAAAATAAGAATCGACCTGCTCCTTTCTAAGTTGACCTGCAGGAGCCGCAGGTATGTCTCTAACAAGAATTGCAAATTGTTCAGGCTTCATTTGAGGAGACATTAAAGCATTGGCTCTAAGGGCGGAGACATGTTTATATGCCTTCCACAACAAGAAATACGTAACAAAAGAAACCCAGTAGACGCCTATCAGAAATGCCCACAACCTAGGACTCTTCTCCTGTACACCCAAAAAGACATACATAAACGAAGTTAGTATGAGTTCATGTTCATCATGTTAGCACTAACATGAACAGCTATAAAACTAAAAGCTCCCAACTCAGGAACGCGAATGATATCATTCAAAAAGATTATAAGAAAACCCAGAGCTACCACAATTAAAAATGGTTGTTTGATCCCATGGGAAAAGAAGAAAAAGACCGAGACATTCATGAAAATTTGTATAGCTTACCTGGAGATGTCCCATCGATAACTTGTCAAGGTCATTAAAAGTGCCATTGCTTGTGGCATTGATGGATAACTTGTCTCCAACGTCAGTGGCAGCAACTGGCAGAAGGACTGGTAGCAGAATAAGGCTGGATAAAACCAATATTCCCAACACTGGCGCATCAATAGGAAAGTTAGAACTTCAAAATTTTGCACTTTATAAACAAACAAAAATTAACATGTTTAGGTCAAGCATTGCATACAGTTTTTACCCAAACACGGAAACAAAATAACCACGTTGCATACAGCTTCTCCTGTAACAACTACTGTGTTCAAGTTCACCCATGACATATATATCTTGTTCACCTTGCAAGGCACAGTATCCTAACATAAAATTCCGTTCATTTTTACACAAATCCATAGTTTTAAAAGTAAAGGCCAACTGGAAACACGCTACTCGTGCATTAATGCAAAGGAGGTGAACAGAGCTACAAGAAATAGACTGAACCTTTAAAATAAGTAGGGTTTTGGGTATAAACAAGCTGGTAGAACACTACTCATTGATGAGCTAGTTTATGAAATGCAGAAAAGAGGAGAAGAGGGCTACAAGAAACAGGCTTAACCCTTAACTATTCACATAAATAGCAACAATAGGAATCTGAGAGTTGCCTTCAAATTAGTCCATCCTACCAAATCAACAACAAAGCTCTAATAATTTCAGGCTTTCAGCAAATGAACAAAACCCAGAAAGTGTCAGGTACAAACAAAAGAGAAAACAGTAATTTTTAAACTTGTCAAACAGACAAGAGGCAGAGACAAACCAGTGGTCAAGAACACAAAGTACACAGCAGTGTCAACCCCTGACATGGAGATAACTTCCTGTTCTGTGGAAGTTAGAGCCTCTTTGATCCAAGCAAACGGGTTTCGGGTCTTGGACCCGCCCTCCCATGGATCCAAGCCTCTTAAGATCCGATTGGGATAGTAAATCACAGTGTTCCCAGGCTTCCTTGAAAGCCATGTGAAGAGAAACATCAAAATGACGAAAATGGCAAAAGACGTCCCTAAGGACGTCAAGAACGAAGTGAGATCCATCCGGGTTTCTCTCTAAACACCAAAAGACTCAAACTCTCTCTTCCCCTACGCACTTTTGGAATGACAGTTCAGGTGACCGTATATGTATATGCACAAAAACACTTGAAAATAAGATAAGAAAGGAAATGAAATAAGAGAAAGAGAGAGAAATAGAGCCGTTATAGGGGCATTGAATTGAAGGAAGGGAAAGTAACCGTTGTGAAAGAAGAGGAAAGGCTGAGGAGGTTGATAGCTTTAGGTGGTTGTGATGTTACAGTCCATAAAAGGCAATGCCATAGCCAAAATGAATGAGCAAACGAAAATATCTCGAGTGTGATTTGCTTGTTGTGGCCCCTGTTGGGTTGGCAATTTTATTTTTGGGGGACAAGAAGTTGGAGTGCTTAGTTAAAAGGACAAAAATAGGCTGCCCTCCCTCCTCACAGTCACTGTGTAAAAAATCCCAAAAAACAAACGAAAAATAAAGTTTGTTGGCAACGGAGTCCAACCTAGTGGAAAAAGATTTCATCTTGCAAACTAGTGACTTCATGTTCGAACTCCTATGACACTTTAGTCTCATATTCTAATATTTGTATTTAAAAAGAATTTATAATCTGTTGTGGCTCAATCCCCAATATGAATGTCGAAAAATGTCAATTTTAATGTTTTTTTTAAGGTATAAAATAATGTTTACCGTTATTCCCAAAGATGAAAAGTTTGCTTGCAGAAAACATAAATGTGTAAAAATAAAAAATTTCCCATGTGATCCCTTCAAATATAATAAGGTTTACAGTTATGCGTTTATTTATATGGACGTTTTGTAACGTTGGGGAGATTAAAGCGTCCATTGAAGGAAGCAAATAAACAAGAATTTTAGAGTTACAAAACTGTGTGTCAACTTACAACTTGGCATACCTTGAATCGTCATTTTAAGCTTTAGGGCAACTTTTGATTTCATAGCTTTACGTGAAAGAGATTACAGATGCGATGGCGTTTGGTGAGTGGCTTCTATCAAGTGCTTTTGACTTAAGAAACAATCTTATGTGATTCTGTACAGCATTATAATTAACCTTAACCTTTCGGGGCCATTAAGAATTATACTTGGTGATTTCTTTTGATAAAGTTTGCTATTTTAAGACACTCACACTAAAGAAAATAAAAATATATTGTGGCCTTATCACTGCTACCATACATTTATGCGATTAAATTAAGTAAAACAGCTTTTAGCCATGCATGTTTTGGTTTTTAGAGGGATTTGGTCAGCAGCTTGGAGTTATGGTTAAAACCAAATTTAGAGCATTCTGCTATGGAACTCTTAGCTCATAATTATCTGAATAAAAGAATATAATATGTAAGAAGAGAAGCAAGGCAAGAAAAGCATGGAATTTCCAAAGACTTGCACAAAATTATTTAAGACAAGTATAATGCTCTGTCTCAAAAAAAAAAAAACACACACACACAATTGTTTGTGCTCTAATCTACCTTAAACATCTCTTACCCTCCTTTTTCTTATGAAAATGCATTGTCAAATTGTCATGTAGGACGACATTATTGATATGTGATTGATCTTATTTATAACACGAATAGATTTATAATTTTTTTTTAGTATAAACGATAGTTTAAATTATAATAAAAAATAAATTTTTCCCACATATACTATTAATATGCCATAAAAATTCAAATATGTAATTATTAATCTGCAAGTCAAAACTAACTCAGTTGTTGTCCGTGGATTCAAAACATTACTGAAAAGAGAAATATAAATACTATTTGACAGATTTGTACTATTTGGGTCCTTGAAAGCTGCGGTTCACATTTGGGCCCCGAAAGGTTAATTCTGTCTTGTTGCGGAAGTTACGGCTTATGGGTAGTTGGGTCCGTTCCCTGCACAAATGGGCTGATCAGATTTTTCACACGCTCTCCACCCGGAAACGACACGTCCGCCCAAAGTCTGTCGTACGACGTCGCATCGGGAGCTTATAAATCGAGTAAGACTAACTTCACCAACTCGGGCGAGTGGAGATGCCTAGCCACTTTGCCAGCTTAAAAGGCCAAAACACTGATGCATCGGAAACGTGGCAGCATCGTGTGCTGCCGACAGATATCAGTGTACGTGCTTTTTCGACCGTTGGTCCAAATCGGGACCCACTTTCGGATAAGAGTTTTTTTTTTTTTTTTTTTTTGGTCTGAACTTTCGGATAAGAGTTAGCTCTTTATTTTTAGTAGGGGCCGCTGCTGCGAGTCAGTGTTGTTTTCGCGTATAGGATTGTCCAATTGGAGAGCTTGTGATTGGGTGGCACGTGGTACACGGGAAGACTCGTGGGCCGCTGCTGCGAGTCAGTGTTGTTTTCGCGTATAGGATTGTCCAATTGGAGAGCTTGTGATTGGGTGGCACGTGGTACACGGGAAGACTCGTGGGCCGCTGCCGCGAGTCACTGTTGTTTTCGCGTATAGGCTTGTCCTATTGGAGAGCTTGTGATTGGGTGGCACGTGGTACAGGGGAAGACTCGTGGGCCAGTACACGTGGAGGCAGCCTGGAGGTTGGGAATGGCAGTTGCGTGAGAAGGACTGGACTGAATCGGTGCGATCCACATGGCACTGCCACCTGTGCCCATTTAATCTTATCGATACCAAAAGAAGCTGTGGATAAATTTCACAAATGGGTACCCAATTCTTCCAGATCCTGATAAAGGAGAAAAAAGGATTGCGCTTGTGTGGCCCCAAAAAAAAAAAAAAAAAAAAAAAATCGTTTCTGAATAAATAAAAAAAAGAACGCGTTTCAAAAATTTGACATTTAATGGACGATATGTTTAGGGCTTGTTTAGAGTTGGATGAAAAAATACTTGTGTGAAATGGAGATATTAATATTTTGATATATTCGGTCAATCACAGTATGTTATCGTTATTCTGATTGTAATTAGGGATAACAAAATAGTAATATTCATTTTTCTGTCCAGAAAAGATGCTTGATAGAGTAAGCTTTTTGATAAACCTGAAGTCCTTTGATATTCACTATTTGGTTGATTTATTGTATGGTAAAGATTCAATAAGAACAATGAGTAGTGCTTCCTATCAGAATATAGCTTTCCCATTATTATTCCGACAAAAATCAATGAACAGTGGTTGTATGGATGATTGCTTCATATCTTTCTTTCAGTAATGCTCAAATGACACACCAGGAAAGTGGCCAAATCACAAAAAGTTAAACTAAATACATAGATGTAATAGTGTGTGTGGTACACTCGCAACCAAGACAAGGATTTAGGTCCAACCAGTGAAATCTTCAAATGGTACTTACAATTCGTATCGAATTAATATGATCACGACGATTACGATGACTAGAGTATTATGGTGAAGATGATGAGAGTGAAATTTTGAGCCATGTGTGGTGATATTATAGTAAATAATAATCCTACTATCTATTCTAGAAAATTAATCCCTAGTAACGTTTTTTTTATATCTCTGAATTAGCAAAATTTTGATTCGACCAATTGAAAAATGGAAAACATTAGCATATGATAATGATATAGACTTTTAACAAACAAAAAAAACACTTGATATTAAGCATTGGAAAAGAAAATACTTTCCTCTTAGTATGAACTCTTACATTTCTACGTTGTGAACAAGGGAGAAAAAAAAAATCTATGGGTCTCTTTGCAAATTAAAGGAAATAAGAAAAATATGTAGGATCATAATGTTATGCTACTAATCTCATGCTTCTTCTATCTTGAGAAACTCCAAAACATAAATCCCATATGAGATTGGAAAAAATTTAGTTTCGACAAAACCTACATGTTTTGCTAAGTTAGCAAACTCAGTTGTTGTTCGTTCCTTACCGCCAGGACATGCCATCATTGTGA
Organism: Prunus persica; assembly: GCF_000346465.2. Classification (NCBI taxonomy): domain Eukaryota; kingdom Viridiplantae; phylum Streptophyta; class Magnoliopsida; order Rosales; family Rosaceae; genus Prunus; species Prunus persica. The sequence goes on along the minus strand of NC_034012.1, from coordinate 4,247,882 downwards.
TGTCCAAGGTTACTATGTTCAACACCGCTTTTGTCTTCTCCAGTTCTTCAGGTATTGCAAATTCCACAACTATCACCTTCCCACTTTTTGGCAATGCCTCCCAACAATTTCTCAATACTTTCTTGCATTGATCATCTCCCCAGTTATGGAGCACCCACTGCAAGCCATGTAGATTTAGTTAGCTACGTTTGTTTGTGGGGTCATGACTCGTGCATAGATTAATGACCGATATTCAATCACGCGCTCACACACGACTGATGCTAGCATTTAAGAATTAAGAAATAAACAAACTAACCTTCAACATAATAGATTGTGCATTTGGTATCGTCTCAAACATATTTCCACCAACATGATTCACACCTGCATGTAATAAGTTTACATGTTGGTTAAGATTAATATAACCAAACAATGGGTCAAATTCATAAGAAAAGAAGAAAAAAAGTGTATATGAGATTTGACCAAAATTGGATTCGAATCCTCTGCTTATTTTGACTTTTAATTTGTCTTCTAATTTTGATGATACTAAGTTACTAACCTTGGTACGTAGGAGCTTGGGCAACAACATTGGGCAAATCAAAGTTAATTCCATGGATGTGGGGATACATGGAAACTACTTCTGACATGGAAGTTCCAATGCCACCCCCTACATCCATCAACTCCTTCACCTCCTCAAACCCTTTGTAAACCTTTAACACCTCACTAAAATTTAGGTTAGAAGTTTCAGCCATAGACTTGTTAAACAATTGGCTCATCTCGGGTTTCTTGGACATGTACTCATAAATGGTAATTCCATGGGCCTTGCAGAAGGGCAAGAAGTCTGGTTCAAGCACTGTGTGCTTGAGCATGTACAAGCTCTTCACAATCTCAAGTTCAGAGTTCAAAATTATAAATGGGGCCAATGAAACTCCATTTTCATCTGGAACCAAGCAGAGTGTCTCATTTGTGAGGCCATAAGCCCTTTCTTGCAATGTCTCATCATTTGGGCATGGGTTTAGGGTTGTGGATAGGAGGGAATGGGCAGCCAGCAGTCTCAGAATTCTCTCCAAATTCCCAGCTGCATTTGGATTTGAAGTTGGAATTTGTGAGGCAATTTCTTTTGCTGTGAGATGAGATGCTGGCCCTGACTTGGCTATGATGCTGAAGACATTTAGCTCAATTGCAGCTTTTAGGGTCATTTGGATGGGAATGAAATTTATCAAACCTCTAGCTGAGACAATATTTTCAAGACTTCTCGTGTTTTCCATGTTTGTGTTTTTGGGTTCTTGTTGTAGCTAGCTTTGCTTAACTTGGATCTTGGGCACCATTTATAAAAACTGTTGAGCTTCTTGCATAACTCCAGCCAAGATTGAAGGAAAGGTCAATTCCTTTGTGTAACTGATAGAGAGGGCAAGACTTTCTCTCGCGGTGGACATTAATTTCCGGACCAAAACTGAAGCTGGACCTAGTTAATCCCTTTGATTAATGCTCTCTTACATCCCTGAATTTGAAGATAAATAACCAAATTCACATGTTGATTTAATTAACATAAATAACTTTAAAGCCATCAAGCAATTTTACTGAAAGGTTTGATAATAAAAAAACCCCTTCACAACAAAGCCAAACGCTGTATGTTAGTATTGATGATGCTATCAATTGCTGGATGTTAAATCATGACCATAATATACAATGTAGTGGGGTGAACCCGTCGAGCAGCCCCATTTTACAACACAATCTACATTTGGAAGTCTTGGATGATTCATTTTGACAAAACCATTTCTCACAATTCATTGTTAGGAGTTTGTACTTTCAATCCAAACTAAATCGGCATGAGTCGGTGGCTTCCAGAAAGAGAGGGTGAGGAGTTCTGCAATCTATTCATGTGAAGCACAATGCTCAGTGTCATCTGAAGTTACAGCATTGCACTCGACCACGAGCCAACTTGTCCCAAAGACAGATCATTTGCCTTGGGGATTGGTAATGTGCAGTGTAATAGTTCTCCATGCATCCATACTGACAAAACTTCCAGTTATGGGAGTACTGGACGGTCGCCATGGAACTGTTGAACTGCTCAACCCACATTCCCATGCTCACATCCTCCATCTTGAAAAGCTGCAACCAAACACTCATTATGTTTAGTAACAATACGATGAGACTCGACAGAACCTGGTAGGTGGCTACAAATGTAACCATGTATGTATTACTTTCTTTTTCTTTTGGCCAACATGTTACTTTCAAAGTTTGCAACACACAAAGATGGAAAAAGAAGGAAATCATCTTCAGAGAGGAAATAAGTCCGACAATTAGTAACTAACCCTTAGGCTTCGACTCCCATGCTGAGAAATGACAAACTTAGCAATATCAATGGAAATTATATATCCAGGGCCATTGGCATATGGAGGATAAACTTCTTCTGGCCACTCCTGCACAATAGACAATAATCCTTCAGATATATAGAAGGGGAAAAAAGAGAAAGTAAATGAGAAAACCACACACAGAAAGGGAACTTAACATGCATCCTCTTTGAAAATTTTCAGTCCACTAGACGAATTAAATTTAGATAACAGCAATAACAATAGAGAATTTAGGATGCCGTATACAGGGAAATTATTTTCTTGTCCATTCATATTATTCTCCTGGTACCATGGAGTAAAACCTGTGTGCATTTACTTGCTAGCAACCCAATCCACCATTCCACTATATTCAATTTTCAGAATATCTGATTAAGAAAAGTAGCTTCTACTAAACAGATAGGTCAAGACATTCCGAAAACCCACAAGACAACTCATCAAATACAACTATTGAACAAAAGCAGATAAATGGATGACTTAAACAAGTAGGGATTCAAGCCAGCTTGCAAACCTCATAGGTTACAGCCCATTTTCCACTTCTGAGAGGGCGATGCAAGAGGTTAAGATTGCCCATATAAAGGGATTTTTTAGAAGAGATGCCTTCAATTTCCTTTAATACAGTGTCCACTCTAACAAATGTATCATCGTCACATTTCATGATGTATGCAGCTGTCACATTCTGGACCTGCATCAAGGTGTTGAAGCTTTAAAAAACACAAACTCAGAAGAAAGGCCCAGTTGAATGGTTTTCCAAACTAATGACACAAATATGAACATCTGATCGAACAATATACATATATATGTATAATAAATAAATAAATAAATAATACATATATATAATATATATGTAAACTCACACACCTAGATATGTACACTCAATGAAGGAATACAGGAGGATAAACTGAACTCACCCCAAACTCACAAATAGAGATGGTTTTCAGAACGACAAGCTCATAGCGATCCATAAAGGGCAAAATCACAATATCACCGAAGTAAGCAGCCTCTTTCTTCAACACTGCATTTACCTCCTTCCTCGGATTCTGCAGAACTTAATAATTAGTACCAATTATTGAAGGAAAGCATGAATATGGAACAGTTTGATTCAATATAAGCTTTGACCTCATATCCCAAAGACCCCATTTTACGTAGCAACCTCAATCATCTACAAGTCCTTGTGTTATATTATTCAAGTTCTTCTGTTTTTATTGCGAGAAAGATTTCAAAGGTTATGACCCTAAAGGCACAATTCAGTTTATTGATGATAGATAGTGCGAAATGATCCAAGAATAGAATTTGAACTTAAACCCAGTCATTCCTACAAGTTGGAATCCATTTACGGAGAGTACTTTTTTATTTCATCAAAACAATTTGAACAAGTGCATTCCATATTACATAATGAACCTCATACAATTCAAAAACCATATCTACATCAGCTTCCAGGCAATGAAATTCAAACATCAATCTGGCCTGTCTGACATGTTAAAACAGATGTAATGCAGCTTTCCTCTTTCAGTTAAAGATTCATCTAACACAAACAAAAGCCAAAACTTCAAAATAGATAACAAACAGAAAACTTGAAAGACTGAACTGCACGCTCAACCAGTTAGAGACACACTTATATTTACACTGCATGATGAGATGTAACTACTCAAGGACAATATACATTTAAAGAGAAAAAGACCATTGTAATACTTGTTCTCCAGCCTTATAAATGGTTACCAACACCAGTTGATCATGGGATCTGACTACTCAACTCTTTATATCAGATCAATTATTCAGAAGCTAAATACAAGAAACTTACCAATGCAACAAAGAAACGGACTACTACGTCTGAGGACTTGATTACAGATGATTGCATCCAAGTTTTTCTCACTGCCATGCGCTCTGCAAAGTGATTCGTAGCAGAAAGAACCCCAATAAATAGCCGAACAGGACTCTTAGGTAAAGGACGAGCTTTCCACTTCTCTGACATCTCCAGTACTCTTTGAGGTGAGAAACTTGGATGAGAAGCGGGAAGAGAAGTAGCATAAACAGAATGTACATCAACATCTCCTTTAATTGCTAATCCGGTTGCATCTTCAAGTGTAAAACCCTAAAGTTAAAGCATAAAAATAATTAGAAAAAAGTACATTGCATTAATGATAGGGAAAACATGGCAAACAGACAAGGAATAAAACTGAAAATATATAACCACGCCAGACAGCTCAAAACACATATAATCATTAATCATAATTATGGCCTTGACATATTCGCGCAATTTCTCTAAATCACACAATGAAAAAAAGTAACTAAACACATAATGTTAAATGGAATTCAGAAAGTGGGTGGAGACAAGGGGGAAAGGAAACCAACAACAAAATCTGAGAGGATATGTAAAATCACTTTAAAATGCAAACAATTGAACAGGCTTTCTTTCCCAACAACAAAATCTGAGAGGATATGTAAAATCACTTTAAAATGCAAACAATTGAACAGGCTTTCTTTCCCAACAACAAGAGCTGTACGGCAGAACTAGCAGCACTAAGTGCACCAAATTTGCAATTTTGCACCATGCAAATCTCAGAGGCAAACATAAGCAATGTAGGTAAGTTACTCTGTTATGCAACATACCGTCCGATATGGAAATGAAGTCACATGCCTGCCCCCAACACTAATATGGAATCCATCCACACCAGCACGTATGGTCAGGATAAACAGTCTACCCTCTGTAAAGGGAAATGGCCAGGTAACTTCTGGCTTCTGCTCACGCCCTATGAATCGCTTAAACCATGAGGTAGTCTTGGTCTTGGACTCCTTTGAGTCTACCATATCATTCCGCATCCACTTTTCACATCTCCCATATCCATCAACTGCCACATAAAGTCATGTTACAACCCACATGGCTTATAACAATCTATATATATAATCTACATAATGAACAGCTAGACAATAGAAAGAAGGTGGATATTGGAGTCTACATTCGGAGAAGCATAAAAGAAGTTCCCCATCCTTTGAAATAACAGCGTGACCGTAGGACGGTCAGGATTGTTAAGGAGGAACCAGCAAGAATACGCAACCCACATGGTATACAGCTCAGTCGAATGCTTTATATATATATATATATATATATATATATATATAATCTACATAACGAACAGGTACACGATAGAAAGAAGGGGGGAATGGTTTTTACAATCTGAAACGCAAACAAATGTTCGACATCCTTTATCCTCATATAATTTTCCTATTTCAAGCTATATTCAAACTTTTTCTGGTTAAGGGACATACCCTCATAAAAAGCATTAACTCCATTCATACACAGGTATACTCATGTTTTTAAAAAAAAAAAAATTGTGTTTGCTCATGAATCTTTATGCCCATGTACAAATACCATGGCTTGAGATGCAGAAATACAAGGAAAGAACTTATCTTCCAAATCAATGAAACATTGTTACCTAGCATGTCTTCATTGTTCTTAGATGGTAAACCATCACACCTTTGAGCTGATCCCCATTGCATCCTATAGCAGGTGTTGTGCTCAATGACTGGCCGATGACTCCAATCTCCCTTTAATCGTGGATTCAAGTGCAATATCTTCGGTGGATCCTCCCCATCCACTGACTTCAATCCTTGCAACTCAACCATGAATTGCGAGACCATAACTATTCCATCACCCCTCCTCAACTTTGCCAGCTGGGGCACATACTCCTGATGAGCATAATGGGATGTTCCCACCACCGTAACAGAAGAGCCTGCAGCAAGTCCACAAGGAAGGAACATCAACTTATCTCCCATTGCCAATTCTTCCCCACTCATCGATAGCCATGAAGGACATGACTCAGGTTTTCCCTCAACTATAGAACTCTCTCCTATCTCCTTCCCATCATGTTTATCCACTTCTTCCCAAGCATTTAATCCTAATGTCCAAGCCTCATCTGCCATCCTCTCAAGCACTGAAAGTTCATTAGTTCTATTCCTTTGCCTCAGAATCTCACCAGTTATCCGACCATATCGATGCTGTAGTGGCCTTATAGGCTTAGACTCACTTTTCTTCTCTTCCAAAGGTTCCTTGCTAGGCCTCACAGGCGCATCTTGGCTCTGGTCTTCCAATTTCCTGTGAAATGTATCCTTATAAACGGAACTAAATAATGGTTTACTCAAATCCCCATCTTGAGAGTCCTGTACTTTGGCCAGGTCCAATCCAACATAGCCATCATCACCACTCATCGCCTTTGCTATCTCTAGAAACTGGGGAAACTTAACGGATATGAAGATCAAGTACAATGCCGCTAAAGCAAACAATAAATGCTGCAATTTGAACCTCCTAGCAACAGAAGGTTCAATTTTCAGCCTCTTCATCTCTATTAAACTAAAACACAAACTACAGTATACTCTACAACAACCAAAAAGTTCCGATGCCCATTTCTTCGATGACCAAAGAGAAACCCAATACAAGCTCCAACTCTAAACCCAAGAAAAACACGCAAAGTAAAGCTTTCCCAAATCCTCAAGACAAACCCCTGTCCAATATTCAATACCGAATCAATAGTGGCAAGAAACGCAAGCATACACTGAGAGAACTAGAACCCCGTAATAGGTTCAGAGGGATCGAGTTCAAGAATCAAGCAATGTCAACAATTCAGCATCACAATGCAAGAAAACGCATCAACAAAATTCAACACAGCAAAGCTTAATATCATCAAAGCCTCACCGGTATTCTGCACACAGTTTGATCTCGACCCAGAAGAGACCGTACAGTGAAAATGCACAAGGGATTAGATTGAGGAGAGAGAAGTAGGGGAATGTTGGTACAAAAAGGAGGAAAATTTATTCTGAGATAAAAGGAAGATATTTTACTCAACGAGAGAATAACTGATGCTAAGTAGATTTCGTTGCCATTCTTTTGGGTTTTTTTATTTTCTTTTGCCCCCCATTCCGCAAAGAAGGATCAGGCGCCTGCACCTAAAATATATTTTTCTTTTCTTTCTTTTTCTTTTTCCTTCTTTTAATTTGATCAAATTGGACTTAACAAGGAAGTTTTGGTTTTTTCAATCAGTTAGACTTGTTTACAATCTTACAACAACCAAAACAAAAAAAAGGTTTGTTTACTTGTGAGAGTTTGAAGTTTGTAGTTTGTATGTTGAGGTGCGTTCTGTTTATATTTGAGGTTTGCAAGCTTGTAATTTTTATGTTGGAATTTTTTTGGCCATTTATAACTATGTGTAGAGGTACACTTGTGCGTCTCATGTTACGGTGAAGATACACGTGTGCATTTCATTACCCTTTAAGAGCATTTATAATGGACTCCCTAAATCACCTCCTTAGACAAATTTTAGAGAGGAATTGAAAAAATACATCTCCAACCATATGCTCTATCCACCTTCTAAAATATGGAGATCTCTAGGAGCTCCTAAATCTTAGGAGAGACAAAGAACTCCTAATAACTCTCTATAATTTAATGTTGCTTTGTTTTATATATATTTTTAATTTTTAATTAATGTTAACTATTTTTTTATAATTTTTTAAATAAAAATGAACAAATTATATTGAATTAAAAAAAAATTATTGTATTTATGACTTCCTAAATTAGAGAGTATGATTGGAGTTCAAATTTTATAAAGAACTCCTAAAATAATTTTTGTGTTTTTTTAATTAAAATTTAATTAAAAAATAAGAAGTACGATTGTAAATACTCCCTTAGATTCGCTTAAGGGGGAAAAAATGCAAAGCCCTTATCCAATTTTCCAAAACCCTGAGCTACCCCACTTCCACTCTCGAGTCTACTACTTACACAGCGGGTTGAGCCCAAAAGCTCCTAACTTTAAATCCCCAGCAACGATTCATACCTTCATCTATACGCAGAATTCAGCAGCTGAACCAGCTCAATAACTCCCTTTTCAAATCTTGCAATATAGCGGTACGTTTTTTGCCTTCAAACTCCAGTTGTATTCTTTTCCCGCATTACAGTTCTTTGGGTTACAAATTGAATTGCAGTGCAAGTTTAAAACTTTCAGTTTCTTTGTTATTAGATACTCTCTGTGAGTGCCCAAATAGAATTAAAATAGTTAGTAATATATGCTCACTTGGTACCCAAATCGTTTTCTTTTTTCTTTAAATAAAGTTTGGTTCGGTTTTCCAGATTTTGGTGATATTTATGCTGCGGTTAAAGTGAAATGGCATCTATATCAGGAACTTGGCTGTATCAAGGTGTGTATATTTGGTCTTATTATCTTATTTAATGCTGAAGATAATTTCATATACAAGTTTTCTTTTCTTTTCTTTTTCCAAGCTTTTGGTGTGCTTCTGGCAGATAGAGGATTGAAAGGTGCAGTCTTAGCACAGAGCCATGCTACTGGGAACCCATGTTTCAATCATTTCAAGGTTTGTATTCTCTCCAATAAATTCACTCTTACACACACACACACACATATGCATGTTTGTATGACTCTCTCTCTCTCTCTCTCTCTCTCTCTCTCTGCATAACATTGCATATTGGTCACTGTGGAATTTCTTCTGTTTTTTTACTAATTGTGTTGCTTTAGTTTTAGGCGTCCTTTATTCAAGTCTCTATTTCCTTGTGAAGTGATTTCTTTAGTAATTAAACATGGGCGATTTCTTTGGTTGAAGTTTTGTTTGATTGTGCTAACAATGCCGGGACTAAACTGGCCATCTGGCTAAGTTGAGATCAGAACTTTTAGTTGGGGAATTTATAAACTTGTTTTGCAAATGCTACTCGGGAGCATAACTTTTTCTTTGCATGAGGAAAGTGTTTGTGCTTGGGCTGATTTTGTTTGAACCTATGCATTAAAGCTTGCCTTGTAGGCTTGTAATCTTCCAGAATCAATTGCCTCCCTGCACGCCCAGAGCCATGCTACTGGGAACCGATGTATTTATGTCATTTTAGTGCTTGTATTTTTTATATTACTCTATGTGTTGAACTAATTTCTAATGTCTGGCTCTGGTAAGATATTTCAAATGGTAGGTTCCAAAATATATATTTTTCTTCGTCACCTTTCTTTTTCTTTTTTTAAACCGTTTACTGTTGTGCTAATTTTATGTGAATAGCACAGGCATCAACTGTAAGTTCATTTCCAGTTGGATTATTCCAAGTTAGAGTTGGCTCGAATATATCACCAAAGAGGGCACCTTTACTTCCTTCTATAAAGTGTGAGAAGAAGGATGATTCCTCCAAAGATTTCTCTATTGAGCGTCCACCTTATGATAGCTATATGGACTCAACATCTGGGCAGCTTGAACCTGCATCAGGTGCTCGTGCCAGCATTCCAGGCCAGGATTATTGGCCTGAAGGCACTGCAAGTCGAGTTAGGGCTGCCAGGGCTCCTGAGCCCACTGGTAAATCAGTTGGATCTCCATCTTATGGTAGAAATCCTGGAAGTAGGAGGAGGAAGAATAAAACATCAGTTGCTGCTGGTGAATCTTCTGAACCAAGTGTAGAATCAAGTGGTACACTGGCAGTGGAACTGGAACCAGAGACTTCAGAGGACACACTAGAGGATCCTAAAGATTTCCCATCTGAATATGTTGTCTATCAGACTGAACCTGAAAAAGAAGAAGAAACAGGATTTGAACTAGACAAGAAACTTGGACGTCCTCATCCCTTTATTGATCCAGAAACAAAGAAGCCACTAGAGGAGCCACTTACGAGTGATGAACTATGGTGGAACTGGAAAAAACCAGACAAGGAACAATGGTCCAGATGGCAAAGGAGACGACCAGATCTTGAAACGGTTAGTGCATATTTAATAGAGACAAAATGACAATGCTGTATGTAATTTTGGGATTGTGATGTAAGGCTCACAGAATGTATAAGCCAAGGGATCTATAAACCAATTTTTTAATGTCTAGGTGATTTGAACCATGTGACTTTTTAAATATTACAAAATTAAAAGCTTTGTTGTCAAAAATTACTAATCATATTTGGTTTTGGAGTGAAAGACCGTGTCGGAATTTATTCGCCGGTCCACCCTACTCCTCTTTTTTTGGAATTGCAACATTTTGGGTCTTGTTTACATGAGGTTCTCACAAATAAGCAATGCCACTTAAATTACATGTATTAATTAAATCAATATAAGCCCACTTCTTGGTAGAGCGCCCATGTAATCAATCCATAAACTAACAGGGACGTCAGAAGGAAAATGGTCTCCTACTTTGACTTGGATATTGTCTTTCAACTTCTTCAGGTTTTTCTCAAAGCAATGGCAGAGACTGGGCAAGTAAAGCTTTATGGTGAACATCCAACATTGACTGAAACTTCACTTTACAGAGCAAGACGACATCTTTTCAAGGAAGAGAGGTATAATTGATGATAAATTTTGTAATCTTCAGTACATATATAATATATGGGAAGACATACATATGTAGTTTAGAATTATGTATGACATTACTAAGAATTTATACAAGGATGTGGTGAAAATTGATGGTTGGTTTTGTCATTCTGTAAGTACTAAGGAGAGTGATAACAATTAAGAAACGTTGCTGCAGCACCCTTTAAACAAATTAAAGGAGATGAAAGGATTGTCCCAGTGCTCAACCTCTTGATTTTGGATTTGTTTGCTTATGGAAGTCTCTCTTGGGACTTTGCATTGTCAACTTAGAATGATTTGTGTCTTAGTTTAGGTTTTATTTAGGTTAGGCTTTTTTCCTTGCACCTGCTTCTCTATTTCTTATTTTGTTTGCAAGTAATGATTACCTTGCAACCTCAAAATATTGATTAAGAACTTCTATGGAGTTTTGTTTTTATGTGGAATTTTCAACTAACTGCTGATTTTGTAGGCTTCAAGCAGAACAAGAGAAGCTTGATAGAATAGGTCCACTTGCATACTATTCAGAATGGGTAAAAGCGTGGAAAAGAGACACTTCTCGAGAAGCTGTTCAGAAACATTTTGAAGAGACTGGTGAAAATGAAACAACCCAACTAATTGAAATGTTTTCTCAACAAACTGATCGAGAGTATCGCATAATGATGGGAACTGATATCCGTATACGCAGGGACCCCATAGCGATGCGTATGCGAGAGGATCAAATAAAGCAAAGTACTCACTCCAAAGCTGATAATTTTGTGCGTTATTTTCATGTCTTTCATTCTTCACATCATTATTTAATCATTTCAACCCCAGAAACAGTTCAGTTCATTTAGAAAAGGTTTTCAATTTAGTTTATTTTGATTGGATAAGTGATGCATTCTTGTGCAGTTGTAGTTGGTCAAAACAGTGATTGCATATTCCCTTTATTGACCCAATATATTAATCTTGTCCAACCTCCAAGAAAAGAGGGGGAAGATGGATTAACACTTCCATATTTCTGGACTTATGTTTATGTGTACATGTGTGCCACTTTCTTTCTTTCTTTCTTTCTTTCTTTCTTTTGAGCTTTTGTGTTGCTGCTAGTAAGCCATAAGTCATTATTAAGAACATTCACTTTCATGGCATCTTATGGGCTCTATTGCAAATTATGTATTCACAATATCGGGAAATATTTTATCAACATATTCCAACATATTCCAACATTATGCCTTTCATCTGTTAATCATGGCAGTACTTTAGATTGTCATCTGTTATTCACCAGGCATCCAATAGTTTCATTAAACATGTTTAATGATCTTGATTAAATAACATCAATCTGAATCTCATTTTTTCCCTTCTATAACTGTCAGATCTTGAATATGTGTTGATGTTGTTCTCATAAGGCAGGAAGTCCATTTTAGTTTGTTGACTAATTTATTTGGCCTTTGCAGTATGGGGCGGAGATCCTGTTTACCCAACTGTGAACTATATTCAAGATCCAGATGAAGTGATTGATTACAGAGGCGCAGATTTTCATGAACCAACACCAAATATGCTGTCTTTTCTGAAGGAGGTCAGTACTTTTCAAATCCCCCTACCTTTTTTTTTTCTGGAACATTATGAAGAGTTTTGTGGTCAGGTTAAGTCATTGTTCTTCATTGTTTACTCATTCACAGTTATCGTGAATTTTTTCATCTCACATGCTAAATTTAACACCTTTTTTTTTCTTTATTTATTATTTGACTTGCTGGATTTTTTTTTCTAGCACCTGCTGTATCAATTTTTTTACTCAAGTTTTTACTTCCCTGCTCTCTGATCAGCATGGAAAAATCATATCAAGGGAGGAGATTGAGAAAATTCTGTCAAAAGAGAAGACCGAAGAGCTTGAGGTAATCAATTGAAAGTGTTAAATTTAATTAGTTGGATGGATTATCTTGTCTATCTATATAATGCCTAAACAGCAACCTCCCAGGAAAGGGCCGTCCAAGAATTCCAAATGCGGAGTGTACCAGACAAACAAAGGCTCAAGCACACATTCATAAAAAATAAATTCTGAGGCTCTTAGGCACATTCTTGGATGGAATTAAAAGTTTAGCATCCATATTATATACCTATCCTGAGTCCTAATCATGCTTGTCCTGATTAGTGTCAACCACTATAGTATCTAACCCCTATAGGAAAAAGAACAGCTTATCTACGGAACTCTGTCAAATTATTCATTACAGAGATGCTGTATATTATGGTTTCAAAGTTACAACCCTAAATAAAATGTACAAAACTGTATGTGGTGTGATGGGTGCATTTGAATCGTGACAGAATGTTTGGGAACAAAGCATCTAATCTAGCTGTTCCTTGTTTTATAATTCTATGAAAGCAGGCACCTGATATGGATGAAGCTATGGCACAAGCTGTTGACATTGGTGAAGATGTAAGTTGGATTGCTTCACATACATTAGTTCCATAATTGTATGTTATTACGCTGACAATGATGTGCCTTGGATGCAGTTGTCCAGCATACTGCTAATCCACTTAGAATTGTTATGTATGAAATCTTACTTGGCACTGTTTATAATAGGATGAAGGAGAAGATAGTGAGGCCGAGGTTGATGAACAAGGAGAGAAAATCACACGCAATTGGAGTGTTTTGAAAACTACTCCTGGGCTTACCAAGTCAAAGGTGATTCTCATTTCTCAGTTTTGCGGCATTTCTTCATTCGTAACATTCGATTGTTTCATATATCCTCATTTATGGACATGAAAAGAAAAAAATCCGTTGCAATTAAAAACCTGTATATGGCACACTAATATCTAAACTTCGCAGATTATCTAAATCTTCATTATAAAAAAGTTGTATTTGTTCATAGTTAAAACTGCATCACCTATAACGTCCACATGCTTACCATTTCTTATCCATTTTAAGCAATGCATTTTAATATATTTTTCTCCAAATCTTGCAGGGTAAACCCAAAAAGGACGCCTTGTCTTTGGAAGAGGCTGTAGACGATTCAGAGAACTTGACAGATTTTCTGATGGACTTTGAGGAAGAAGTGTAAATATGTTCTTTGGAAGATTTTGGTTTGTTGAGATTCACAAAGAAATAGGCGATGAAGTAGGTGTATGCATTATTATGTAATCCAGCAGCAAAACTGTAACTTATTTACATGAATGAAACAGAAGGTAAAGTTATTGACCTGACTTAGTCATTTTTTAACAAAATTAATGTGCATGGCATTGTGGCCCTTTTTTTAAAAAAAAAAAAGAATTTTAATACAAGCGATATTGGTGTGCGAGGATTCAAACACCATTGGCATTGGGGCCATGTTTGTTTGACATTCGAAAATTGCTTTCTTAGACCAAATGTAAATGTGGGCTTTAGAAGATCCAACGGCCCACGTTCAAGTGGACCTTCCTTAAATCAGTTTTTCTCTTTTTGGTCAATCCCAGAATCAGTATAGAATTTTGATACCTTGAAATGCGGTAAGAAAAACCAAAAAAATTCATCAACAATCCCATGCAATAATAAACAAAGAGCAAAATGATGAGAGCAAAAGCTTTTTTGGGTTTTTTGGCCTCAAGTAAGATTCTCTTATGTAAGCAAATTTTCCCACTTTTTGAAAAATTTGAAAAATCAGCAGACTTTCTTTTTGGAGCTTAGTGACTTCCAGGGCACATTAAGTATTTGCTAATTAAGATGGCCAGGTGTTTATAGCAAACCTTAATTTATTTTTCCCTCTCTCCTGGCCTACACTATCTATCTGATGCCCCTGCAAGATCTTAAATCAAAAGTGCTTTTGTTTATATTATCCTGTTCCTGCTTCACATTAGCATTCATACCACACTTAAGCTGTCATTATACCTTAATATAATAATCATTTTGAGACCATTATTCTGTTTTAGGTTCAGCCACCAATATTAAAAGCCGAAATTAAAGCTTTAAAATAAATAAATTAGTACAAATCATGCTTTTTAGGGGCCAAATTTGATGGATTTATGAAGTGGACCCATTTAAAATTGCATTATAAAATAAAACAATGTGGTCCATAATTCAATTGAGTATAAACCAAACACCCTTTTGTGCAGACATTTATCCCTTAAAAGAAGACACATTATCATTTGGGGTTTTCTAATTGGGACAAATTTTGATTACTGTGGATGATAGAGAGTTTGACTTGAAATTAAACAAATTAATTATTGGCGGGCTAATGCAGATGATACAGAAATGATTAGAGATGTTGGCAGCAAAACATCACAAGTAATCACAACAAAATTTTACTAATGAGGGATTTTGGTTGTGCTGTCACCCAAAACATGGTCAAGAAAAAATCTAAGCAATGCTGGCTTGCTTTCTTGCCTTGCCCCCCTCCTCCCCTTTCTCTCTCACCACCATTTTTCTTTCTTTTTGGGTTTGAAGAATCACATATAACAGCTGAGGTAGAAACATCTGGTCAACTATGTTTGATTCTGTGTTTGTGTCTTTCTAGCATTGTATGCTCTTTGGATGTGGCTCATTTTGAGAAGGGGGGTCACTAGTCACATTAGTGGCTAATCTTTTTAATTATGTTAATCGTCATCATTAATTTAAGTGCCCTTTCGACCTTTTTTTTTCGTTAATTAGTTGTCTTTAAGCAACCCACAATCATGATTAACAAATGGGCTCCACGCTAATTATCTATCATTAGTCTTGCCTGTCCATTTGGTGTCATTAGGGACTTTCCACATTCTACATCTGTTTAGTTGATTATGCATGCAAGTTCAATTGTGTCTTGTCTTGTTTCCATCGCGCCCAATTAGAGGCGTACATGCCTCTACATGTTGATTAGAGCGTTATAAATTTCAAAAATCACGGCTCGAACTCAATAGAACTTGATTTAGTGGAATAATATTGACCAACACTTGATGTGAACTTATAAATGATATGACATTTCGACACAAATAATAAATACGTAGCCTGATATTAGTCATGACAATTGGCAAGACAATGCGCATGCTCCTTACACTCAAATTCAATTCTCTCTCTCTTATTATAATAGTTTAAACTATCGTTTTTTTTTTTTGGTCGTGAAAGTTAAAATTATCTCACCAATCCTCTTGTAGCTTGTGGAAGCACAACAAACGTTTGGGCTTGAAGTTGAGCTACCTCATCTCAAAGCTTTTCTTAGAGCAATGGGTCTCCTCGGCCAAGACCCATTTCCAAATTGCATGCACACAAAAAGTGTAAGATACTAATAATTTTGAATGGTGTAGAAGAAATGTGAGATTAAATTTTAGCTTCGATTCTCCTCCCCTAATAACTAATATTATAAAAGAAAAAGAAAAATCCTAATTTCTACATATTTTGGAGAATTTAATAAGGTAGGGAAGGGAAGGGAAATAGATAGATAACAGATTATGATGAATCATGATGAATTATTATGAGCAAGTGTCGACACGCGCGAGTGGAGTGGCGCGTGGGAAGGGGGAGCCCATTCCAATCACGTCGCGTCAAAAGGGGAAAACGAGGAAATCTAGAGAGAGAAATTGCGTGGGACCCACAAATCTAAGAGGTGAGCTGTTGCTTTACTTGACACCTATCGCTTTTCCCCCTTTCCCTTTCCCTTCCCCTTCCCCTTCCCCACCACCATCACTCTCTCTCTCTCTCTCTCTCTCCCCTGCTGAGAGTGAGAGGAGAGAGAAAGCCCATAGATTTGGATTATGAAAGGAAGAGGTGAGAATATCATTCAACTCAAAACCCCCCAAGCTGTTGTTGTTGTTGTTGGCATGCTGCTCTTTCACTCAAAATTTAATTTAATTCAATAAAAATAATTTAATTTAATTTTAGTCGTATGTGACATTATCTATCTTTCACCCACCCCACCACCACCCTTCTTATTTATTTTTTGTGAGTCTTATTTTTAATTTTCTACTTATGCTTTGCCTCTGTGGATATGAAAAATAACGTTTTTGCCACAGTAGGTGTTATTTATTTTATGGGGTTATTTACTCAAATGGTCATCAAATTTATACTCGAGTTGTATTTTGGTCCTCAATTAAATTATTTGTTCAAAAAGTCCACCAACTCTATATTAATCGACGAATTGATCATACTGTTA
The DNA here is from genome assembly GCF_000346465.2 of Prunus persica. Classification (NCBI taxonomy): domain Eukaryota; kingdom Viridiplantae; phylum Streptophyta; class Magnoliopsida; order Rosales; family Rosaceae; genus Prunus; species Prunus persica. Next base: position 4,231,184 of record NC_034012.1, on the reverse strand, counting down.
CATTATATCAATATTGCCATTAAATATAGGAATAAAGTAATTCAGTTAAATAAAATACTAAATAAATTAAAAACTAAAAATCAAAAGAAAAAAACCACAAATTGAGTGAACTTGATTATGTGCCTTTTTGGTGGTATGGTGATGGAGTTATACGCCCGAAACTACCCACCCACTCAAAGATCTGCAAAGAGGACTAAGAGGCTGTTGTAGACCCACAATTTCAAGATTTCATCGGGTCGACTGGCTATGGTGGTTTTCCCGGCGACGGTTTTGATGGAGATGTTGATTGGAAATTCTCTATTTAGGAAACTAAAGGCAGAGTGAAGAGCGAGGAAGAGAAGGACATAAAGAGAAAGAGGTTGGGAGATAGAGATTTGGTGGGTTTTTTTTTATTTTTCTTTTTGTTGGTTACTTTTTGTTGTTGTTTTATTTTTTTATAGTTTTAAATTCATTTTAAAAATAAAGAAAATCTTGTGTTAATTTTTAATAGTATTTTTTTTAGTTGTCAAAAGTCTTATTTACTCTCATAAATATAGTATGTGCTGCTCACGTGACTAAATTTAACAAAAAATGTAACAGTAGGACTAATTCGTCAATCAATAAAGAGTTGGTAGACTATTTGAACAAATAATTTAGTTGAGATACCAAAATGCAACTCGGGTATAAGTTTAAGGACCATTTGAGTAAATAATCCTTATTTTATATGATGTGAGTTTTTCCTTTGAAATGAGAAGGAAAAGAAAAAGATCTCAGCCGATTTTCTAGATGTTCTACATTTCACCAAGTTAAGTTATGGTAACTACCACAAATAGGAGAATAACTTACATATAATAGGATACCAACTTTTTGATATGGCAATATATGATAGATTTGGATACCGACTGTCATAGTATTACATGTAAGTTTTTCTCCCCAAAAATAGATATTTTCCTTTCAATTTTCATTCAACCAATGTCATTCTTATTTAATCACAACACAATTCAATTAGTTGTAGTGAAATCGTCAATTCAACTTTTACAACCATGTAATTTTACATTAAATATAGTTTCGTACCGTAACAAATTTCGATTAATATAGCACTACTCTAATCACGGTTTTAATTTTTTTTCTTCCAAATCAGAATGAGTTAGATCCAAAAAGAGTCATTACAATAATGAAGCAATCTAACATCAAAATTAAGACAATTTAATACACTGTAATTAGATTATTTAGAAAAAGAATCCATGTATAATGTATTTGAAATTCTTCAATCAAACTGTTAATGTGATCACGTGCACACAGACATGGATTCAAATCAATTGACTTGTGAAGTTTTTAAAATATAAAAAATAAAAATAAAGGTAATTTTATCATCAGTTAACTCAAGCAGAATAAAATCGTAGAAAATGCCTTTGATGTGTTAAATTTTCTCATCAATTAATTCAGGACCTACCAATTGTCGGGGTCTGATCTACTTGCGAGACACCTTCATTAATTTTGGAATTCTGGCCATACAAGAGGTCCTTAATAATTCGGCTAACTCAAGCAAGGGACCCACTCTCACTGAAATCCCATACCGTCCCCAATATTCTCTCAATAAAAAATACTGTATTTATGTGGAGTTTAGCTCAATAGAAAATTACGTTCACTTATATATTAGTGGTTATAAATTTGAACTTTCATGATATTTTTGCAGTGTGTGTTAGAAATCTCATTTTCTTTATAAAATTATTGCTTATATTTAAATATATATATAAAAATTTGTATTTTTGTCTATAATTACAATACAACATATACCTTCAAGTTTATATATAAGGCACTTGAGTCGGTGGTGCTTCTCTTGGCCAAATTTTATTTTATTTTTAATTTCTCGTACTCATGATGTGATGGTTTAGAGGTGGGTAGGTTTAGGCTTTCAACTTGATAGCAACTAGATGCTTGTTTTCAAATGCCACGCAATAATAGAATCCATAAATTGATGCTAAATTATTGACATATACTTGTACAAACCTTCTTCTTTTTTTCTTTTTTTTTGTTGTTGTTGGTATTAATTCTACATTTATAGTTGATTTTGGGTTCGTTTGAGAGTGATTTTGAATAGCTCAATAATAAATTCTATAGAAAATCATTTCTCCATATATATAAGAGTATAATAAGTGATTTTATGAAGAAGCACATGAGTGTGCTTTTTCCCAAAATCACTTAGGGATCATTTTGGACTGCTTCTCTAGGAAATACTTCTGTTCATAAGCACTTCTAACAAATGCACTTTTACTATAAAAATCTTGAATTTTAATAAAAAGAATCCAAGTGCTTCTTGAAGAAGCATATAGCATGTGCTTCTCCAAGAAGTGCGTCTAAACTTTTCTGTCAAACACTGTCAAAAGTGCTTTTAGTTGTCAGATAGCACATTTAGCCCTTGAAAAAACACTCACAAAATAAGTAATTATATGGAGAAACACGTGGCAGGTAGTTCTCCCAATAAGTAATTCTGATCATTCCTAAATGAGCCCTTTGTGTTACAAAATAACAAAAATGATTTTGCACCTATGCAAGTATAATCCGAGGATTGCCAAAGTTTATGTATGTAATAATCTTTTGAAATAAAGGTGAATTAGTTTTTATTTATTTATAAATAAATCATATTTTATATTTGTCACATCTTGGCCTTCATTGGACATATACAGGGAACATATACTTTTTGAATATTCGGATTAAATTAGAAAATTTTCAAGAACAAACTCTCTCCGCAAAGGAAAAAGTTGCTTAATTTTTCTTTTCACTCATAATTTGAGAGGATGAAACAAAAAGAAAAACTTGGGCACCTTGGTTTTCTTTATTAAATTGCGTGCTTCATTGGATATCAAAAGCTAAACATGATTTGATTAGGAATATGATTACAACTTGACAGGGACGGTATTATTCTCCACTTCAGCTACAATTCAAATCCATATCATTTTGAAAGAGTATATATGTTATGTTAGTGTGATTTGATCTAAACCTTTTGCATTTACAGCTACTTGGCAGTATCATCTCTTTTAAGCAAAATGCCACCCTTTTGTGATTTTTTTTTTTCTTCTTCTTTTCCGTTTCTAATCACAAATAATAATGAAACTAATTTTTTTTTTTTCAAAACGAATGTTCAGTCAGGGTATCTTAAATGATATCGCGAGAATCCACTAATACCATGGAGATGCATCAGGTAAAGACAAGGCAAAACGAACTAGTCTTGAACGATATCGCGAGAATCCTCTAATACCACGAAGATACATCAGGTAAAGACAAGGCAAAACGAACTAGTCTACGAGCACCAAATTCGCCTCTTGAAAAACAAAACCAATGTACGTACCATTCATTTGAAATAGTTTCTTAGTTAGCTCTCACTCTCACACGGGGGCAAGTGGAGTTGTTTAGGTATGTATACTTATCATGAGAGACTAATGTAGTGGCGAATAGTCAAATTTGTGTTATGTTGGGTGGAAGATGAACATGTAGATAGATTTTGACATTCTCTCAAATATTTCAAGCTGCAGTAACGCATTAAATGAACAACGTTTGATATTGTTTTTTTTTTTTTTTTAAGGTGTCGGTTGTGTGTTAAGGGTTAAACTTTTGCTAGCTGCTTCTTGGCTGGCTCCTAATCTCCTGGAAGAATATATATATAGATATGCATGGCCCAGTGCATGCATCCAAAGCTCGTACACTCTCCCTCTCAAGTTTTGTACTTTTCCCAGATGAAATCCGATTAGATATATAATGGACCTGTTTATATGCCAAACTGAAAATGATGGGAATTGAATTGAAAATATGAGATGCCGACTTTTCTGACGGTATATGAAAACCTATTTCTAATATTAAATATTAAAATTGTTTTTTATTATATATTTCTCAAGAGATGAAGGGTTTTTAATTCAGATAATTCAGATTTTTTTCCAGAAATAAAATCTCGTTTTATGCATGCAATTGGAAATTTACAAGGAACAATGAGTTTGAATGCATGAACAAAACCAACATCCTTTCAATTCACAAGAGAAAGAAAACATGCCATGTTCCTTGAGCACAAAGGTCTACCTCTGCTGCCAAAATCTGCATATATAGATGGCCTTGGCTTTGGCTTCTTTGCCAAAATTAGAACAATGGTGGCTTGAGTTGTAAGTGAAAATGAAAGATTTAAAGGGCACATCTTATCCTTCCATGAAGCTACAAATGCTCACATGTATGCTAAAGAATTTGGAGTTTTTTGAAGGTGATGTTTTAACGTATCCTATGTAGTGCAAAACATCATTTCTTTTGTAATTCAAATGGTTAATAGCAGTTATCTATGTACTCGAAGTTCCGTATTTATTTTTAACTCTCTAATATCATTTGTTTTTTGGTGATTTATGATGTGGCCAGTTTCTGTTCAATTTTTGTTGTTGGTGAAACTTTCTGTTCAAATTGATATCATACTTTTTACGTATTGACCTTTCTTTTGACAAATGGAGTCATCAAATTAACACTAGGGAAACAAATTCCCATTTTACAGGTTTTAATTGCCGTGTGAAATACCATGATATTGATATATCCTTAATACATGGGATGTGGGGTCAGTAGTTTCGGGTCGGGTCAAACTGGTGTGCCGGACTCATATAGGTTAATATCCGATGTATATTTTTGGCAAAATATAACACATACAAGCAAGCAAGTGTATAGTGTTCTATAGAGGCAGGAGTTTCATCCTCTTGCTATCGAATAAGTCGTCGCTAGAGAGTACAGAGGTAGGTCACGCACTAAATTAGATCTACCATGATGTTACATACACACTGGATCGAGTCGGATGTTAGTTGAATTTTTATCGAGTCTCGAGTTTAAATGCCAAATCATAAGCTCTAACTAGAAAGATCCAAAGATCTTATAAAATGTATACAATATATGATGATAAATTTATAAGGGCCTTCATAAGGCTAATATTTTGACGCTCTTTTTTGAGTCATATGTATTTTAAATTGAATATTTTATAATTTAGATGTACTCGCATAAAGAGTGCGTGAATTTAAAAAAGAACGAGTTAAGTATTTCAATTAATTAAGAAAAAAAACTTTATTTCTTTCTTTAGTAGTATTTAATGGGTTTATCCTTTGAAATCTGAAATTATAAATTTGGAGATGAAAAGGAAGACAATGTCGACCAAAAATAAAAGAAATAAAAAGGAAAGGAAGACAAGGCAATGATAGATTTATCCAATTCTGTGACAACCATTTCATAGCGAAGATCGATTTTACAATTTTGCCACTAACGTCTCTGGTAGCTGTAGTAGTAATAATGTAATAACGTGTGGGGTAACGTATTGTCTGTGGTAGAGTTCACCGTACGGATGACAGAGACCAATAGGAAACGCAATAGTTTTTCCGTCATGTCTCATCATAATCCCACTGGACCCATTTTCTGCCCAGTGAAAGGTTAGGATTCGTCCTTTTCCCTTCTGTTTATGTACGCGATTCCCTCAGTTATCCGTACGATCATCAGATTCCGTTAATACACCCCCAAATTGGATCGGAATTACGAAGCTGAACCAATACACGTGAGTCATGCATGCTCTTTAATAATTAGCTTTTTTTTATTATTCATTTTTTTAAATACCCTTTTTGTTATTCAGAAATTAGAATAAAAATTAATTTAAGGATGAACTACACTTTGCACCCACGTGATTTAAGGCTTAAAGAGTTTAGTCTTTGATTCGACCAAAATAAATAAATAGAGTTTAGCTCCCGTATGTCAAAACTATAAACGCTCATTCGTTTGACTTTTGACGTAATACTTACGTATAATATGATTATATTAAAATTTATTATCAACTATGTTAAAAGAAGGGATTTGCCAACGAGGTCTATAGTCTAGTAGAAAACAATCTTGATTTGTAGACTAGTACTCTTAAATTTGAACTCCCGTGACACCTTAATAATATTTATGAGAAATTCTATTTCCCTTTATAATTTAAACTATCATTTATATAACAGTAAAAATTATTCAACCATATGCATGTATGCACATTTTCTCTCAGAATTACAGGTCTTAAAATGGTGTGTAGTTTTAACATGCCAGTCCAGTCTCCAGATAACATTTTTTTTTTCCTTATGTTCTCTTATTTTTCTTTTCAGAGCTTTCGTGTATTTTTTGTCTTATAGCCGAGCCCATAGAATTAGAATGGGAGAGAGATTAAAGTCAAAGACGAAGACCATGAATGAGGAAGCCCCAAACATTCCATTCGTGTGAGTTCTAACCCAACATCTCCTCTAGCCTTGCAGACCTTATTTTAAAGAAAATTCACAAATGATCATAGATGCCTGCTCACTTCACCTGGTTCAACTATAGTTCGAGACGTAATCTCCCATTATTATGATTTTCTTACTAAACATCTCTCATATATTTCTTAAAAGCCTTTAGGAATTTTTCGAAATTACATTAAGGCAAATCCTTCAATGCAAAGAATCATATTATATCACGATTATTATAAATTATATTCTTTAATACGACTCAGATCGTCTGTACAAGTACAGTACATAATAAAATTTATCTACTTACGTCGTCATCGCTTAACGTCACACTCTATAATGACAGTGGATGCCGTATTCACTGTTTTCCCAACAGGATTCAATGGGTAAGATGTCATGAAAAATGCATGGACTTTCACAAACTAGGGCTAGGCCTATTATTGCAATTTTTTGTTATTGCATTCACTTTGCAGCCAAAGTTGAAGTTTGGTCGTAGACATAATATGGGCACAAATTAAATTAAGCACTTAAAAAATATATATAATGTGAAGATGGAATCCGTGTTGGCCCATCTCGACCAACTTGCAAGTTGAAAAGCCATAGCTATCAGCTATGAGCCTATCACCATACTTTAATTGTATAGTGCTATCTAATCAATCCATGCATGTTAAAACAATTTCAAACTGTTTTCTTCATGCCTGAACATTTTCCACTCTCCCTGCTTTTCAAGGGTATTTCTGCAAAAACCATCACCATCGTGCCCATTTTTATTTCACTGCATAAATCACCGCTAGCGGGGAAAAAAAAGAAAAGAAAGGGTAACCCACCCATCAATCAAAAGGAACAAAGAAAAATTTGCAAAACCTTCTCTCTCAAAAAATCTGACACTTTCTCTCTCATACTGTCTCCAAAGTCTTTCTTTAATTACTTGTTCCCATGGTATAAAAAGACAGCCAAAAATAATGGCGGTTGTGCTTTGATTGATTGGAGCAGAGCAGAGAGAGAAAAGAGAGAGAGGTAAAGCAATAGTGGCAAAGCCAGCAAGCACTAGTAGTGTACTAGAACAATCACCACCACCGCATACCAGACCGAGCAACCTTGTGTTTCCATCCATTACTGGAAAACTGGAAACCAAACCCAACTCTCGGATTCTATTATATGCATATATTCTTTCTTGAAGAGTATCTGTTTCTGTTATCTGTTAGGCTGTTTATGCAGGGTGATCATCACGAAGCTTTCAATTTGCTCTCAGAATAATGCATAGGCTGTGTGCTTGTGTCTTGCTTTCTTTTGGGTTCCTTATGGTCTGAGATCTGGTCCTTTCTGGTTTTCATTGGTGGCACAAGCTTTGGTGTTCTGAGGCTGAGATCTGGTGCTTCTGTTAGCACTATTGGGTCTTTAGGCTCGTGGGTTTTGTTGGGTTGTTGCTGTAAATGCTTGGTTTTTGAGATTGAGCTATCTAGGGAGTGTAAAGCTGTGACTATGAAGCTTTGTGCTGGAGGTGGGAGTAAGTGAGTCTCAAATGTTGAGGTTGGTTTGTTAAGAGATTGTGGCATGAAGACTTTAATTAAAGATTGGACATTTTGGGGGGTGTGGTTGAGGTTGACCAAGTGCGAATGAGGCTGAAATTGATTGTGTTTTTTAGTGAAACCGGTTTCGGTTGAAGTTACAGAAGTGGGGGTATTGAGGGTTCTTATGATTATCTTTGCATGAATATGAAGCTTCATGCTTTAGTAGTTTCCTGACAAAGTTGTGCATGAAGTTTGTTTCTTTTGGGGGTTTGAAGGGATTTTGGCTGGTGAAGATATGATTTTATGCAGTAAAAAGAAGGGAGCTGAAGAAAAGGACTGTCCAGCACTTTGGGTGAATTTTGGTGTTAAATTATTGTGATTGAGTGTGGGCTTGAATAGTTATTTGTGCGCTCAAATTTGAGGCTTTCGACGTTTTTGAATCTCTGCATAGATGAGGCTCTCATCTGCTGGTTTTAGTCCTCAATCCCAGGAAGGTATGTTGAATGTTGCTTGCAGAATTCTTTTCTGTGTGTATTTTTCTTCTCTGTTGTCAGGATGTTAAACTGAGTTATATGGTTAATATGTTGTATGAATTAGGATTTGGGATGTTGATAACCCAAATTAGCCAGATAATTCCAGTTAGTTGTATTAAGCTATCATCTCTCTCTCTCTCTCTTCTACTTCTCCTTTTTGCTCCCGGAGACCAAAATTTCATCAAGCTTAACATATACTGTTCTGTATCTTCTCCTTCCTCCATTTTCTCAGCTGGCAGTGGCTTGATTTGGATTACTTTATCAGTCTCTGTCTTTTTCTTATGCTTGGGGTTTAATTTATATCTTGTCACAATCATCGTAAACTTCAAAAATTAGTGTGAAATTTGGTCGTTTACCATGAGTTCCAGAAGGTCATACTGATGGAAATTTTATTTCCCTCTTGATGAGGCCCTTGAATGCCATTTAAACATTCTTTAGATTCTCTAATTGGTGGCTTTATAATCATATTCTGAAACCTATTCTTTGTTTTTTATGGGTATTTATTTTGCGGAATTGAATTTTGCAGGGGAGAAGAGAGTTTTGAATTCTGAACTGTGGCATGCTTGTGCGGGTCCTCTTGTTTCTTTACCGGCTGTTGGGAGCCGTGTAGTTTATTTTCCTCAAGGTCACAGTGAACAGGTTTGCGTAATAATTTCGTCTGTTCTGCTTTGCAATAACGGGTTGAATCTGATTTATTTACATATCGCCAATTTACCTTAGTGAAAGGATGAATTTGTTTGTGTGATCAGTCTTCTGTAAATGTAATATATATTTTTGTTCTTTTTCCTCCCATGCAAACTGAAGTGCTTCATAATGTAGGTTGCTGCATCAACCAACAAGGAAGTGGATGCCCATATCCCCAACTACCCAAGCTTACCTCCACAACTTATCTGTCAACTCCACAATGTGACAATGCATGTAAGGCTTGCTTATAATTTGGTTAGTTTTGGTTTTGAAAATTCCTATATGCAGGTATCTAAAAGTTAAATATTGTAACTTCAGGCCGATGTTGAGACGGATGAAGTATATGCACAGATGACCTTGCAACCGCTAAGTCCGGTATGCCACTTTGCCTTAACTGGCTTTTGGAGTTATTGGTCTTGTTGATTGCTCTCATTGTAAATAACCTTCATCTCTGCAGCAAGAGCAAAAGGATGGGTACCTCCCAGCAGGGTTGGGCAACCCAAACAAACAGCCAACAAATTATTTTTGTAAAACCTTGACAGCCAGTGACACAAGTACCCATGGTGGTTTCTCTGTTCCTCGTCGGGCAGCTGAAAAAGTGTTTCCTCCATTGGTAAGTTCTCTAATTACTACATGGATTACGGCCATCAATTTTAAGCTAATTGCTGCAGTTCGTGCAATAGGTCTGGCACTTGGTTCCTGTCTACACATTATAGAATTTTCCCTGGTTTTATTATCTCCTTTTTGTTTCTGAGTTCATGAAGTTTGACATGCAGGATTTCTCCCAACAACCGCCAGCACAAGAGTTAATTGCGAGGGATCTTCATGATAATGAATGGAAGTTTAGACACATTTTTCGTGGTGAGTATTCTAAGTATTTTTCATGAAAAACGAAGAAAGTTTTCAATTTCCCTTCAAAATCTTGAATGAGTGAAGTAGACAGTGAGAATCAAGTTTGATTTGAAATGAGTACGAGTTTACACCTCATTATACATTTGTTGATGCTCTCCAGCTATTCTGCTGGTTTTCTGACTTGAATAATGGAACTACCATGTTGACAAGACTTTCATTCTATAATATGCATATTGGAACGGTTGTTGACTTTTTTATATTGCAGGCCAGCCCAAAAGGCACCTCCTTACGACAGGGTGGAGTGTCTTTGTGAGTGCTAAAAGACTTGTTGCTGGAGATTCAGTTCTTTTCATCTGGTAGGCTGTTCACTTATTCTCTGCTGTATGTCTTTCTTGGCTTGGCTGGCACGATCCAGTGTTGTGCTTTTGTCTAGGCATTTTTGAGTTATTTGATTTTTTCTTCTCTGTGTTTCTCCCTCTCCTCAAACTATCTTGCTGCAATGGATGGTATTTCTATGACATGAAAAATCTTTTAACTTTTTATCTTGGCTTGTCATATTTATCTGAGCATATGATTCACCTTAAGTTATGTGATGTTTTGCAATGCTCATCGTACTTGTTTTTTGCCTGCTTCAGGAATGAAAAGAATCAACTACTCCTTGGTATCCGGAGAGCTAACCGACCACAAACTGTGATGCCTTCATCAGTTTTATCAAGTGACAGCATGCACTTGGGACTTCTTGCTGCCGCAGCTCACGCAGCTGCAACAAATAGTCGTTTCACCATATTTTATAATCCAAGGTATGAGTCTGTGCAGACTGATGATATCAAATCTTTTGGGTTCATTGCTTCCCTTAATATTTACAGCACCTTTCATGTAGGGCTAGCCCATCAGAGTTCGTTATTCCGCTGACCAAGTACATCAAAGCAGTCTATCATACTTGCATTTCTGTTGGGATGCGTTTTCGAATGTTGTTCGAAACAGAAGAATCAAGTGTCCGCCGGTAGGGAATTATCTATATAATCTATATAAATAGAATAATTCAAAATAACGAGATGGGATTTCAATACATTAAAGACTGCTGTCGTCCTTTATATGAATTTTATTGTAGAAGTTATAAATGTTATTGATTGATAGCTGACAATTATATGTTATCAGCTACATGGGAACAATAACTGGCATAAGTGACCTAGATCCTCGGTGGCCTAATTCACATTGGCGCTCAGTCAAGGTTTGTTGAGATTAATTTCATATCTATGTATAACTTTGCTAGATCGATTAACTGTAAAGTGACTATTTAGTTTGATAGATGTAGTTATTTCAGGATATTACCTAATATCTTTTATAGTTTTGCTGGAAATTTATGATTTTTTCACTTAATTCAGGTGGGTTGGGATGAATCCACAGCTGGGGAGAGGCAGCCAAGAGTTTCGCTGTGGGAGATTGAGCCATTAACAACATTCCCCATGTATCCATCTCCGTTCCCACTTAGGCTTAAGCGACCGTGGCCACCTGGACTACCCTCTTTCCATGGTATGCTCATTTACTGCTACATCTAGGGCTAGTGTCAGCTCCTCTAGTTTATATCTACTTGCATTGAGGCACTACGAAAATCTTTTAATAATTTATTTTCCTCTCTACTTGCCTCCTTTGTTCTCTCAGGTATCAGGGATGATGATCTTGGCATGAATTCTCAACTTATGTGGCTTCGAGGAGATAATGGAGACCGCGGAATCCAATCTCTGAACTTTCCTGGCATTGGGGTCACACCATATATGCAGCCAAGGCTTGACGCCTCCATGATTGGCTTGCAAACAGACATGTACCAAGCTATGGCTGCTGCTGCACTTCAAGAGATGAGGGCAGTAGATCCTTCCAGACCGCTTCCTACATCCCTTCTGCAGTTCCAGCAACCCCAAAGCCTACCTAGCAGGTCTACTGCCTTGATGCATCCCCATATGGTGCATGAATCTCAATCTCAACAAGCCTTTCTCCAAAGTGTTCAGGAAAACCATCGTCAGTCACAGCCTCAGACTCAAACTCAGTCACACCTTCTTCAGCAGCAACTGCAGCATCAGAATTCTTTCAGTAACCAACAGCAGCTAGTTGATCATCAGCAGATTCCAAGTGCTGTCCCTGCCATGACTCATTTTTCTTCTGCCTCTCAATCCCAGTCACCGTCTTTGCAAGTCGCCACCTCACTATGCCAGCAACAGAGTTTTTCTGATTCTAATGGGAACCCTGCAACCAGCACCATTTTATCTCCCTTGCACAGTCTCATGGGTTCATTTCCACAGGATGAACCATCCCACCTTCTCAACCTGCCTAGAACCAATCAATTAATATCATCTGGCGCATGGCCATCTAAGCGGGCTGCAATTGAACCTCTTCTTTCTTCTGGAGTTTCTCAATGTGTTCTGCCCCATGTGGAACAGTTAGGACCTCCCCAGACTACCATATCTCAGAATTCTATTTCGTTGCCACCGTTTCCTGGGAGAGAGTGCTCAATAGACCAAGAAGGGAGCACTGATCCACAAAGCCATCTTTTATTTGGTGTCAATATAGAGTCCTCATCTCTTCTAATGCAGAATGGGATGTCAAACCTTAGAGGAGTTGGCAGCGATAGTGACTCTACAACCATGCATTTTCCTCCAAATTACTTGAGTACTACAGGCACTGATTTTTCACTTAATCCAGCAGTTACACCTTCCAGTTGCATTGATGAATCAGGTTTCCTGCAGTCTCCAGAAAATGTGGGCCATGGAAACCCACTAAACAATAATTTTGTTAAGGTAAGTTGCAGTTGCCTTTTTAAGTTTTGTCTCTTTGATATCTTTTGGTTTATTTAGTTTTGTGAGGAATTTTTCAATTATAAGTGATCTGATAGTGGCCTTAAGCAGTCTGTCTTCATTCTCGTCCTTTAAACAAACTCCATAATTATTTGCAGGTTTACAAGTCAGGGTCCTTCGGGAGGTCACTGGATATCACCAAGTTCAGCAGCTACCATGAGCTGCGCGGTGAGCTTGCTCGTATGTTTGGCCTTGAAGGCGAGTTGGAGGACCCTGTGAGATCAGGCTGGCAGCTTGTATTTGTTGACCGGGAGAATGATGTTCTTCTCCTCGGGGATGACCCCTGGCCGTGAGTTCCCACTTCTATTACTATTTTTTGGTTGAAAACTTAGGCATATTCTCCTAGCTATGAATTGTAGGATGCTTGTCTTAAAATTGGTGCGCTAGTCTGAACTTTGAAAGACTTAATACAAGAGTTTGTATTGCTATAAGTTGTGAAGAGTTTAAGATTAGGGGTTGTAGAGAAAACTTGTTAGTATTTTTGTCTTTGTTTTATTATTCTGCTAAGAAAGAAAGACTTATTTCTGTGTTGCTAGGCATTTGCAAATACGACACTCCCCGCAAGACCACAGTTAGCTTTCACGTTATCTAGGATTTTGTAGCCAATGATTTACATCTATTTAGGCTCAATTGAAACATTGACCACTTGACAGTGAAACTTTCTGGCACATCATAAAAAACCCAAATTGTTTGTCTTTATTTTGGAATTTGCAATTTAATTCGGTTATTAGCTGAATCTTGATTCATTGATTTTATGCTGATACCAGGGAGTTTGTAAATAGTGTGTGGTGTATCAAAATACTCTCACCACATGAAGTGCAGCAAATGGGAAAACGAGGCCTAGACCTTCTAAAGTCAGTCCCAACTCAGAGGCTCTCAAACAATAGTTGCGACGACTATGGAAGCCGGCAGGACTCAAGAAATTTGAGTGGGATAACATCCGTGGGGTCACTCGAGTATTGAACGACTTAACCGGTTAATATACCGTTCTCTCTTATGTAATATTTGCATCTCCTCCAACCCTTTTTAGAGTGGGAAGGGATGCCTAATACTTAGCTCAAGACCTTAGTTTATATATAAGCTAATACTGTAATTAAGTGATACATATATATTTTTTGTTATTTCCTTCTGTCGAAATACTACAATACATATTTGTATCAGGTTATTAATGTTTGTGAAAATAGCCTTAACAAGCATATCGCAGTATATTTCTGATAAAGTTTACATAATGCTGAGACATGAAGTACTGGAAAATGTTATAGTTTACTTTGACCCTGTCTTGATTCTGACAGTACTTCCAAGACTTAAATGCCATGTGATAGGTCTATATTACCAGCTAGGCGTGGAAAGCAACTCTCTTTGCTTCCATTAATTTGACAGCCTTGTTGGGTTAGAAAGTTCTGTGGAAGACAGACGCATGAAGCCCCACGTTTGCTTTCAATTACTCTTTTTTTCCTTTTTTTTTGCCTTCGAAATGCTGGAACTTTGAATGTCTCCCTCTCTCTGATTGTATGTGCGCCGTAAAAAGCACACATCTGCATGTTTAAGTTTGCTTCAGTTTTGTTGTAACCCTGTAATTGCATATCAGGGTTCTTCCTCATGTTCATATCTAAACATGATCCATCCACATGTGCATGCAAAAATCGAATATCATGACTACTTTTCCTCCACAATTATTTGAGGCCCCATGTGGTGTCGGTATTGCATGTCGTCCTTGAGTCTTGTTTTTCTTTTTAAAATTTTTATTTTTACTTTTGTCCACATTGTTCTTACTTGGTTGAAAGTCCCTTGCAAACTCTCTGCTTTCTCAAATCTTACAAATTGGGATGGAGTATCATTTCCAATTCTTTAATCACGTTGGGTGAGGAAGAGCAGAAAAACTTGTGTGAAAAGTTATCCTCAGTCAATTATGATATATCAGGTGAAAAGTTATCATGCGTAATATATTGTAATTGATCGAAAATGACAAAATAGTACTATTTCCGTTCTACGCAAAGTTATCATGCGTAATATATTGTGATTGATCGAAAATAACAAAATAATACTATTTCCGTTCTACGCAAGTGTTTCTCGAAAAAGAGAGGCAAAGTTATAGTTGAGCACTCTCTTTTTTTCAGTGCGGGACTGGACTAGATGGTCAGTGGTCACTGTGTAAAGGTAAAATAGATATGAAAGGTTTGGGCTTTTTGATGCATGTTGTGGGGTTGTCTGTGTGTAGTGTGCAGAGATGGGATTTCTTGAGGGATGGAATGGTGACAAAGGTAGGGCACACCATCAACAATAATAGGAGAGGACCAATAAAAGGTAGGTTGGCTGGCAATGCAAACAAGCCCCCACAATTCAAACTCACTTTATATTATGGGCAGGGACTTTTTCTTGATCTGACATTGTAATAATTTGTATGACTACTCTTTTTACATGACCCCACGCTCTGTCATCCACCACAGTATGACCAAATCAAAGTCCCCATCTTCTTTAACACAGACAAGATGAGCTTCTCTCTTGCCACTTTTCTTGTGTCTACCTGAATTGAACCTCAGTCCAACCTATGGAGGAGGAAATTAATACCAATACTTCTATGCACTATGATTTGAATATCTTTTATAGGAGTTTTTTTCTCTCTTCTAATATTATGGTAATGCCAAGTTTTCATAGAGGCATGATCCTGATAGTTTCATGATCACAGGTAGATTGTTTGTTATTGGTGCCTAATTCATGATTAGGATACATTATTGTGTGACGGAAACACCACATGATAGCATGTTAATATGATGTTACAAGTCCACCCAAATGACAGAACATATACAACTATTAAAACAATATACTCGGTTAGGGTTCATATCTTTATTCATAACATGGCGTAAAATATGCCCCAACGTGTTACTGTGAAACAAAATTTCCCTTTTATAATCTCTAGGGATTACCCCTCATGGAATTGGGCATCCCGTGGTCCACATGGGATGGTATGAACTGAAAGCCAATTTTTGCTCCTGCAAACATAAACAGAACTCACAAAAAGTATGTTTCTGCCATTAATACCACATTTGTAATTTTCCGATTCAAAATCAATAATGTAGGTGGGTTTTGTAGACCCACAGTTTATGCAGGGAAGTATTCTTAAATTTAGTTGAAAACATGTTTCAAAAAGTGAATGTTTACTGGATGTTTAGCATGTTTGCAGCATGCCTAGAGGTGTCTAGGTTATGTGGCCTGGCCTGGGGCATTTGGGGTGACAAATATAAAAAGAGGTCTTTCAAGTTAAGGTACCCAATTTAAAAGGAGCTCCAACTCTAGGGGTGTGCACAAGCATGTGGAGTTTGATTAAATAATACACAAAGGTAAACCCTTTGTCATATGAAGTGGGAATAATTATTTCATACAAAGTCGGATTGGTAATAATAATGATAAAACTTAACAAGAATCAGAAGAACAGTGAGAGAAAAAAGAAAGAAAGATGTGCATGAATGAATTTCAAGTGGAAATGGGCACCAAAGGGCTTAGGACTTGCAAGATCAAGAATACTTTTTATATTTTTGGGCTGCCTTTCAATGCTTTGTATGTCCAGAGACTAACCCAATTTGATGGTGGTGGGCTGAACATGAGCTAAACTAACCTTGAAGAATTCATAGCTACAAACACACTAGTCAATCTAGTGACAAAAACAATCATTCCCCGAAATGGCGATGATAAATTTAGGCCCCGTTGATATTGATAATCATTTCAATTTTAGTTTTTAGTTGTCATTTTTTGTGTTAGAGTATAGAGGAAAAAGAAAGAGAATGGAAGTGAGAATAAGAGTGAAGATGAGATTGAGAGAGAAGATGAAAGGGGAGGATGAGAAGAAGGATGAAGGAATGACAAAAGTGAAAATAAAAACTAAAAACTGAAATCCATTTAAGTTTTTATTTCACTTTTGTTCCTCCCTCCCCTCTTCCGTTCTCATCCTCTCTCATCTCATCCTTACTCTCATTCTCACTCTCATTTTCCTCTATACTCTAACGCAAAAAATAAAAAATAAAAATAAAAATTGAAATAATTATCAAACGGGCCTTAGCTTCACCACAAAAGAGAGAGTAGAAACAGAACCAAAAATCATTTGAAATAGCTTTTGTTGGTTTCTCTTTCTCTCAACTCTTTGATCACTCTCCTGTTTCTCCTTTGTCTCCTCTCTCTTTATATTAAAGAAAGAAAAGGCATATTTAACCGAATCCACATATCAAATTATAGGCTAAAATTTTCATTGCAAGTATTGTCATTCACTCAACTTATACTATTTATTATCTTCTTCCCCCACACTTCTCTCTCAGAAAGTAGGGAAGACAGCTTAGAGGGGTGCAAACAATGATGGAAGATATATGCTTAACATTCATATGCATCTTTTGAAAAATTCACTTCATGTAACAAGTAACACACTGTGGTTGCTCTGTAGATACAAATTTGATTAGCATATACAACAGCACTCCTTGAAGCATGGTGTGTCCCGAACACAAACAAGAGGTCACTTCTGCCAAGCTTTGCATGAAAAAGCAATGTCTTCTGCTCTATATGTTCTCTGGTTTATGACAACCAACCACAACAAATGTAATGAGATGATGGCATTCGTCCAGTCTGGCGGATGTATTCTGCTTGAGCAGCGGTTTTTTCTGCGTTTTGATTTTTCTTGGCTTCAGCTGCTGCTCGTTTCTCTTCGGATCTTTGCCTAGCTAACGCCATCTTCTTTACCATCTTGGATTGAGCTTGTGATCTCATTTGTTCAATTTGAGCCTAACAAGATGTCCTCTTAAATTAGTTCTGACATATAAAAGTTTCCATCTACACAACCCTCCATATAAAAAACATATCATTGGAAAGTATGAGACACAATTAACAGAGAGGTCAAGCAAGCATAATTTACAAGACTGTTCCAATCGCCGGATATAGAATTAATAAGTGGAGCTCACTGAACCAGTTACAATACACAATTCAACAGGAACAATGGTAAAGCTTTCAGAGTTAAAGATAGAACAATTGTGCTGAGTAAAGATGCAATACCTCTATTCTCCGCATCTCTGCTTCTAGTTTTGCCTTCTGCTGACATTCCCATGCTTGGATTTTGATTTCATCACGCTTATATCTGAGAAATATTGGCATTCTCTAGTTATGTTAGGATGGTAGAACATATGTACATGGTTTATGGTACAAAATCAAAACAGTTCTCTATTAGGAAGAAAAGGAAAAAGTGATCCAATTGAATTTCTCAAAGTACGTGGGTTATTGGGTTAAAGAAGAAACCTTGCAGTATGTCTAGATTTCTCAACTTCCTCCCATGCAGCTGCACGTTTTTCAAATTCAACCTGCTCAACTTCCGCCATATCAATTTTTTCAGCAGCAGATTTTTTCTCCTGCTCATCTTTACTTGCCCAAGCAGCAATGTTCATCTTACCAAGCTGAACACCTAGTTCTACAATCTCCCTCCTTGTCTTGAGCTTTAATTCTTCTTCTGACAATTGTTTCTTGTTGTTTTCAACTCGTGGCTGTGCTTCCCCATCAGTGGTAGGTGTGGGAGCTGGTGCACCACTTCGAGGAGTTGACGGGATTGAAGAAGTTGGGCTGCGGAGTGGGGTTGTTGCCCCTTCAGGAGTAGCAGTCCTTGAAGGCTCTTGACTTGGGATAGGTGTCATTTCTGTTCCCATATCTCTCATTGAGACTGATCTTATGGCAGCAGTGCCTGCATAAACAGAAAAACAAAAAAAAAAGGTTAAATTCCTCTGTCTCTGCTTGCACATTGAACACGTTATTGTAAATTTCCCATGAATCCTTCACCCTGTAACTCTGCTAAAGAAAGAAAAATCTTATATAACATAACAAAGCACCAATGTGAAGTTATTAAAGCGAATGAAAGTGAACCTGTGTTATTTTCGACAGTACTCTTCGAACAGGGAAAATTCCTGTGGCCCACTTCCATTAAATCTTTACTTTGTGAGGACGCATCAATCAAAGCATTCCCACAAGCTTGACCTGAACTCGATTGAGGTACAGAAGGAACAAAAGAGAATTTATCGAATCCAATATGTGATGCAGGCTGACAGAAATCGACCCGCTTTGTGTCTGCTACTCTTCCATTTAGCTTATAATCATAATTAGCAGACTCCGGAGCCACCCTCACCATATTTGTCACCGGCAGCCGAATTGTTTGGTTTTGTAAAGCACTCTTTCTAGGAAAATTAGCTTGTACAATTTGCTTATTCATTATCCATTTCTCAGCATCATTCCACTTAGACGGCATAGTTCTTGAGAGTGCTCTTGAAATGTGCTTATGTACTGACTTCTCCCCTTTATGAAATTCAAAACTGGATGAACTAGCATTACTATCATAGTCAAGATTTTCATCTTCCATTGCTCTCATGGGATGAATTGCACTTGAACTACCACTGTCACCCTTTGTACATTGTTGCAATCTAACACGAACGGCATCACCATTTTCTCGTGGCAATGACTCCTTCATTTGGCAAGAAGTTTGATCACTTTCTCTCAGGTCCAATGCCGGTTCACTAGACAAATTTGTAGACAGAACTTCTAAACTGGAAGATGCAACTGGACAGCATAACACTTAATGAGTAAACAATTTAGACAATATAAGCCTAAGAAATGCACATAAAACCTATTCAACAGATGCTCTAGGGTTCTGATGGCAAACAGAGTTAAATACTATGAAAACAAATAAGAAGAGAGACCGACCTTCCTCGTCTCCATTCATGGGGTCTAACAAGCTGTTTTTGAAAAACTCGGAATCATCAAGCTTGGAAGGAGAAGTTCTTGAGGAGTTACTGTTTGATCCATCCTTCTTTCTATGATGGTGAGGCCCCATGAGCTTCATCCTCAGCTTACTAGGGGAAATAATACCAGTCTGGAAAAGAAAAGAAAAAGGAGACAGAAAACATTATTACCCTTCAGCCCACTACTAAAAATAGATGGTAAAAGTTATAATCTTTGTGAAAGAATCAACTGATAAAGCAAACTCAAGTAATCATATCACTTCATTCATTCCGAATCATCTCAATTTCGAACCAAACATCAAAATGGTAGCATGATTTTGAGTTTTTCTTTTTCTTTCTAAAATCAACAATCTCTGAAAACAGTATAAAGGCCATAATCAAGTCTGACAAACATATCACAATCTCTTCTTCATATCACCCCAAGTCTTAAAGTCAAGTTCTTTTCTGTTCCCGCTAGATTCATTCTGTCAAGTTAAACCTCTCTGAACACAGTAAACTCAGGAAAAACAAAAACAGAAATATCTAATTAATAAATGTAGAAACAGAATTACCTACTAATTAAATATTACAATGAAGACGCAAAGGGGAAAACCAAATTTAAGTAAGGATATAAATACTGTAAAGCCAGTGGAGGATGAAACCAGTTTCATCAAAATTCATGGTTTTTGGGTGCATTTTCTCATTTCCCCACCACCCCATTTTTAGAAACAACCACCACACCCCAAAAAAAAAAAAAAAAAAAAACCCATAACCAAAGAGAAAACTGAACATGAAAAATAGCTCCATTCATCTGCAAAAGAAATTGAGAAAAAAAAGGGGACATGGGTCTTTGTTTTTATTTCATGCACAAAAGTTAGCGACTAACCTGAACTTTGTGTATCCTCTCGTACTCCATTAGATCTCTCTCTGCCTCTGTCTCTGTTTCTCTCTCTCTCTCTCTCTCTCTAAGAAGTTTCTATTTTTCTCTACAATATTATCATATTGAGAGGAGGAACAAGAAGGAAAGCGAGACCTTTAAAATGGGTGAAAAAATCCGAGTCTCAGTCTTCTCCCTCTCTCTCTCGCTGTGTGTGTATTTTGACTGTTTTCGTAGGCAGACAAAGACAGGCGTGTTACACAGTTCCCTGGATGATCTTTTGTTTAGTTGAGCTCCTCTGCAACACAAGCCGTGCTGTACTTATTTCTGATCTTGGCACGTCATCACTGGGACCCACATATGGTGGGCCTCATATGACGTGGCAAAATCTGCGGCGGGTAACTTCCATTCTTCGCGACCTCTTTAAACGGTGGTTGGCGGGCTTTTCCACCGGACCAAACGAGTAATTGCCGACTTTTTACAGAGTCAATGTTTTTTTTTTTTTTTTTTCTCTCTCTAAAATAATTTATATTTCTTTTTCTTCTTTGAGTGTTTTTTACCAAGAGGACAAAGGTAAGTATGGAAATGATTAAAGGCATAGAGGGTTTTGAACAGTGGCAATGATGAAAAGTAGAATTTCAATTTTCTCTGCATAGTTACTGTGGAAAGCAAGTGGGTCAGACTCAATCAATCACAAAAATTTACCATTATGTTTAGTGGCCAATCTAATCACCTAATTAGTGGCCCCTAATTTTGCTTTAGTTTATCATAAATCAAGCTTTCCCTTAATGGATTATCACCTTGATATTTGGACTGATTGTCTACTTGAACTTTCGAATTTCGATGGTCCCCCACCTCCACCCAATTATTCCACTATGAAGTTTGAACAAAACCTAATTATATTAATAATGCATTTGCCAATCAATTCTCCCAATTTCTACATTTCATTTCATGTGAAATTTGAATTGGTTGATGAACCTAACCAAAGGCAGGCAGCCAATTAAACAAGTTGGTGATTTGAATCTAGAGGCAAATTGTATAACTAAACTCAGTCTAAGTCAAAATAGTAAGTATGATTTTCTTTTAAAAAAGAGTGGAAATTTTGTAAGAACAAACTTACGTTATCGTAATAGATCACTATGAAAGATATCCTTCAATTAAATAAAGATGACTACCACTAAACCAATTGTTTATAAAACAATGGGTATCATCGGTTTTGTATAATGTGCTAAAAATCAATCACGATTTATGTTATCCTAAACAAAATCACATAATTAAGTTAGCAACCAGTTACTTCTTACACTAATTTTCAACAATATTGTTTAACCCTTTAGAAAGCTCCATAGGACACTTTAATATGGTGAAAGGTAACGTTTTTTCTTGTTGAATGTGCATGTGAGCAATCTCTGTGTGTTGTCTTTTTCTTTAGCCAAAAAAGGATCTTAAGTTCATAATTGTGTATGTTCTTCTTCTTGATATATACCAAATAAAAAGGAAATTATCAATTAATAATCACAGGAATATATTTTGGACATTGATGATGATAGCATGGCTTCTTCTCTGCATCCGTACAATCGAAATTGGATGGTTGTTTGTTGTTTCCTTCTTCTTCTTCCTCCTTCCATCAAGATCATGTGTGTATTTAGCAGAAGATTTTCTGCACATATGATGTGAGACTCTGCCACTTTTCTTAAAATTATATCCTATATCAATAATATTATAGATAAATAAATAAATAAACTTGTATCTTTCATTATTAAATAAATACCTAATTGGTGGGAAATAAAAAAACAAATGGCTCCCCCCTAACAGCGGCATAATACCAGTGGACATAGTTGATATAAAAAGAAATTAAAGCAGAAGAAAAAGGGCAAAATGCCAAAGGGCGATTAGTTGAAGAGATGTGATTGGAGGAACATGAAAAATGAATTTGTGTAAGAAAAAGAATGAACATTATTCCTGAGTGTGAAGGTGAGGTCAGCAGTCAAAGTGTCAAAGATACTTTTGGTAAACACATGCTCCAGTCCAATGCAGACTCATTTTTATTTGTTAATGTGAATGTGAATGTGAATGTGAGTGATTGCGCATTGAATAGTGTCCAGTCAGAGTCAGATGGGTCATTGCGTTGGGGTTTTCTTGTGGGGTTCAGAATTCTATAAGCTTGTCTTATAAATTAATGGTGATAATGACTATCCTTTGTTTTGCCTTCATCCTCTAAAAGCAGCGAGAGAGACTTTCATGTAATGGAAGTATCACTTTTGTTATTTTAATTAATAGCGTAATAATATCGTTTGTGATCGAAAATAACAGAACAGTACTATTTCCGTAACAAGAAAGTTTTTCTACCTCTAAATCCTATTCTTTGGGCCATTAGTTTACCTAATTCCTGATTTTACCTACACATACATAACAAATCACTTAAAACATACCGTGGTTTGAAACACTCCTCTCATCGATTAGAGTAATTTCTACAATTGCTTGTATACAAAAATATATAACTAAAAAATTAAATTATACTAATATCTATGTAAATAGGACTTCGAATCCCAACACTCTTGGTTTTCCCCCTCACAATATATAACCCTACTACTCCATCAACAAAAATATATTAACATTATCCCATAGGAGGCAAAGTAAGGGGGTCCCCCCATATTTTGTTTTTGTTTCTATAATCCTTGGGGTCCTACACTTACGATTCTTCAATTTGTTAAGAAAAGAATTTGAGCCCCAGAAACATTCTTCACGCAGAACTTGAAATGTGGATGTGTGAATTTACATTTGCAATGGATCCTTTGGATTGTGACTTGTAGCCCTACTCATCACATGCTGTGTTTTCCTTGTCAAGATGGTCCAAATGCATAATCAATCCATGGATGAAATGTGCCCACTTGGCTCTTCCAAATGTTTGAAAATTTGACTGAAATGTTGCTTCATTAGCCTACTTCTCTGACCACATTCTCCACATGGCAGAGATAAGAGAAGTCGGCTAACCTCCCCGTTCTGCTCTTTTTTCTTGTGCTCATCATGTTTGTTTAGGCCTCATTCGCTGGGTGGCAAATCATGGGAGTATTTGTGCTTTTAATATTTCAGAAACCACATACCTAATCAATTCAATGCTTTTCCTTTCATTAAAACGTGTTTATCTTCAACTCTTTTTTTTATTTGTAGTAATATGTACATATATTTTCTTATGTTGATTGTTTATGATTTCACTTCTTATGATATGTGATGCTTATATTGGATGGGATTCTCTAAAATTTATATGAATTGTGATTGTTGATGCATCGTGAGTTTTATAATTCTCATAATGCATAAACAGCTGACAATTACTCATACACGTATGGACAATTATCACTCAATTTACACAAAAACGGATGACGGATTGTAGGCTCATTGCCTATCATAGGGTGAAATGGCATGTGGGCATATATAAGAAGAGTTATGAAAAGGCTGAGCCTTGATACTCGATTGCATTAATAACAATTTCTTATTCAATTATGGGCAAAACCAAGTGTCCATATTAAACCCACAATTAGGCCTAGGAAACACAACTCGCTATCACCTCACCTGTTTTTTCAATGCATTGATGTGAGGTTTTGTTCTGTAAAAGCTTAGGATCAATGGTAGAGGTAGAGGACCTAGCAAAAGTAAATTATATTTCATATTGTATAGGCAAAAAGACTGAAGTAGTAGTAGTCAATTTTAAATTGTGCCCTAGTTTCCTTTCCTTTAGTCACATAATTCAAACTTTTACCGACTTTTGGCTGTAGAACTTGTAGACCAGGGTAAAGACCTAGCAAAAGCACCCACATGGCTGTCCACGGAAAACTACATCAGCATCAATACTTGCATATATTGCGGTATCAAAAGAGATTTTAAATACAAAAAAAGAAGAAGAACAAACTAGGCAGAGGGAGAGGGAGTGTGTTAGGCCTTTTGGGGCAGAGGATACTAAGTTTGTTTTGACCCTATATGAAATGAATCAAAAGAGCACAATATGACCTTTTGCCTTTCTGATTTATGGGTCCCTTAAGCTTGCCACTTTTCCTCTAATCTTTGAAAGTTTTTAATAGCTTTTGTTTTGATGTGAAGCACTTCTTTTAAAAGCTAATTCTTATGCGATTCCTTTTTTTTATATTTTTTTCTCAACACAAGGATAAGGTTGGTTTAGCTTTGATTTTCAGTCATTAGTTTATGGTTTACAACTTGTATTTAGGAACTTAAAGTTGGATGCATTTCATTGCAGGCCATTAGTTTCTTAAAGAGAGATAGAGATAGAGAAAGCAAAGGGATATATACCTAACAAAGGTGATTTGTCTTGGAAAGTTTGACAATTTGTTTGGTTATAATTTTCTTCGAGAGATTTTAAGACAGTAGGGTCATAAAATCATTGAAAAGTCATGCAATATTGGCCTGCACTTTTGACTATCCCAAACTGTAAAGAGCATCAAATGTTCAAATTTGACACAACCAATATGCATGCCGGCATCAAACCAAGCTTTAGTGGGTGCCTTTAGATTGGCTGGCTAGCTACCCACTACTTAATTGGGTCCTTAAAACGATTTCCATATTGATGTCGAATTGTCTGCAAAAAAATGCAGAATTTGCTGGCAAATTTTTTGTTTTGTTTTTTTGTTTTTCATACCGGGGATATTGGAGAGTAGGATTTGAACAGAGGACCAAAATTTTCCATTGTTTATATTCCAATCTTAATGCATCAATGCATTCACAAACTTTGTCATATTTTTATTACTTGCCTTGCAAGTTAAAGATAAAAGATTTTGTAACAATGGTATATATCATTTATAAATATATATAGGTGGGTTTACAAAAAAACTATGATCTGATCAGTGGCCAGCTAGTGCTCAAATTAATTAATTATGATCATACTATGGAAGTGCTTCGCATGAGATGCCCTTCTTCTTTGCCTTCTCCTCCAGTTGTTTGTTCCAACATTTGATGAGGAGGATAGAAGAACTGAAACTTGAGATCGTTGTCACCACTGACATACACCACTCGAAAGATGTCGTACTTAATCTCAATTGACACGCTTTCGAGATAGGGCAGCATTGCTTTTCTCTGGTCTGAATTTAGAATCCATGAGTAACAACATTGCAGAGACTTCCACACAAAAAGAGAAGCAATTCTTGGCTTGGTTTGGCATTTCAAGCAAACACCGGCAGCCACGCCTTCCATCTTCTGGAAACCGGACTTGAACATTGCTAAGCATGCGTAAGAGACGTTGTTCATGTCGCCGCCATTGACAACCGCTGTGCTCATTGACACCGTGTCACCTCTGCAAAATTTTGCAGCACAAGACCCGTCTCTTGATTCTCCGGCGTATGCATCAAAGAAGGAGTGTTCGAGTAAGATAGCCATGCTCGACATGTTCGTTAACATTGAGAGCTGAATGGGAAGAAAAATCACTGGCTATGAGAAACATGGGGGAAAAAGTTATTTGCAATGAATGGTTTTGATGACTTTCAAAATTGTGACATGATCAAAAGCGTTTCGTAGCCTGTTGTGCGTTGTTGGCAATCCAGTAGGCATGAAGAAATGTGCACACAAATGCACACACATTACTTTATATGCATAATGAGAGGGAACAATTTTATAGAGTAATGCAAGATAGAAGCACTAAAATCCTAACCCTAATTTCTGGCTATTGGATATTTTAAATCTTTGTTCTTGATGGAAAACTGACTTTGGATTAATTCCTCAAGTTCAATTAAACAAGTTTTTGGAGTAAAATCCATTGATTGCTTAGTTGGTTTGCTCCATCTCCAAGTAATATGCATATATCAAGATTGAAACGACACCGTAAAGGCATACATGACATATCATACATATACATGGAGCAGAGCAAGCAAGCTACCTTTTTTGTCTTTAAAAAAAAAAAAAAAAAAGAACTAGAAAAGAATTTATAAGAGCAAGATATGAGTAGCTAGTAACTGGACTTACAAGGCTTGCAGTCAATGAGTCCTTGTTTTCACAAGATCTCTTCAGCCATGCTCCAAACCATATGATCTGAATATCAAGGGGAAACAAACCAGATTAATGTCAAATTATTGAGATGAAATTAATTAAACAAAAGTATTATTTTAAACATACCATATTTCCATGGATGCTCTGCAAGATGGAGCTTTGTACACAGCCAAGAGACTCGGTGCACAAAGAGAATTGTTTGAGGGCATTAAGAAGGTCATCAACCAGCACAACAGTTGGTCTGAACACGAAGATACTTATGTCCAAATTCCTGTTGTTGAAAGGCACGAAGCATGCCATAAATTACTCTCTCTTTTTTTTCTCTTCTAGCTTTCTCTGTGTGTATGTGTGAAAATAATCAAAAGCAGAAAACTGGAAACTTCGACGAGAAAATGTGGGGAAGTTGTGGCCTTATTAAGTATAGAGTGGTTGGAAAGCTTGGAAAATGAAACTTGATCAAAGGGTCACTGCAGTTTGCCTGGTCTTCTTCTTTTGGCTTGTGTTGAAGCAGAGAAAGGGAGACTTCAAATAAAACAAAATAAAAAAGACTTGGAATTTTAGTCTTGTGCATGCTTTGACTCTTTCAAGATTGATGGAGTTGTTGAATTTACGTTCTAAATTTAACTATAAAAACATTAAATAAATGCATGGAATATGTTTTCGAATTCTCTTTTTATATCAAGTATTATTGAGAAATATAATTAGAAATGGGTGTTGTCGGGTCAAGACTTTCCAGGACCTTGTAGTTGGAAAAACTAGTAAGCTGCTTATTTTCTTTGACCAATATTTTTTATTGATACAAGCGAGCGATATTATATTTTAAGAGGAGAACATCCTTCTTAGTCAACTTAACAAAATCAATATTTGATGAACTTTTTTAAATTAATGTTCTTTAACATATTACACACAGGTGGCACGTTCTGATTGGACAATGAAAATGAGTCATGGTGGCAATGTCAGCAATGAAATCCCAAGAAATTTGACTAGTTCGAGAATTTTGGCAGTCACAAAAACAACGGGTTTGACTGGTCAACCAGAAGGATGCCTTCTAGAAAAGGACAAGTCCCTGTCTAATATCTCTACCGTCCCAGAGATTCCTGAAATTTCTTCATCAAAGCGCCATGCTTCCACAGTTCCAACGAATGGCATGTTTTAGCTTTTACTCATAGGCATAGAATGGCCATATAATGATGGTTAATAGAAGCTTTTGCCTAAAACATAATTATAATTTGGCTCAAGCTTCGAAACCTCAAACTAATAGTGTTCAATTATTGTTCCTCGTGAGGCTTACTAATCTGTTTGTCAAATTTGTACACCACAATTATCACATCATTCGAATTATTACTAATTAGCTCTTAATCTAGTGCGACGTTTTATTTCATCGATGAAAGATGTCAAAAATTTGAATTCCTCCCCCTCCATTGTTGTTACAAAGAAAAGGTAACTACAGAATTCCATAGATTGAACACTTATCCGAGTGGAAAAAATGAAAAGAATTATTTAATGCAAGTGTTTCCAGGAGCTCCACCTGCTCCTCTAACATAGCTTTAAATTTTGAGGTGCCTCCAAATTTATATCCACTCTCTTCAATAACTATGATTCATCAATCACCGGCTAAGAAAATTACAAGGCTCACCATCATAATTCGAGTTTTTTGAGCATAAATTTCCTAATCCTTGTAAAATTATTTTACCTCTTCAGTCACTGCAACGATAAGGTGAGCTTCAAGAATATTGCAACTGCTTCCTCCCATAAACATGGGATGGAAACTGTATATAGTATATACTATATATCATTTTAAAACACACCTACATTAACCTGCATGTATAACATCGAAAAACATGAGCAGTTTTGTTTATCTTACAACTCTATTGATATTTGCAAAGATAACACGAGACACAAAAATATTATTTTAATTCATTAGTTCAAACGACTTTAATGCTGTTCAATTCGAATCCCACTGTTACGTGTTCTCATTTCACATCACTTAAAAACTCAAAGATGCATGTGGTCTCAATTGGAGGGAGGTTGAGGAAAGGATTCAACGAGGAACATCACTCCATCGATGATGGATGTACAATTATGCTAGGTTAAGAGGGAGCAGATATACAGAAAGGAGAACAGAAAAGAAAGAACAAAATAAAGGAAGCAAAAGAAACGAAATTGCCATATTATGTTCTTTAAATAAGTTATACTGAGAACCAGATGTTTCATTGTCCATTTAATTAAGTTCTCAGTATTCTTTGCAGTTCAAATATGTACTTGCATTAATACCAAAATTCACAAATTGCCTGACTAATTGAAAGAGTTCTAAGAATGCAAACACACCTTATCATAGGTCTATGGGGATTCTCAAACCATCATGCGCAAGCTGCACTGGTATCCCTTCCCTATATTCAAACAACAGAAATGCTGAAAGCATAAGTTTCTTAAGTCGCGATACTTCGCACCTATACAGAAAGTGCATTACAAAAGTAGTACCATTGTCAATTTAGCTCTAAACTAAAGCTAGAAGATCAATGCCACAGAACACTGGGACTGCGATCCAATTGAATAAAGGAAAGTGATCATAATTCTTACCTCTCAGACCATTCCGTAAGAAATTTATTGTCCTTGTGGTGATCAAATTGATGAGTCATTCCAATTAACAAGGCTTGTTTTGGACAAATCCTCTTCACAGCTTCAAGAGTCTGCAAACATTATAGTTCACAAACATGAACATTTGGCTATAAGAAATGCAGACGTTTTTTAGTGCAAAAAACAAACCTGTGGGAGGCAAAGGTGAACATTATGGGATCCAGTCTGCAATGAAACAAAAGGCAAAGCAGATTATGAAGAATATGCCTTGAGAATAATAGGAAATGCAAGACGAGCGAAGCTCCAAAAATGAAAGGACGAACATGAGTTAGCAGAGTTTGAAATCGCAATTTCCGCTAATATACATGAATGCAGATTGATGTATGAATGAAAATATACAATTATATTTTAGAATGACACTGTACGAAATTACCTAAAAGGACAACATAAATGGAAAAACATCAATTGGGGGATGCCATGGCAGCATCCTTGACTTAGGGGGTGCCCAAATAGAGAAAGCAAGAAGGTGGGGTTGGTGGTGGAAGGAGTGAGAGGATGAAAAGCAAGAGAATTGCAATGGAGGAGTAACAGAATGAAATGAAAGATATAGTTTTCCCTATAAAATTTCCAAAAGAGAATGTAGAACTGACGGACAAAAAAAAAAATCTGCCTAGAACCAAGCACCGTGAATTTGTGCACATGTGTCTATGCTCGTGCTTGTACATTTGCATCTGTTGAGATACATTATTTTACTTGCATGGCATGCATATTATCCCAAATGCAATCTCAATGCCTACAAGGGTGAGTCAGTATAACTGTACAAATGACGGTGTGTGAAAACAGACTTTCTACTGACCTTGTATAGAGTGTCCAAGATAAGAAGATCCAACTGCCCAGCTCCATCTTTTGAAATGACTGCAAAATTAGGCCAGAATATAAATTCAAATGTACATTTTTTTTACAAAGAAACACAGAGAATGCCTTGAAAATGACAAAGCGCATCATATTTACACGTGACAAAAACAATGGTGAACTACATAGTGGGGGTGTTCACACCACGAGATGTTTTGGGAAGGCCTTTTATGTCAAAAACTGACTGTCCCGACTACAGGCTGAGAAAGTTTCTAAAAAATGCTTCTCCA
This sequence comes from Prunus persica, assembly GCF_000346465.2. NCBI lineage: Eukaryota > Viridiplantae > Streptophyta > Magnoliopsida > Rosales > Rosaceae > Prunus > Prunus persica. Next base: position 4,201,210 of record NC_034012.1, on the reverse strand, counting down.
TAAGGAACAATCCCCGTAGCCAATGAACTAATTTACTTAATAAAACATTTTTCTTATTAAAAGTGATAGATATACCTGTCATCATTATCTCTGCATATATTAATGGATTCATCACAAAAGTACAAACTAAAATGGAAGGGATAAATTGACCCAAAGTATTCATACTCTCCTTCGTAAAGGGTTTCTCCCGGTGCTTTGTTGGTGAAGTTGGGAGTAGAAGGGGCAAAACCAACCCAGATAATAGGACGATGTTCTAAGAAGGGATCCTAAACATCTTATCTTCAAATACTCTAACAAAGTTCAGATTTCTCTTAATCATGATTGAAATGATTAAGGGTACATAACTAATTAAGGTATAAAATTCAATGTGCACTGATAGTATAAGGAATATCCCTAAAGTACAAGGAACTAATCAACACTCACCATGTTCTGTGCTTGCAGGAAAGCGAGACACATCAGATATGTAAGCTATTCTACATCTTTCACCAAATAGATAACCCAAACAGACATAATCTTCCCCATGCATCACCTACATTTGAGGAATAGCAGTATGAAACTAGAAGATAAACAAGGAATAGGATATTTATGTCTGACTAGAAAAGGTTTAGCGAGAATAACTGGCAAAGGAATAAATTGTAGGCCAGATGCAACAAACGATGTTTCACAATTCTCCTCAATTATCCTCCAGTCAAGCTGTGCTACTCGTCTCAGTTCTTTTCCTTCCTCAACTTTTTTCTTCACCAAGTAAGAAAATTTCTCTGCAATGCTATTCAAAGGTACAACAAGCATAATAAGGTGAACTGCGATTTAGACATAAAAACTGAATGACAAAAAAAAAAAAAAAAAGAAGATAAAATGCCTAGAGTAGTCTTCTCATGAGTAACATCTATAATTTTCATTTTATGATGTGAATCCTAAGTTTTGAGTCTGCATTCATGAAAGCAGACTAAGGCTCGTGTTGCCATGACCAATCTATCATGGTGGAAAATTTTACATTCATACATCCAAAAAAATTTGCTCTAGGAACTATTTCAATGAAAGCAGATGGACCAACTAGATACCAAAAGCACATCAAAGAATCATATGGTCATCAGTATCACAATTATATCTAGATAAAACAAAAAAGCAAACGGAGTTGATGTTGGTCAAAACGTTTGAACAGAACAGTATCCAAGTTCACCCAAAGTACCTCTCCATTGCATACTGAGTTAGGTAGATGGGAGTAGGGTCAATGTCATTTGTGGGACTATATGGTTGAACAGCACGTATATCATCCAGACCAAGAACTGCATCAGCGTGTTCATGAGTCAAAATAATCTGCAGTTGATACAAAAATTAGTTCTTATATATTCCCAGCATTAACAAGCTTTCAAATACAAAACGAAACGTATAGTGTTATAAATAAAGTTGAAGTCTTGTACAACTATCCAAGCCAAAAAATATACATGCATTCGTCTAAAACATTGATTTTAATAGGCCAAATGTTCTGAAAATAATAACTAGCCATACACGCGAGAGACAAAAATGTGCATAAAGAAAACTCACAGAATCAATTCTAGGAATCTTATAGCGAGTGAACCATCGAATCACTTGCTCCCTGAAAGTCTTTCCAACATCAATCAATATATAACTGTGCTTGCCATCACTTGGGCAATAATCAATCAAAAGCGATGTATTGCACCTGCAAACACAAATCACTCAAATGTTCATTTTCCTCAACATTCTCGGCAAACAAACAAGTACACAATGACAGATCTGAACTTCAATTACCGGTAATTAGGGTTTTGGTCCGGGGGGGTGGAGAGCGCCTGAGGGCATACGTCGCAGGGATTGGAGGGCTGGATCAGGCACATTGCGTTGGGGACGGCGCTCGAGCACCCGGTCCCGAGGAAGATCAGCGCCGATCGACCGCCATTGTGGTCCTCGGCCGCCATTGGAGAGTCTAAGTCGGAAGTTTTCCAGAGAGAGGAGAGAGGTGGCGCAAAGGAAGGGGAATATTTGGTCTGCACATTGGCCCGGGAAATAAACGGTTTTATCGGTGGGGCATCTGTCTACGTGGCGTAGAATTATTGGCTCTATGTATCTACGTTAATTTACCTGGTAGGTAGGCAGGCAGGTTGGTAGGAAAAGAACTTGACTGAAGAATCTTATTAGGCTTTAATAAATAAATAGGCTTTCTAATTTCTACGTTTTTCCATTTTTGTTCTTAATTTTCTGCTAATGATTAATTACTGTTTTTCTTCATGCTCTCAAATTATTCCTTAGTTACAACTCAAAATTTCGCACTGAACTTTACTTCATGTCCTATTTTACCATTTTTCGTCTGCTCTATTTACAAAACCGTTAAGTTAATGACGTAATAAATTAAGAAATTTGAGTTAAGTGCAAAAATTTAAGTTTCAAATAATAAATTAAGACCGATATTCGAGCCCATTGGAAAACAGTAATCAAGCCTATTAAAAAATAGGGACCATAATCAAGAGGAGAGAGAAAAAAAAAGGCTCAAAAGAACATGGCTGACATTGTTGTGGACGGGCTTGGGTTGGGACTGTTATGCATCGAGAGCCCGCGCCTTTTTATACTTTCAGCCCGTAGCATATGAATACGTCGTCGTTTCGTACCTGCTCGCCGTTTTGCATTTTCGTTTATTTTTTCCCCTTCTTCTTCACAGTTCCTACCTAGTTCATACAAACATTTTCTAGTCACATTCGCTGGTCAAATTGTTCATATCAGATTGGTTTTTTTAATCATCTTTTGTTTGGAATAGTAACTGCAATGTTCTTTGGTCGTAGTTGTTACCTTAGAATCGGAAAAGCAATTGCCTTTGAACCCACCAGCCATCTTTTTGAGCACCCATTAACCTGTGTGGAGCTTGCTGCATTTTTCTCATCATTTTCTTCAAGAAGCTCTGACCCCAGCTCTGATTTTGACTCTAAAATCAAAGCTCGTTCTGTTGAAAGTGATGATTTTGATGCTACCCGTAATGGGTATGATGGAGTTGGGAAATTGGGTGCTCCAGATTTGGGGGACTGGAGTTTCTTGGGAAGTACGAAGAATGATTGCGAAGATGATCAAAGATCTAAATTTGATATCTTTGATGACATTGAAGAGCCTGATGGTGAAGAAGAAAAGGATAGTGACGACGACGACGACGATTTAATGGTGTTGGGTTCGTCGAATAGGGTTCATGAACAAAAGGAAAACTTTGTTAGAGTTGAAGGAGATGAAGATGAGTTTAGGCACCCATTGGTGAGAGAGGTTTGCAGGTTACTTGAGCTTAGGTCAGGCTGGAACCCAAAGCTTGAAGGACAATTAAGGAACTTGTTAAGAAGCCTGAAGGCAAGGCAAGTTTGTGCTGTGCTGAGGTCTCAGGCTGATGAGAGAGTTGCTCTGGAATTTTTCTATTGGGCTGATAGGCAGTGGAGGTATAAACATTACCCAGTTGTGTACTATGCAATGCTTGATGTGCTTAGCAAGACTAAGTTGTGCCAAGGGGCTAAGAGGGTTCTTCGGCTCATGGCCCGCAGGGGAATTGAGCGTAGCCCTGAAGCTTTTGGTTATGTGATGGTTTCGTATAGCCGGGCTGGCAAGTTGAGGCATGCCATGCGTGTGTTGACGTTGATGCAGAAAGCTGGGGTTGAGCTTAATGTGTCAATATGTAACACTGCAATTCATGCTTTGGTGATGGGGAATAAGTTGGAGAAGGCGTTGAGGGTCTTGGAAAGGATGCAACTTGTTGGAATTGCACCAAATGTTGTCACTTATAATTGCTTGATAAAGGGGTATTGTGAGGTGCATCGTGTTGAAGATGCATTGGAGCTGATTGATGAAATGCCAAGCAGAGGGTGCCTTCCGGATAAAGTTAGTTACTATACTGTGATGGGTTTCCTTTGTAAGGAGAAGAGGGTCAAAGAAGTGAGGGAATTGGTTGAGAAGATGACCAATGATGGTGGATTATTACCAGACCAGGTTACTTATAATAATCTTGTCCATATGCTTTCTAAGCATGGTTATGGAGATGAGGCTGTTGAGTTTTTAAGGGAAGCAGAAGATAAGGGATTTCGGTTCGATAAGGTTGGGTATAGTGCAATAGTACATTCGTTCTGTAAGGATGGTAGGATTGACATGGCAAAAGAAATTGTGAATGAAATGTTCTCAAAAGGTTGCACACCAGATGTTGTAACATATACTGCTGTTCTCAACGGGTATTGCCGGCTTGGGAAGGTGGATCAAGCTAAAAAGATGCTTCAGCACATGTACAAGCATGGTTGCAAGCCAAATACCGTATCATATACGGCCTTATTAAACGGGCTTTGTCGTAGTCAGAACTCATTAGAGGCAAGAGAGATGATGAACATGAGCGAGGAAGAATGGTGGACACCAAATGCCATCACTTATAGTGTTCTGATGCATGGACTCCGTAGGGAAGGGAAACTGGTTGAGGCCTGTGATATGGTCAGAGAAATGGTTAATAAGGGTTTTCTCCCTAACCCAGTTGAAATTAATTTACTAATTCAGTCTCTCTGCCGAGAAGGGAAGATAAATGAGGCTAAACGTTTCATGGAGGAGTGTCTAAACAAGGGGTGTGCTGTTAATGTTGTCAATTTTACAACTGTTATTCATGGATATTGTCAAAAGGATGACTTGGAAACTGCTTTGTCATTGCTTGATGACATGTATCTCAGCAACAAACATCCAGACGCAATGACTTATACAACAGTGATCAATGCGTTGGGAAAGAAAGGTAGAATACAAGAGGCAACCAAACTCATGATTGAGATGCTGGGTAAGGGATTGGATCCTACTCCAGTCACATACAGGACAGTGATCCACTGGTATTGTCAAACGGGTAGTGTGGACGATTTAGTAAAATTATTGGAGAAGATGTTCTTAAGGCAAAATTGCAAAACAGCATATAATCAAGTGATTGAGAAGCTTTGTAGTTTTGGGAAGCTTGAGGAGGCTGATAAACTACTGGGTAAGGTGTTGAGAACAGCTGCAAGAGTTGATGCTAAGACATGCCATGTTCTTATGGATAGTTATTTGAGAAAAGGGACTCCTCTATCAGCATACAAAGTGGCTTGTCGAATGTTCAATCGGAATCTGATTCCTGATTTGAAGTTATGTGAGAAGGTGACCAAGAGACTGATGTCAGAAGGAAACTCCAAAGAGGCAGACAACCTTATGTTACGGTTTGTTGAGCGTGGATGCCTATCACACCAACATCAGGAACATTTGCAAAGCTAACAAGAACTGTTCTGAGCTCAGACTGCAAAGAGGATAATTTTTCTCCACTCAGCATTCTCTGCTGTTGAGATTCTGTCTTTGAGGGCTTTAATATGGTAAGGCCTTATTCTTCTTTATTGATTTCCCATTTGTATTTTTTCTTTGTGTTTTCCTAGCTCTCTGCTCTATTCGGAGAATGTATTTATCTGTTAGTTGTAGATTCAGAAAATGCATCTGATAGAGTTGGTATTTGGCTACAGATGAGGAGGGAACATTTACAACGTTGGATCTTCATCTGAGTATTTTGTTTAGACGGGATGTTTACCTAGTAAGATTTCTTCAGTTTCTATAAAGTTTCCTTTAAATAAAGAAATTTCATTTTGTAAGCATATGGTAGAAAGTGGTTCAAATCCAGGCAAAGGTGGATTAGGGGTTTAAGGACATGATAGTTCTTCTCTACCCTGTGTTGTGTGTAGTCCAGCCATTTGACCCAAAAGGAAAATGTAAATTATTTCTTTACAGAAAACAACAGAAAAGAAAAACCGGAAAAAAGAGTGATGTTAAAGAACATGTGATAGAGACTAAGGGCTCAGATAGGGAATCATGTACTTGACCCCTACTGTGTTAACTTCCACGCCAAGGGTGAGGTAGTCAGGAGAGGTGTTTGTTTCCAGTAAGGAAACTGAACCCTCAAATTTGTCCCTTGTAAGTACGTTGAAAGCATATTGATTCCCTTTCTGCATTTAGAATTGAGAAGACCGACATGAATGCAGGGTTGAGAGGGTGTTTTCAGCTGCAAGGAGTCACAGAGGGTCGGGTTACAGTCCAGAGTTTCCAATCTGTGGTTAATTCCTTAAGTCATATGAAATGCAGAGAACAGCAATCCGATATTTTCCTTCGCTTCATAACTCTTTAGTTCTATTAACATCAAGTATGCAATTGCTTTTTTTTTTTTTTTTCGCAGGCAATGCCCATGTACTTTGTAATGGAACCCGACAGTGGAATAAGAGACCTGGTACTGCAGTTACATCATTATGCACATGGAACCCGACAGTGGAATAAGAGACTCGGTACTGCAATTAAATCATTACGCACATGTTCGGGAGCGCACGTTTGACAACAGCAGCTGTGCCATCATATAGAGGAATCACTTTCTGGTTATCTCAGAGGCTTGCTTTCAAAGATCCGCTTTTTTGAGCTTTCAGTTCATGGTTTCAGGAGACTGTTTCATTAACTCGTACGTTCGTAACAGATTCCAGCACCTAGTTAGATAGCAATTGGAAGGTTGACAGTTTTGGTCGTAGTCTTTCCAATGTGTACATGATAATCCTAACCCCCACCACTCTTTCTTCAATATGTAAAAGGAAACAAATAATTATCAGCCAAAATGTTGAGTGGCCTTCCCAATTTCGTTTCTGCTCATTTGTTGCTTAGTGGAATTATCATCAATTGTACAAAAAGAAAGACAGAAAGCATGGTTTTTCTGGAAATTGTTCAAGGTCCCCTTTACACGTGATCCACTTGACAACTTTTAATATTGTCTCCTCCATTATTGATCATATCTCATATGCAAACCAAATGTATAGTACTTTAAAATATTTATCAGAGAGTTTATCATGGAACCAAAAATAGGGTTTGTTGTTTAGTGTTTCTCATCGAGGCCATCTCATAATTGAATATCCACATTCACCACAAGTTGGAAAGATGAAAAGGTGGAAGCAATCTTCGTGTAGGAATATATATGCTGTTGGGGGCTCTACTTTTGCATTGAGGAGATAAAAAGGGCGTCTTTATGTTGAGAGCCACACCACACATGGAACTTCCTAGCATGTCTGCTTCATGGCCAACCTATCCCACTGCCAAATATTCTACTGTTGTGGGGGTTGGGTCAATTGGCCAATGTAGTATGTCCGCCCTTTTGCACCCGAATTTAATCCCCATGTTCTACATTAGAGTAGTTTAGAATATCACATTGCAAAAAAAAAAAAAAAAATCCATTGTTGCATACATATTTGCTGCTTAATATCGTCGTTCATATTAATCTGTCACTAATCTTAGCTTAATATCATCATTCATAATGACTTGTGACTAATCTTTGTTTACCCAAGTTAAATTAGCGTTTGAAGCACCTGATGAATCTTGTGTGGAACTAAAACACCAGCTCTGCATTTAGTTCCTGCCCACGTTGTGTCCTGTCATGTAAGATGTCTGAGAGACAGAGCCCTTTCTTGTTGGAAGCATATCCTCGATCTCGTCTTTTGGATCTTTCACAAATGCAAGAACTTGAATTTGATTCATGAAAAGGCCATATATTACATGCACAAAAAGGGTTGAAATAGTATTAGTATCAGTGTAGCATTTATTCTTTTCAATCTTTGCTGAGGCAACGTTAATCATATAACTGGGTTGGCTTAATTCACAGCCTGAACTTAGATTGAAGCTGCCTTGGGCAGACAATGTGGTCAAACCAAAAAGCTGCTTTAATGCTAAAATAAATATAGCCCAAAGAAGTGATGCATGCAGAACTTGAGACACCGAACAGCAAGACCAGCATATGTGATCAAGCTGATACATATTGAAGCTCCATTTACACTCGTCTCTGGGTTATGTTTTTGGACCACATCGCAAAAACAGCAGACAAAGTCTGTGAGGAAATATATTTGATTATGTTTATTATTATTGAAAAGTCTCAAGCTGCCACTAGCAATATGGGCTTTGCTCTCTTTATTGGCACCGCCAGGTTATGCTTTCTTGTGGCATCAATTATGCCTCTCTCTCTCTCTCTCTCTCTCTGCACTGAGGTTTAGCTTTGCTTGAAAGAATGATGATTATTAGCAGCACAAGTGTTGTAAAGTAGAGAGGTGTAGGCATAAAGCTTTTTCTTATCAATCAACTTGTGCCAAGCATTGTCCCCTTTTGAGGTATCAGCCATCCTTTCCCTCACCTACCTTCCTAACACTTTGTCAGTAAATTGTTCAATTACTGTTCCACCATACCGTCTAAATAGTACCATATACAGAACAGAAGCAATCATGATATATATATATATATATTAATCATCTAATTGAGTAGTTAAATAGTTTCGAATTCAAGTATTGAATTGAGTGGTTAATAATTTTGAATTCAAATGATTTTTTGCAGAAATAATCTTTGAAGGAATAAAAACTATATAATTTAAATCATTGAAATATAATGCACGGTTCAAAACATCCCTTACCTTTGCTTAGGAAACCTTTAATAAGAAATTTAAGAGAAAAAAATTGAATATGAAAAGCTCAGACAGACATTTTATAAGCTTGTCAGAAATGGTTGGAGACAAAAGCTTTTCCCCAATTTATTTTTGATAGCTGACTTTTCCTCAGATATTATACAATATTTGGCTGTCTGGTTTTCTTGGTTATGATTATCTTAATAAAGTAATTAAAAGATAGGTTACTACATATAGTTAATCTGTTCTTAATTATATAGTATTTCAGGTAACTAATATGCCTCTACTTCCTCCAACACAACATGTAAAACAGATAAACTTACAATATTATTTGAAACGGTAAACCAGAGAGCACTGCTAAAATGAATGTGGGATGTATCTGATAAATCTTGGAGTACAATATTCCAAGAGAGAACAAAGGGGCAAATGAAACGGCACCAAACAACTTCAGATCTAAATGATTTTTTACACGGAAATTATGAAGAATAACTTAAATTATAAGCGATTCTGATCATTGAAATATATTGTTAAATAATTTTAAAGAGGAAGTGTGCACTTTTCTTACTGTAGAACACGCTTAACATATAAAAAAACCCCTCACTTTCAATGATATATATTAACTGTTTTAATTCTTTTCAAATTTACCAAGCAAAATTCATGTATGAGGCCAAAAGTCTCATATCAGAAAGATTCTCAAGCTAATGAAATCAATTTCGCAGGAAATGTACACCATCAATCAAACGAACCAAAGATATATTAATTTGAAGTGCTATGCAAAAAGGAGAAAGAGGTAAAAGAAACATGAAAGTGCTTTTCATGATTTGCTTTCCCTCAATTATTCCCTTCCACTGTGACTGATATTTTTTTTTAATCATACATGACACCAAATCTTTGATGTTGAACAAATTTCATTAACAATATAAATTCAATCAGCTTTATCCAAGACAACAAATCCTAGATGTTGAACAAATACATTAGTCACCCACACTTTCTGCTTTAATTTTCTGTTTGAATACATTTCTCCTTCCCTCCCTCTACTGAGTGGTAAATAGCATCAACTTTTTTTTCTAGGAAAACAATAGTCTTTAGGGTTCTTTTTTGGCTGATAAAATCTGATATGATTGGATTTGTTCAGTCTTCTCACACCGAATTGAGACTTTCAAAATGTACTTTTGGGACTTTGGCGCATGATCTACAATATGGCATGTTTATTTTCAAGTTTGTGCTTTTGACTCAAAAGTAAATATATATTGTATTCGGGAGGTGATTCTCTGATAAGTATTTAAGTTAATGATTGGTTACATACTTCTAATTTCGGGCGTTGGATTGTATCTAAGAGACTACCAACATATTTAATGAACGCAATTCAACAGCCAAGATTATACTTATCGGAGAATCTCCCCGTCTTGGGGAAGCTAGCCCTTTTTTCTATTATGTAAATAAATTTCTATTACATGATTTGAGCAAAGATAATTAATTTTATACCAATTAGAGGGGCAGAGAAAGAACAACAATAGTGATCCAACAAACACAAACTCATCCAAATCCAAAAGGTTGGTGTGCAAGCAGTGAAAGATGATCTAGCATGATATTTGTGGGGACAAAGCAATGAAACAAAACCCCATCTTTTCCAGGTAACAAAGGCTTCACCTTTCACACATTACATTCCATCCATCATCAACATTTCAATCATCCTAAAACCCCAATAAGCAATAAAGAAGTTCGGAGGGGCCAAGCCAACCCCCATTACAAAGAAAAGGAAGAGAGAAAAAAAGTTGATAGCTTTCTGTCAAAGTTCCTTTTGTTCATATGATCCCTTCTTCTTCTATATATAATTAAACAACACATTAAACTACACTCTCTTAGTTTCTTACACTGTGTAATTAAAATTCTCCGGTTGATTGGCTGCAAATATGGATGAGTCGTGGCGCATGCGCATGGGATTAATGCCGACCCTCCCGCGGCGCCGCTCTGCCGAGCACGTCTCCACGCGTTCGGTGTTTGCCGCTGCGGATGACTGCCAGACGCTCGATCCGGACGATTTTGCTGACGTTTTTGGGGGACCGCCGCGTAGCGTCCTCCCGCGCGAATTCTCCGGCCGCACAACTTCCTTCTACGAGGAGATTTTCCGGCCCCCGGAGTTTGGTTTAACGGCGGATAAGAGCGGCCGGAGCTTGCCGGCTTTCAGGATTCCGGGGAGGAGCGAGGGGTTCTATAGCGATATCTTTGGATCGGACGACGACGGCGGCCAGCGGAGGTCGAGAGAGCGATCGAGGCCGAACTCGAAGGCGAAATCCAACTCGTCGTCGGTGCTGAGCTCGGAGGAGCTCAGCCCTCTCCGGCCGATCATCGGAGATGACGTGGCATTGTCCTCCTTCGCTTCAAAGCTCAGGTAGTGTGACTTGATCATTTCGCGGTATGCCCAACCGTTTTTTCACAGCGGTTATTTTTCTTGACGATTTTACCCTTTCTGTTGCTTTATATTTGCTTCTATTCTGCCTTGGATTTGCTGAAGTTCTGGGTATAGTGAGGGAAAACTAAATAATGATGGCGGGTGTCTGTTTTCGTTCTTGTCCGTGATAGGGGTATAGCGGGAACTTTAAAAAAATCGTTTGATTCTTTCCTATTTTTCTGTTTTTTTCCCCATAGATTTCATTCTAATTTTTTGAAAAACGGATTTATTGAGTTCTTTTATGCTTTGGATTTATTGGGTTGACACAAAAATAATTTGATCAGATAAATCCGTGCGAATATAGTCTTGTTTTTTAAAATTAATTAGTTAGTATTTGAACTCGAAATCTCTTCCAACGTATAAGTTAAATTATGTTCTTAACATGTGTTGAAATGAAGATGAGTCGGGTTCTTATTTATTTGGAGTTGACAGCCTAGATCTAACCAAAAGGCCAAAACTTTATCCACTTGGTTTGAAAAATTTAGCAAACCCAACTATTATGAGTTCCTCAAGTCAACACATTCTTGATTGCTACAGACCACTAAATGTACCATGTAGATGGAACTCATCGACTATGCTGCCTACCAAACAAGAAAATTCGAAGAAACAAGGCACAGCATCTCTGCATTGCAATCGCATGTCTTTCACTGAAAACCAAGTTATGGGAAATGCACATGATGAAAGTTTTAGAAACTCCTATTTTGGATTTACAAGAAAGGTCTTGTCCCCAGAAACCATTAGTCTCGAACCCAATTCATATCGAAGCGTCAAGCTATCTGTGGATGATCTAGAGCTCAATTCCCCATCCTCAGCAGTCTCTTCACTCTGTCAAGAACATGAGGTCAAATTTGGGATTCGGGATCGTGTTTTTGATTATGAAAAAGAAGTAATGCGAGCAGTAGAACGAGAAGAAGACGATGAAGCGATGAGCTCTTATGTGATTGAGATCAATTCTGAGCATAGGGAGGGTACATGTGAAGCAGGTGGTATTGAAGAAGCAATTGCTTGGGCCAAAGAGAAGTTTCAAACACACAGTAATTCTGAGAAAGAAGGGAGCTTGACCCAACAGGAGAATGAGCAGTCTGTTGGAATGGATCAAGAAGGTGATCATTTGTTGCTTTTTAAACTGAAACTTCATGAAGATAAACATAAGAGTAGATGTAATTTGTGTGTTTGATATGATTCAGGTAGGCCTAATAATGCGGATGAATACTCAGATCATCAGCAGAGAGATGAACTTCATGAAATGACTCAATCTCCAGAGGTAAAGTATTAGTGGTTTATTTTGAAGGGGCATGTAGCAACATTAAGTACTAACAAGGCCAAGGGTTCAATGACATCTCACTTCCAATCTACATGTTTTGCAGGAAGAAGAAGAAGAAGAAGAAGAAAGAACATGGGTTGCTGAAGATGAAAACCAACATTCAGAAAAAGAGGTGAGTCTTTTTACGATTGATTCTGCATAACCGTGTCATATTAGTTCAAGTACATCAGTTTAATTAATCAACATAAACTTTGTACTTCTCTGAAATATTGAGCTACGATATGAGCAAATGAATTCTTCCCTTCTTCGTAAGATGCGGATTGAGGAACAAAAATTTGATCAATATGCTGTGTCTAAAATGCCAGATTCAAATGGAGCTTTTGGATGAAGACATAAGGCTATGGTCAGCTGGCAGAGAATCCAACATTCGTCTGCTGCTTTCAACACTACACCATGTAATTAAGATCTTGGAATTTAAGTAGTTTTTCCTCTTTCAATACTATTTTCAAATCCCCAAAGTCAAATTAATGTTAATTATATGGTGGTGTGTTTGTTTGGTGTTGACTTAATCAGATTCTTTGGGCTGATAGTGGATGGTATGCAATTCCTTTGACAAGCCTAATAGAAAGTTCACAGGTCAAGAAAGCCTACCAGAAAGCAAGGCTCTGTCTCCACCCAGACAAACTGCAACAAAGAGGAGCAACACTTTCTCAAAAGCACCTTGCTGAAAAGGCCTTCTCCATCCTCCAGGTAAATATATATACATATATATTTAACCTTTAAAAGAACTTAAAGAATTAAAACAAAAATAACTCCCAAGAAATTATGATGATGAGTAATGAAGCGATGCTATGTGGTTGTAGGATGCATGGGCTCTGTTCATCTCCCAAGATGTGTTCATTATTTAGCGGATCATCTGAACTCCCTTGGAACTCAGTTTTGGCTTGAAGGTTGCAATTGAAGAACCAGCAAGTTTAAGTATGCAAAATGTTCAAACTTTGCAATATTCATGAAGAATCTCTGCACCATGGATATAGGTGAACTGTAAATTAGTGCTTGTCTTCATGAAGAATGTACATTTTTCGATTAACTGCGCTTGGTATTTTATCTGTATATTTTTGTTGGGAGTGTTTAAACAAAATTTTTGGTATTTATTTGTTAATACAAGAAAGCTCAAATAAGACTCGAGAAAGCATCCCAACACAGCCTTTCAGAGATGAAATTTACTGCTAGCTTCATTCTTAAAGCAGAGTAAATGCGATCCCAGGTGCATCATTTTATCAGAATCTGAGAGAATTATGTGATATCCTTACTCTCCACAGAGTTTAATTTACATAACGAGGGATAAAGGAAAATTTTACAGAAAAAAGAAAAGCAAAATGTAGTCCTCTAAAAAAATTTTGAAAAACAAAAATAGGGGAAGAATTGAAAGAATATGATGAAAACAACGGAAAATTGTCCCTCATCCTTAATAGGGACAATGACCAATTAATTGAGCTTCAACGCATTATTATGTCATTATGGTGCATATCTTCTCCATCACTTGGTTCTTGTAATGACTATGTGGGTGAGATCTAGGAGCGCCCTCCTTGATCTTCTGACATCTTCGTCTTCACTCTCGGGCAGAGATTCGATTGCTGATGCGGCAAGGTTTGCATGTTTTGTGGCTAGCTCCCTTGTCCTATGTATCCCATGGCTCCTACCAAGGTAGTCAAGAGCCTGTGTTTCCCAGAAATATATCATGAAGTCAACAATAAGAATTGAATTTAATAAAATTAAGGCGTACGTGTACAACTTGGGAATTTCAAATATAAGGTAGTAGGACATTGGCAGAAGGAAAGATTATTTAAAAGAAAAGCCAGACTTTCAGGACTTGCCAGTAGATTATACAAACTTACGAGTTCAACATTAGCAGGGTTGTCAAAGCCCTGTTCGACGACTGCACGCAGCTGAGGAAACTCTTCCATGGCAAACAATATTGGAGCGGTTATGATGCCCTACAAAATCATTATATAGTTTCACATAATTATGACAAAACCAGGTATCTGAAACATGAAAGCTCAAAACAAAGCAGCATGGAAAATGATAGTTGACAACTTCTCTCATTTTGCTATGAATCAAAAAGTGAAAGTTTGCTTCAACAAGCTAAACGAAAAAATGCTAGCCCTGAAATATAAATTTTCTTAAGGTCAAGCATACCATACATTCTGACAGAAAAAAGCAAGCTTGTTGAGCATTCCAAAATTGAAAAGAAAAAGAATGAAAACCAATACTGTTTTCACTAATTAGCACAACTCAAACCATTCATAAGGCTGACAGACACAGCAACAATTTCAAACTAAGCTAGCAAACTTAGCCATTAGAGGCACCTAGTAGCTCAGTAACGAGTAAGAAAGCGAGATAGATAGACAAATCTCATTTGTTCAGACAAGGAAATCTCACACAACCAATCAAATACTTACATGGCGGATGTCAGATAAAGAGCCCTTTCCAAGAGAAGTTGATGTACCCGTGAAATCAAGAACATCATCAATCAATTGAAATGCCAATCCCTGAGGGGCAAAAATATATATATATATATATATATATATATATATCAGCTTGATATACATAAGCAAACAAACACAAATCGACACATCCATCCATACATACATATTTTCTGATGGTTATTATGCCCATGCATGCACCATCAGAAAATATCCATGATTTGAGCTCTAGAAGGAAACTTTGATCTAGTTTTGATTATTTTTAGTATTTCTCCATATACGCGCAAACTCATAAAAGATCTTAGAACTCAGCTTGCTCCTCAAGAAAATAAATCGGGAAAGGAGTTTCAAGGGTTCACAAACCAGATTTTTTCCGTACTCAAAAGCCAACATTGCAACTTCTGCTGTATGCCCAGCAAGAATGGCGATTGCCTTGCAACTGTTTGAAATCAATGATGCAGTCTTGAAATACGTCTTTTGTATATAATATTCCATGCTGCAGTCAATATCAAATTTTATCATTATTAGCAACGTCTAAATCTTAATGAAACATAAATCAAGAAACATCATCAGAAAAAATAAAAATAAAAATTTATATATATAACATGAACAAGGATAAATTGAAACTACATGTAAGCTTAATTGCTTGCACTCATAGATAATGGAACATTGAGTACTTTGGTAATGGAAAATTGTTTCTCACTCTTCTGCTCTCCCTACACAGCACACTTCGTCGTAATAACCCCCCCAACTTTCTTTTCTTCTCTTCATAACCCCAATTGTCTACCCTTTTCTTACCCAATGAAAATCATAAAACCCCACATACTACCAACACCCCTACATCGTCAAATGGTCCTCCAGGACAGGCTGAAAGTCCCTAAATTAAAGTTGTTGCATGAAAATTCAAACAACATGAACTTATCATACCAACCCCCCTCTCCTTTCTTTTTCCTTAAGAATTAAGTACTAATTGAAAAAGAAAAAAGGGGGCACACAAAATTAGAGTGCCCCATACAAATTTCTTTACGTTAAAAAAAAGGTCTAAAGAAGCAGTCTACAAGACATAGCAAGCCAACTCCAAACCTTATGAATGCCTACAGATATACTTTTATGACCCAGTAGTTTAATAACTCAAAAGCAAATTATGAGCGGAATAGGATTGTAACTGACAATGGAAAAAACGGAACAAAGATCAAAAAGTCAATGCATCATAATCACTACTTGGTCTAAACATCTACTCACATCACCTACCGAGCAAATAGCGAAAAGCAAACAAAATGTATTTATATGATAGAAGCAGCAGAGCAGTGTACCTACAACGTTGATCGGATGTAGTAGTCATTTGCATGGTTTCACCTGTCACAAGATGCTCTACAACTGTTGAAAGTAATGATACAACCTGCAAATGCACAAAAAATATGCAGATAATCTTTTAAAAAACTAATGTGAACACACATCCCTGTATCTGTGTTGCTTGGACTAGGCACTTTGGTCCATACCCATCTCAATACAACTCAATATAATAATGGATAGGCATCCTCATCTTTGAATTGCCAGACTAATTTTTATGAAAAGTAATAAGATAGGCTCTGAGGTGGACCAGGGACATTATGGACCCTGGCAATCTACCATTTGACTGTGAGCTCCATATCTCTGTCATATAGGTACTTACAAACTTCCCCCCACGGCCCCACCCCACCCACCGGAAAAACTTTGTAGCTGTAGGTTAATAAGCATCAAGATCCTGGCTTAAAGTTAATTGACATTCTTTACGACATGGGGATGAAATACAACTACTCTAAGAATGGAGTGCCAGCACAGCGTATCGAATTTTTTGACCATTTGTGGCAGAGTCCCCTATACAAGAAACAAGATGAGCCAGAGTCCATCTAACATAGCCCCGTGTGTTATTGCTCATTTCAGTGCATTAGTACATAATAATACATGCTTACCTCTGTGTTCCTTAGAGAGGCAAGTGCGACACAAGCTCGGGAAAGCAGGAAATCCCCTGCTAAAACAGCTAACTGCATTCAATGATGGAAAGAAGAGCAACTATCATATCAGGCAAAACCTTTCCATAACTGTGTAATTCCCAGCACAGAATCATTAATAAGAAGGGAAATAAAAAGAAAGAGATATCATGATATATTGTAGCACTCAGCATATGGAATATTACAATGTCCAATACTTCGCAAGAATTAATACCAGATGTCATTTAGCAGGAAAGGGGATCAGCAGCAGCCATATACAGGCCGCAAACTAAACTCTAATAGAAACAGAGATATCAGTTGACTAGCAGTGTAAAAGACAAGGGCATGGTAAGAGTCCCATGGATTACACACTTCTGGCAAGGTCAAGTATTTATCAAACTGAGGAAGGTGCATATCATGGTCTAAGTCGTTGGACTAAAATCTAACCATTAATAAGAAACATGATACTTTCCCTATGTAAATACTTAATGTTATGCATGCGGACGCTCTTACATGTATATATAATTATAACAATATAAACTCTCCAATACTCCAGTAAACACCTCCATCCCTATACTTATAATCAAACTTTTGAAGAGAGAAGAATAGAGGCATTACAATAAATTATGTTCTTATAAGTGAAAAACAGGAAACTTGATCAATTTTAGTGAACCAAAAGTACACCTTATTTCCCATTACACAATTTAATGAACCAACACCTCGTCTTGTATCTGCATCATCCAATACATCATCATGTAGAAGACTTGCCACCTGACAAATGAAACTAATTACATTAGAAGCTTTTTTAGGCTTGAAGTCTTAAGAGCACTATCATATCCTCGATGTGCACATTATAATACAGACTGCATTCCTAATAAGGTAACTAGAAACTTCATAGATATAGGAGTTAAGTTATAGTATTGTAGATAAGTTGGAGGGACGAAAAGGTAAGATGATAAATTTATACTTAGAGCACTAGCTTTGGGGGAAAAAGTCTTGTTATTCGTGCACGTCCACCTCTGCGGGGCTTAGAACAAGCCATTAGAAAACAGTTTTGGAAGAACACAAATGAATTGGCCTCTTATTAGTACATTGCAGAGATATTATTCCAGTTTTATGTAGCATATATCGAAATAAAAGCAACAGTAATAGGATCATCAGCAAAGATAATACTAACATGAATCATCTCTGTGACTTCTGCAATACATTGCTGTCTTGCACGCAGTTCCGTTGACAAAGCCTCTCTCAACTGTGTAGGAGGTTCAGGTACTGTGACATTCAGAGCTGTTGACATTAGCAATAGGACCTGCATGTAGCATAAAATTGTTGAGTAACTTTCAGAATTTATGGCAATCATTATTCTGGAAAACCTAAGGTAGGGATGAAGTGTTTGCATGTTAGACACAGAGATAGTAGTAACTAAGTGTATAGGGTATGAAGTGTTTGCATGTTAAGTAAAGTAACTTTAAAATTTTAAAAAATAACTGAACAGAGATTAGTAGTATTTAAGTGCATAAAGCTTTAGCCTAATGTTTAAGTATTAGATAGACCGTTCGCACATGTTGATTCCTTGACTTGCAGTCAAAGTTACAACAATAATATATAAATGTAAATAAGATTTTGGGTTAAAGGTTTATGGTTTGGACGTGTTTCAGGGTAAAGTTTAGAAACACCCCAGTGGCCAGACCTAATTATATTGAACCCCAAGTGGTTTTTTTATTTTTCTTTTGTTAATACTTACACACACCTTGTGGTTTGCTTCATATTTAACATGTTAATTTTAAGGAAAACCATTACTTGCACACTGAAAATTTGCCCCTTCTCCTTAGAATATAAGATTTTACTCAGCCAAAAAAATAAATAAATAAAAAACAACGTTGGATCAAAATACTTTATGTATCCTAATCATTCTTCAAAATTTTTACCTAATTTTGAGCAAAAGACAACTTCCCTCTCCTAATCCTTCTTCAAAATTTTGAACTAATGTGAGCAAACACATCTCATACAAGGTCATGATTGAAACTGTACCTGTACCATCAAACAGATTCCATTGTTTTCCTCTTGAATGGCGCTATTGCCACCCTCAAACTACTCACCCTACCCACCTTTTAAGATAAATTTTAATTACAATTTTATCCTCCTGCAAATTACCTAAAAGGACATGTTTGAGATTCTAAATAAGAACAATAATGATTGTGCCCCATAGCAGCTGCCATCAGTGCAACATCCTCTGCCTGCATGTAGGGGTGCTGCCATGGACAACAGCAACCATGGCTGCATGGTTGCTGCCATCAAAAGCTAGCAAACGACGAGACAGAGCATTAGGATTAAGGGTACTTTAGTAACATTGGTGAAGTAGGATGAATAAAAAAAATTCCTCAAACTGTTGTGAGGGGTGGGAAAAGCAAGGGAGTGGCTGAAAATCGGCTTCACTTTTCCCCCTTTATTAAACTACAGGGAATACAAGCATAACAAAAGAAAAACTAGAGGGTAACCATGTATATAGGTCTAGCCACAAGGGGTGTGTAAGGTAAGTAAGAGATAACCTTTCAACTTGAGGTGTGAGCCTCAAGTCACTTACGGCTAGATAGAGCAATGAACTCAAGAGTTTTAAAAGATTTGTCATAGTATTACATATAAAACCAAGGACATTGAATATAAAAACAAGCCATATATCTATTCAACCAGATTTTCCTAACAATAGGTGACATGAACTTAGAGACAGAAGATAAATTGCTATCCAGGTATAGAACATCTTGATATTCAGTGAAACAGAGAAAGTCAAACAATTGATTAGTACTATTGCTATTACCGTGGGACGAAACCTCTTTCCCTCCACCCCTATTTTAAAGAAGTACTCAGCAGCAGAGGCAAGCTTAGGGACCTGAAAAGAAAGAAGATCAGTTATGATCTATGATATTACATTTGAATCTTATGAAACCATTAATATCAACTTTCCCTTTCAAACATATACATCCATAGAGTAATATTAATTCAAGCCAAAGGAGAAAGAAATTACATATACCTCAGCAACTACCATGTCCCGCAACCTGTCAGCAATAAGTGACAGCTCATCGGAAACAAGGGAGAATGGGTCAAGTGGTTCCTGTAAGGCAGTATCTAAGCATCTTAATAAAATACAAAACAAGTATCTTTTACAAACAAAAAAACAAAAAAACAAAACTCTAAGAGAAAGGGGCATAAGCCAATTTAGCATCGAAAAGTTAAAATTAATCTTCTTTGTAATTGTACCACAAACGACAATACATCATTCATACATTCCATCCAGAGGCTGATCACATACCCTAACTACTGAAACTTTTGCATAATCAACCAGGAATCAAGGAAAAAAATGTGTCTTTTGAACACTTGGGAACTCAAAGCTTTCACACTTGGCATTCAACGAACAAAATGGGTATGTAGCAACCAAAAGAAAAGTAAAAATATTAAAACCCAACACCTCACCTCAACTATGGAGCTGCTTTGATGGTGAATTTGGTGCCTATAGCCATGGAAAACAGGCGGCAATCCCCAAGAAAAGAAATCTCTGCAACCCAAAATCTACTAACATACACTAATTAAAGCAGTGAAATATATATAGCACTTAAACAATAAATCTAAAGCTTTATGGACCCAAATTACCTTCTGGGTCGATTCACTTAGAGACTGAGAATAAATGCTGGAGACAAATAATTGATGTGCGTCCATACGACGAAAGCGCAAACACCGACACAATCCATTGAAGCTATTTCTTCCAATCCGAGAAAATCCCCGAGAAAATAACATTTTTTTGCTTCCCCAATGAAATTATAAACGATTCAAAAGGACGAGTTGCCGATAGCGAGAGAGCAAGAGAGAGAGTTACAGCGTGTGTGTGTGTGTGTGTGTGTGTGTGTGTGTGTGTGTGTGTGAGGGGTTTTGGGGAGAGGTCGGTCAAAGTGGAAGAACATAATCGACTTTGAGTTTATGTGTAAGCGCCACAACCATGGGACAACGGCCAAACAGAGCCATGTAATAAAACGCGCACTTTCACTTTCTAATTTCTATTAAGGGTTAGTTTAGATTTGCTAATTCGACTCTCCCCATTTTTATTTATTTATTTATTTCAATCATCGAGTTTTCTGAAGGTTTAGCTGCTAATTCAGGGAAACTTGCAAATTCTTTTTAAAGGGTTGTTTAGGTTTCATATCCATATAAGAAACAAATAGTTAAGACATTTTCCTTTGAACTTTGGAACTTTAATTTAGACAGTTTTTTGGCCCTGTCAATATTTTTATATATATTTTTATATAGAATTTATTGTTGGATTTGACTTTTATTCTTTTTTTGTTTTTTAATTATTTATATTTTGATAGACTATTATTTTATGTATAATTAGCGCAGATGACCCACTAATGTAGTGATTTCAAGTAATTACTCCACAAGCAAAGTCCTGGATTCAAACTCATGTTGTGTGTATGAGTTTACTATATTATCGCCCTTCTCAGTAACAAAGGTTTAAAAGACACAAAAAAGCTCCGCTAAACTAGCAAAGTGAAGTAGCCACTTGAAAATTGAGGGACTCAAATGCAAATCGGGTTTAAAATTCAGCGACTAATAAAATGATTAACCCACAAAATTATTCACAAACAGCTTTAAAAATGATCCAAACTGTGCAAATACACAATCTAAGATGACCTTGTAAAACAAAATAAACAAAGTAGACAGTCTTGAAGATTTGCAAGGAGAGAAAAAAGAGAGGACAAATTGGCAGAGCTGGCTCATCTCATCCACCCCGAAATTCCCTCAGCAACTCCCTGAACTCATCATCAGTGCTCTTTAGCATCAATGGCAGAGGCACTTCCACTCCCCTCTGCACAACCTCCTTGTGCCTTGGCTTTATCCTCTTCTCCAGGCTGAAAGCAAAGTACTGAGGAAATTGCTTCAGCTCCTCCAACTTCTTCCCCATGTCCACAGAAAAGTACTCAAACTTTGGCGTGAAGTTATTCTCAATGCTGAAAGTTAGCAGTCCAGGACACCTCAGCACCATCCCCACAGCCTCATCTCTTGGGAATCCTAAGCTCTGCAAAAACTCCAGTTTGGGGATTAGGGTTTTCTCCACACTTGAAACCAGCAGCACAGAGTCATGGTAAGCCAGGGCATCCAGGTCCTTGAACCCAAGTCTCTGAAGATAAAACAGAGCTGGCTTGAGCTGGTCTATTACACTGCAAGCAAGCAATCTGGGGCACTTGTTGATGACCTTTCTGAAGCTGTGTTCTGGGACTTTGAGGTCTTCTGAGAGGAAGATGAAAACTGGGTTGAGGTCACTTTTGATGCTGGAGGTGAGAATGTTGGGGCACATGCCAAAGATCTTGGGCAGGTCCTTTTGGTGGATGCCTTTGGATTGGAGGAAGGAGATTATGGAGTGGATGGAGTGAAGAGAGGCTGTGTGGAGAGAAGGGTTTTGGGAGAGTGCCTTGCCTGCATCAACTCCCATGATTTCAAGGCATAGGATTTTCTCTTTGAATTGGAGGGAGAGTTTGGTGTGGGTGGGTGTGTAGAGAGGGTGCTTTTGGAGGAGGCTTTTGGGTTTTGCAGCCAATTGGGTGTTTGTGCTTGTGTTTAATGCCTGGGAATTGGAGGCAGTAGATGATGATGGTGGAGGATTATGAGAAGAGAAGCACAGAGATGACTGCAAAGCTGCTGCTGCTGTTAATGGCATGGTTTTTCGAGGGGAGAGAGAGAAGGGAAGAGATGGCCTTCTTTTGGAAATATCGTCTGAGTGGTTTTAATGGTATGGGACAGTGAGGCACACCTGGCAGTTTGCTTGAATATGATTGGTTGAGTTTGGATTTCATAGATTGTTTGGGATTAAATCCAGACCAAAGCAATTTATGCTGCATCCAGTAAACTTACAAATTTGCCTTTCCCTCTCACAAGTCACAATATCATTGGAAACAGGACTGAGAGCCTTGGATTCATTGCAGATAATGTTCTTCCTTCCCCTTGCTTCTTTTTAGAAGTCATCTTTTCTAGTAGGAAGGAGCTAATATGAAGCTTGTATAGCAACAAATTTTTTAATTACCGCTAGTTTTAAACAGAAAAATATATGTTAAATTTGTGATGACATACGTACATAAATCTAATTCCCCGTAGAGAGAATGGCTATTAAAAGTACAAGATTTGCAAAATAATAATAATTTTTTGAACTTAAATGAACACATTAGGACAAAGGGGGAACAAATATTTAGTCTGTCAAGCAGAAACCCATATTTGCAGTCTAAGATGATATAACATTAAAGCAAGTTGCGGGGGATTACAATTGTTCAAACATGTCCAGATCCAATTGGTCCATCACATCACTAATTTTCTAAGTAATAGTAAACCCAAAAAAAAAAAAAATTATCTTGAACAAAAATACAGACAAGGAAGTTAACTCTGCATGAAAATGCGTCTAAAGTTACATACCAAAAAATGCATCTACGATTCCTGCTTTTATATAAATTACACCACCATAAGGAGGGGCAAAGGGGGTGCGGCTCCAGTGAAACTTGCTCTTCAAGTTCCTTACGACTTTGAGCGAGGTTTCTGATCCTACGAAGAATGCATAAATGAGTATCATTAAAATAAAAAGCGCCGTCGAAAAAGATTGTTTGCTTCCCATGAAGATATATACAAGGTGCACAACAGACAGTTCAACTGGGACTCTGTAATGCATCAGCAAAAGTCAGACAAGGCGTGGCTGATGCTCATTTAACTGTAATTGCTTTATATTATAGAAGCTGAAACCCAACTGCTAAAATCATGACATCAAATGGCTTGGTTTCAAACAAGAGAAAGACAACGTGGCCCAAATAAGTTTAGTTAGTCTTCCTGTACCCAATGGACATGTTATTGATAACTGAAATACATTTAATTTCAAAGAGAGAAAATAATGTCCTACTACCAATGTATATCCAATCATGCAACTACCTAGACTGAAAATTGCAAAATGATCATACTTAGCAATTAGCAACAATAGAAGTTGAGTTTCCTACCCATCGTATTCACACGCAGCATAAACAATCTAGAGCTTCTTGTGGGTGCATGTGCATAGTATGTGCGTGGGTGGGTGGTAGTCTTAATTATTTGATCGAACTGTAACTTCTTGACAGAAGATAAAACCAGGTGTTTCATTCTAGTGAAACACTTGCATGTAATTGGAAGTACCTTCACTGCTCATCTCAATGTTGCCCCTGGCTTCGACTCATAGAGTGGTGTCGAAGGAGCTTCTGGCCAGGGTTTTGGTGTTCATCCTGTAAGTAGAAATGCAATCAATGCATATGGTGCAACAAGAAGATATTGTTCAAATGGTAAGGGGAAAAGAGAAGCTGGTTAAACTATAAATGTTGGATCAGAGGATGCACACACTTGAGTATAAATGTTGGATCTATAACACCAAACCAAATTATAAATGTGGGATCTACAACACCAAAGTATAAATATAAAAGAAATAAACCTTGTATAAAGATGCTGCTGACTCGGACTGTCCCGTCTGAATTGCAGCCTGCCCCAGGGAACGCAAAGCATCAAGCGCATCTAAGGTCAGCTGCCAGCCACAAAGTGCAACAACATCAGCACTGGTACCAGGGCCACGGCCACTACTGCCAGCAGCAGCAACATTCCCATTGACCCAGGGGCAGAACTGGTTGTGATGGCCAATTGGATCAAATTCCATAGGTTCTTCATAATTGCTCTCACCTTTTGGAGGTCCTGAATAACCAAATAGAGTTAACATAACACCAATCAAAAAGCATAAAAATATATATAAATGACTAAATCCTTTTTAACATATATTTAAGATGTTAAACTGTCAGTCACAAATATCTTAAACAGTAAGCATCACTTTTCAACTTCAATAACAAAAGTCAACGAAGAAAAGGTATTGCTCTAAAAATCTTAATCATTCACCATCCCTAAAAGTAAACATAAGAAAGAATAGAAGAAACTGTCTTCATATTCGTACAAAGTTTCTTTAGAAGAATTGGGAGGTGAGATATGATACAGGAACATAACTGCCCAAAATATAGATTTTTACCTATCCCATTCGCAACTGCATATTCTGATTCTTGGTACACACAATTGTTCGTAAATGAAGATTTGCCAGCATTTTTGACCTCCTTTTTGGTTGTTCTATAATTTGAGTAAACATTAGCATTGCATGAAAGAGAAGGGCGGGCATTGTTCTCTAACTTGCAGCTTCGACTAATCTTTTCACCACTTTCCACAGATTCAGCCTTAGTAGACCCATCAACCTTTGAGCCACTATCAGCCCTCCCTACAGATCGAGATAGCATCTCCTGGCTATCACCGTGTGGATCTTCCCTATTTATTTCATCAGGAACAATTTCATCCATCAGTCCAGGATCTGGGGCAGATTCGCCTGTCTGGCCCTGATTTTCAGCATCTTCAGTTCTGGGCTCCACATCACCAACTACACTATCTGCTCTATGCACAGATACATCAGCCCCGTGAATCTCAGCTTCATGACTAGCACACATTCCAACACTTCCTCCACTAATCCCGAAACTAAACCCATCCCGCGCCTGAGCAGTCACGGTTTCTGTGTTGAAAATTTCTTCCCCATCATTTGTACTACTAACACCCATTTCCCCAGGAATCACATCAGCAACAGGTTGGAAACCAATGCTCTGCTGAGCTTGATTACTATTATTCAATTCTGATGTATCATTCATGTCCAGATTTCCATATGTACTAGAAGTGGGGAAATGAGTATCATAATGAACATCATCAACATCTCCCGGGTAATTTTCAACACTTTCCATAGAGTCATCATCCGTACCGTGACAGATTGTATCCATTGCAATAACTGACGACGCACGTGCCGAATCCCTATTCGAATGGATTCCTGCAAATTGATCACTACCTTGCTGAAACGAAGCAACTCTATTACCATCAGCATAAATTTCAAGACCCATTGAATGACTCGGACCAGCACCAGACGAACAATGCGTATCGAAAATATCTGAATCACGAGCACGTTTTGAAGGCCCAGCTGAATATTGTCCACCATCAGTAACTTCATCACCATCACGATCAATGACAGTTCCTTCAACACTATCAGCCTGCTGCGTCCTTAAATGTGGCCTATCAACAGAGCTGCCACCTTTTTCCAAACTCCGTTTACGAGAGCTGGGACCCCTTGATTCATATGAAGCTGCACGATCACCAACCTCACTGCCTGCAGGTTGCCCAATCATCAGATCCCTTCCCATATCTACATCGTGAATGTTTCCGGACATTTCTGTTCTGCCGAATTGGTTAAAAGTGAAACCACCTCCCATTGTGAGATTCAAATCAACATCTGATTTTGGAACCAAACTCCCCCCAGTTGTTGTTGCTACCTCATCACGGTCTTCAGTCTGTTCTTTCTCTGCATCATCAGCAGCAACCCAACCACTAATCCCGCTGGCTGCACTTGCCCCACGTGTCAATCCCATTTTCTTGCTTGTGTCAGGAATATCAATGTTGTTGGGAGTAAATCGTGCAGGGCGAGGAATGGTTAAGAAATCCAAAATTCTAACTGTAGCACCACATAAGCTGCAATCTAGTAAAGGTGACCTGAGATCACCTCTAGATTCCTTAACTAACACTTTATTCTTTCCAGCATCCTTTCTAGCAGAAGCAGAAACTGCTTTCCTGCTTGATCCAGGTTCCTGTGAAAGATGGATCTGGGCATACGTAGGCCCAATAGAATATCCATTTCTAGCTGATTGGGCTGAATGTTCTTCACAGTCCTGAATATTCAAAAGCCATCTCGGTTCCCATCCACAAAGACTTATAAGCCTCTGAGCCTGATAAAGGAAAGGAACTGGGTTAGAAGAACATGTAATTGAGTAGTACGTAATTGACCAAGTCAACAAATCACAAGCAGGAAGTTCATAAATAAATCTTACACGAGAATATAAAAAGATTGCTCCATCTCGGGAGCTTTCCAGTTCTGGTATACTTTCTGATTTAAAATCTACTTCCCCTCCCATAAGATTCTGCGACTGGGACAGAAAGCGGTCAACCTGTGGACCCCGAGAAACCCACATTTGCTCAACTGCAGATGCAGCTACTTTAGGTAGAGAGTGGAATTGCAAAAGTCCATCACATCTATCCTTATATCCCCCAATTAAGGCAGACTGAGGGGTAGGAGGGAATTGCACCAGGCTTTCTGGGCAGCTGTTTCCTCTCCAAGGACAAGCAACTTTGTGACCAGAATCCAGCTGCTTGACAAAGACTTCTGCTGCATTTTGAACTTCACATTGAAATGAAAAGGAAAGAACAAAAAAAGGATTAAAAAACAGGAACAGACAAAGTTATTGTATTCTTAACTAATTTTTTTTATCAGAAGGAAAATAGGAAGGCAAATAACTTATTCTAAAACTGAAGATTTGCATTATTATACTATATTTTATAAGAAACAATAATTCTATTAACAAGTAAAAAGAGAAGTACATAGCATGGTGGGCAAGAAGTCCAAAAGGAAAACCCAACTAAAAATAGACAAGACCACACTAATCCAAACAACACTTAGCCCCAAACAGCATACATTGGATCAAACCACAGGGGACATCCTTTAAACGCTTAGACAAGGTCACAGGGAAGCCTAACTTGAAGCAAGGAATTCAACTCTGTCCCACAGTTTGGACTCAGCAACTTCCAGTTAGATGGTAATTTTGCAACCATCAAATATAGATATCGTAGACTAAACAACCACTTGAAACCAAAATTACATAATGCATTAACAATATAAGAAGTCACATTCTTAGCGGAATGTTTCAATTTTTTCTTACAATAAATGCAGAGCATGTAGGTCTATAAACATAAACTTTAAACGACAATGCTTTAAAATCAAATAACGAGAAAGCCCCTAAGACAGCAGTAGCTAACCTTCATCAGGGGTCCAAGATGGCAATAAAGAAAAACCCAGGGATGCACTGCATGATTCACATGCAATCTTATCAACATCAACATTCACCCAACCTCTCCGAGCACATGCCAATGAACTGATGACCTGCAGGCAATGACAAAAGCAACAGTTAGATGCTCTGAAACATATAAAATGTCAAAAAGCTTCATTTGAGTAACATTATAAAAGAAACTCATAATTTGAGCTACAAATCACAATAACCAGTTGAATATTTAAAAATATCACCATAGATTTCATCTTTCTATATAAATCCCTTGATATGACAATTCTATAGCCAAAAACAAAAAAAACAACAACAACAAAAGAAAAGGTATTTCATTTCGATAACATAAAACTAAAATATAAAAAAAAGTACAGTCATTATATATATATATATATATATTCATATAATAGGTATAGTTTATGTGTATGTATACATGCACACATTTATGCATCTAAATGACTTTATAATGGAAGTATCAGTGTTGCAAAGTTTACCGTTACAACTCAAATAAGTACAGAAAGACTTCAGATTTAAAATTTTTGTTTATGGAAATAATAGCTAAAGTGAAAACCTTGGGCTTTGCAAACCAATTTGAAGGCTTAAAGGTAGCTAAGCGACGCAGTAAGTCTCCTCTTTCCCAAGGTCTACATGACAGTCTTGATGATCCAAAAACAGAACTACCCCCACCACCACCACCAGCAGCACTCGTGCTCAAAGACGTCATTGGGGGTTGTGAACCAACACAAGATATAGATGCTCCTTTGGAGCCTTGTCCATGAATAGACCCATCTACACTCCCCACATTTGCCGGAACAGTTGGTGAAGATGCACCCGCCGAACTAAAACGCAGAAATGAAACATATATAAGGAAAATCGAATTAACAATAATACATGTAATAAATTGTAACTGAGTATAGTGTAATTCTTTCACCTAGAAAAGAACAAAAGCTTAATCTAAATTAAGCTGAAAAAACATGCAACACTTGGTAATTTAGCTGAAATTCGTGCACTCCACTTTCACAGTAACCAAACAGAAGCGTGAATTGACCAATTCACCACAGAAATAACCAAAACCCTAATACTGACAACGCAAATTGGTATACTACACTCACAGCTCGAACCAATAGCAAGCAAATGCAAAACCCTAATTAGATCAGCAAGAGAAATTGAAGGAAAACGAAGACCGAAAAGCCATGTGAACAGGGAGATAGAGAGAGAAGAGAGCAAGGGGAGGGATAGGGTACCTGGCAGCAGGAGTAGGATCAATGGTCCCTCCGGAGCTGATGACCTCCTCTCTCATGGTCGTTGATTTTCCCCACAAATTTTTTCGAAAGCAGAGAATGGGAGAATGCGTACTGGCAGCTCGTTTTATAGCGAGTAGCGAATGCGTGGCGCGTAAATGATACTCACTATTTTTTTTTTCTCTGGCCAAATCTGGGTTGGGTTTTACGGGTCCGACTGATATGTATGTTGGGCGGGGCGGGTTCGGTTTGAAATTTCGTTGGTTGGACCTCACTACCGGACAATGGGACTAGACGAGCCTGGTTGGTCTTGGACAATTATTTTATATAAAAACTTTTATATTTATTTATTAATATCTTACCTAAAACTTGACAATATGATTTTTATTGATATTTTTTATACAAGAGTTATTTTTTCAAAAAAAAAAAATATGTTTGCGTTGCATTCAACGGTTGAATTTGGAATTTACCAACAAAGCAAATCATCCGACTGTCTTCCCAAATTACTGGACAAAAAAACGTTGAAATCACCAAAACTATTCTGAAAATTTTAAATCTCAAGTGATGTGTTTAATATATAATTTTTTCTTTGTATTTTGGTGTTGATGTGTTTATATTTCACTTTGTAAGATAACTATTTTGAAGTGCCAATAACAGCTCCATACTCCTTTATGGATCACAAGATATTACGAAAACATACCTTGAATACTCTTTATTTTGCACCCCAAGTTGAATCCAAAAGTAAATACAACTTGCATGTATCATTACACAGATGTAATAAACATAGAAAGAGGGGGACAGAGAGAGGATGAACAACTGTTTGATTACATATTTTCCCTGTGGAATGTGTTTGTATTTGTAGAGAGAAATTAGATTTCACGTTTTATTTTGTTCTCTCTCAAAGGATACAACAACAACTAACAAGTATAATACATTTAATTCCCAACCCAAACTGCACCAAGTATCTAACAAATGACTTCTGAATGACAGGTTCACTCAAAGCAAATACCCCAAGTACTTTTTATAGATAATTCTGCAAGCCATACTGTCTGTATTCATTCAACAACTGACATCTGATGAGGTTCACTCAAATTTTTTGAATAAAGAAACAGAAAATAGCAAAGAAACCCGTCAGTATGTTCTGTCAAGGAAGCCAATCATCAAGATGGCAGAGCACCGGCACTGGCACCTGCAGGAGAAAAGGTGTCTTAGGGTCTTGCTTTCAAAGTGATTATTAGGAAAGGAGAGCAGGACACTCTGATTAATCCTTTGAGTTTCTACAGATTAGGAATTGAGACTTACCATCTTCCGCTTCCTTCCTTGATTCATCTCCTGATTTCCAAACAATATCTTTCAGCCCCGTCGACAGGTTCTTGTAGAACTGTAAATTTAAGAGAGTCAAGTGAAAACATGCAAATGAAAAAAATTCACAACACAAAACAAGAATAAAAAGGATTTGTGCATGCTCTGTTGTAACGGGAGTTTTAAACGTTGTGCAAGCAGCAGCTAGATGGGCAATAAACCTAACGTCGTAGGGGACTAATAATACATGTCCGATCCTTGAGCGGCGCTCTACATCTTCTTACTTTTACTTGAAAAATCAAAGAAAAGTAAAAACATGCATGGCCAAACGTGATCAGTCTGGTCTGTCTGGCTCAACCTGGTAAAACTCAATCTGGTGCTGACTTTCTAGGCCGATGGGTATACCAAACTCAGACTGAAAATAATTCTCACTTCTATATCCAGCCCACATCATGTGGCCATATGAGGATAAATCCTCTTATTTAAATCAGCATAAAATTCCCTTGCCATTTGCTGCTTGCTATGTAATAAAGCAAGCGGGGTGCCGACCCAGCTTTAGCCCACCAACTGCTAGCAATTAAATTTTGCAAGCAACAGGTGAAGCCCAGAGGCTATTATTTGTGAAGAGCCCCTAATTGCTCTTAATTAGATGAATATACAATACTTATTAGATGCCATGATTGCATCAACATTGCAATAACATACATTGTGAAATTCCAGAGTGTCTCCCCCAGACTTGCGGAGCTCAACCATGTAGAGTGACGGGGCCACCTCAAAAATCTGGAAAAGAAAGTTAGTTTGTATCCCATTTGTCAAAAGGGGCGTCAACTCAACAGGAAAAAAAGAAAGTGAAAGAGGCATACCTCTGTTGCAACAGATAAATGACCTTTACGTCCAGTTTTTTCACCTTGAAGCTTCAGCTGAGATGGATAAAATGAAATGAGGTTGTGTTACATATAGATGCATTTCCTCAGCTTTAAATTATGTTACCAGGGAAAGAGAAACGGAAACTCATATCACATCATGCACAGAGAGAGAGAGAGAGAGAGAGCAGTCATTGTACCTTGAAGTTATTTTTCTTTACACCAAAACCCAAAGGTCCTGCAGCTTCCTCAATTTTCGAAATTATCTCATTAGCAGGACTTTTGGATGTGAATCTTGTTTCTCTTTTAACAAGTTCCTGGTTAGTTAAGGAAATGTCAGCTGTCTTCTTAAACTTTACGCAAGCAGAACCAAAGAGGAAAAGATAAGACTTGCTAATAATGCAAACAGAGAAACTACAATGTGAAATATAACAATTACAATTTTACTTTTTTTATAAAAAAAATTTGACCATACCATTTTTTTCTCAAAAAGACTATTGAGATTCAGGCCCTGGGATGTAGAGATAAGCTCAAAGGCATTCATCGTGACAGGCGCCACATTTCGTACTTCTCGCCTCTCCACTACAAGGTTTTGAGATTCCTGTGCTTGGGAAGAATAAAGTAGATAGTCAAGCCCTGGCATCATAAACCAAAGTAAATCATAATACGTAATGTCTCACTCTTACCCCTGATTCATTGAATATAGAATCCACGTCATCAAGACTGACATCAACTTGTTCAAAACTAGGTGGCTTATATCCTTTCTTAAACCACTCATTCTCAATGACCTCAGCAATTGTAATTCTCTGTTTCATGAAATTAGCTTGTATAGTAAATGCAACATATAAATAATAGTACAAAAAACAAATTGAAACACCTGGAAAAGGGAAAATTCTATATTATAAGGGAAAAAGACATACTGCAAAGGGGTTAGGATCCAATATTCTCTTAATTAGCTTCTTTGCACTTGAGGAGAACCATGGAGGACATGTGAAGTCGGCCTTGAATATCTGGTGGTCACATAAAAACCATAGATGTAAAACAAGGATAACAGTGCCATAGGATGACAAAGCAAAGTAAATTTAAAGAGGAAGAATTAATAGGTGGGAGGGAAAGAGAGAGATTCACCTTTTTGTATAATGCCATGAGGTTGGAATCTTCAAAAGGCAAATAGCCAGCCATTAAGACGAAAAGAATCACACCACAAGACCATAAATCCGCTTTTGCTCCATCATACCCTTTGTTGTTTATCACCTAGAAAAAGAGTGTCATTAAGTGGAACATGGTAATAAGAGAAAGAAATAACTGATTAAGCTAACATACCTCAGGGGCAACGTAATTTGGTGTCCCACATGTTGTGTGAAGCAATCCATCTTCCTAAATAAAAGGGATAAGATAATCACCCACATATTCTGTAACAAATAAATGTGAAACTGCCTAATTATTCACCATGGTATATTATGACTATAAGTGTGAGATAGGTATTGTCAAAACAAAATAAGATTCAGGAAGCCATCCAGTCCTCACTATTAAATTTTGAATGGATTTAATGGGTTTACTTTTGCTTAAGGCATTAAGTCATAAGACTCACTCGAACTTGCTGAGGTAGTGCACTCAGTCCAAAATCTGAAACTTTCAGAATCCCATTAACATCCAGCAGCAAGTTCTCTGGCTGTAATTTACAACCACAACAGTTTAGTCTTACATGGTAGAACAGCTCATCACACACACACACACACACACACACACACACACATATATATATATCAAAGGGGGAAATCATAATTCCCACCTTTAGGTCTCTATGAAAAACACCTCTGCTATGACAGTAATCCACAGCATTTATAAGCTGCTGAAAATAATTTCTTGCTTCATCTTCTTTCAATCTTCCTTTACTTGCCTGGCAATTGAAAATAGCGCAAAGATTCTGATTATATATAATATATAATCATACCTAAATAGAAAGTCCAGAAAGAATTGAAATAAGCACTGTCTTACAATTTTGTCAAACAGTTCTCCACCGGTCACAAATTCCAAAACGATGTATATTTTTGTCTTGCTAGCCATCACCTATACCATAAACAGAGCAGGAAGTCACTTCCAAGTACCAAAGAAAACAGAAGAGAGAGAGAGAGAGAGAGATAAATGGGACAATAAAGAAACACTAGAATATAAATATAATGGTTTAAAATAAATCACAGTTTTAAAACTCCACAATGGAAAAACTGCACCACCTTCTCGTACGTGTTTGTTTTGATAATGATTAAAAACATGTACAAGTATATGCCAAACATGTATTTTATCCCAGATAGTGATTAAGAAAACAACAAACTTATAAACTATTTTCTAAGAATACACATAGAAAACATTAGGAATCCAAAAGGAGATGACATAACAACAATTAATACTCATTCAATTTTATAAATCAAAATACGGATATTGCTTTGTCTAACCTCATACATACGGATGACATTCGGATGTCTTATTAATTTCATCGTTGATATTTCTCGCTTGATCTGCAAAAGGAGAGGACATAACAACAATTAATACTCATTCAATTTTATAAATCAATATGAGAACAAAAATGACCACGAAAACAAAATTATTACTTTTGTTTCTTAAATTAGCTTTATAAGTATAGATGTTAAAGATATCAAAAAGGCAAGGTGAGGGTAACAAAAGCATATCTGTCAAGTCAGACCATGTGATTGGCTTGTTTCTTATTGGTTGGAATTAATCTCAACTAAACCTTTATTCCAAAAATCATTGGAGTTGGTACATCTACTAACAGGGTATGCTGATAGCAAACTGACGACAATTCAATTTCAGATGTTAGTCAAGTTTAGCTGGGTTTTCCAACATCCCACAAACAAAGAACCTCCAAAGGCAACTCACATGATAGTTGCAATGAAATGCTCACATTCCATTTCTTCTTCCTTTATTTTTCCACAAGTATATGCTTTACGAAATATCTAATATAAAACAACAGCAGCAGAGGATATATTACGTAAATTGTGGAACTTAAATATGTTTAAGAAAAGTCATAATCTCCCTAATTCAACTTTGATTGTGAATCTTTAAATCTCTCTTCGTTTCTCATAAGTTAACTTGGAAATTAAAAATAGAGAACTTTTTTAAAACTATACAAAATTCTTCAGTGTCAAGAAAGTCAATAAATTTCTTATAAATACACAAATTTCTCCAAAGTCAAAGAGTCAATAAAACAGTTATAATCAAACAGTAAAATGATTCGGGTCAGAAAACGACAAACTCAATCAGTCGTGCGTGTCAATCTTTCCGAAGTTGACTTTTTTTCCCCCCCTCACTTCCTCTCCTTGTTATTAACTTAGCAAATAAAACTAAAAATAAAAAATTAATTTTCCCTTGATTCTTCCTCCATTTTTTCACCAACCAAACAGCGGATTATCCAACATTACAATCTCCAGAACATCATTAAATTAACAGGAAACACAAAGGGAAATTAGTAAAAATGATAAATTAAAAAAAATTTAACCTGGCCGATCATCTTGTGCTTGAGGACCTTTTCCTTGTCGAGTATTTTAATGGCGAAGTTCTCACTAGTCTCGACGTTGCGAGCGAACTTGACCTTGGCGAAATTGCCCTCCCCAAGGGTCCGACCCAACTCGTACTTCCCGACCCGGGTCCTGCTGCCAGCCGCCGACCTCGACGACATCTCCAATCTCTTTCACTCTTTCTCCCCCCTCTATCTCTAGAATCTTCCAAATCGTTCCTCTCAAACTTTCCTTTCCAAATTTTAATACAGCGTTCCCTCTACCTCTTCTTCTTGCAAGGCTGCCAAACCTGAGACTTCGTCACTCTCATTCTTCCTTTTTATGCTTTGATCCAAAAACAAAAAACAAAGCCCTAATTCTCTGAGCCAATCAATCCTCAAATCGAGGTTCAAACTGGGAAAGAAGAAGCCTTTAAGCCAACACCGAAGCACGAGGTTGAAGAATCGCTGGCCGTTCGATCCGAGAAGAACCCCATCAATTCGGTTCCCTAATTATGAATCAAACGGATGCTGATGATGATGGCGGTGATGCATGCACAAAACTGAAAACTTTGTTTTGGAGCAAAAATCAGAAATAGGTTGATTGGGCAGCGACCCGATGGGGAGATTGAATCAGGGCCGTCGATCTGATCTCTGATCTCTGTGTTTGCTGTTTTTGGTAAGAAATGGGGAACAATGGCAGGCTTCAAATTGAATGTATCAAATATTTTGGGCGACGATTGGGGGGATGGAGAGGTGATGGGCTTTGGACTTTGTATTGGTTTCTTCGTGTCTATACGAGGAAGGCTCTATCTGAGGAGATTTTATAATTTACTTTTTTGGAGGTTTGGGAGGCTGAGAAGTTGGAATTCCCTGCTTTGCAGCCCACATGTTCTCTACTTCATCTCTTTTTGGTCTTATGAAGTATCGGCTGTGATGTGCCATATAGCTTGTGTGGTGTCACTCTTTTTTTTATTTTTAATTTATAATAAATAAAGACAATAGATTGCATTTATAATTCAAGCACAAAGTCCGTCAGTCACAAAAGCCATTACAAATACATAATGCAGTAATCACGAAAAGTTATTTTATAATTCCAGCATAAAGTCCGTCAACCACAAAAGTCATTACAAATACATAACGTAGTAATCAAGAAAAATTAATTTATAATTCAACCACAAAACAACGAAAGCCACTACAAATACATAATGCAGTAATCATGAAAAGTTAATCCAAATAGGAAGGATTCCACCGGCTCCACACATAGCCATAAAGGACCAATCATGTGTGGTCTCAAAATTTTAAATTAGTTTGTTCAATCATGTGTGCCAATCTCACTATTTTAATTCAATTTGTTCAATTATATATAAACATTAATTGAGGTAGCAATTAAATTTTATTTTTTTCCCTCATCTTTCTTCTTATCCACTTCTTTTTTTATTGTGTTATTTGTTAATTGTTGTTTCAATGAATAAGTAATTATATCAATATTTTTAATATTACTTTTATGTGAATTATCGATTGATCATTATTTTTTATTCATCATGACACAAGCGTTATTTTTATGTGAATTATGGATTGATCATTATATTTAATGCATCATGACACAAGCATGGAACAAACAAGTCACAACACAACACGAAATAATACCGAACTAGAAACAACCTATTATACGTTACGCGACAATGTTCGTTTTTGGGCTTTCTTTTCGGCATTGAGTTTCCTTTTAGACCTTTACTAACAACCTATTATGCGTTACGCGACAATGTTTGTTTTTGGACTTCCTTTTCGGCATTGAGTTTCCCTTTAGACCCTTACTTCTATTTTGTTCTCTCTCTTGTTATCAACTAGTTCTTAATGTAATGATAATTTTACTTCCAATATTGAAAGAGATCGAATCCTTCCCGTTGATGAAGACAAGAAACCAATTGGGTTATGAATTTTGGGCTGCCTGAAAGCCTGAAACACTACAACTGCAAACCTTTTGTTTTTGGTCGAACCCAAACTTTTAAGAGTGCGTTTCTGGTCCAGGCCTCTAATGCATTGGGCTTCGTGAAAATTCCCATTCTAGTCCCTACCTCAATTTTTGTTGGCCAGCTAGTCCCTGTCTCTGAAACTTGTTTCTAAAACCCTAGTGTGAGCCATTGCTGAAAGGGTTTTAGTTCAGGCAAAGAAAACAAAAACCCTGAAGCTGGTTCTTAAAAATTTGAAGCAAGCATCAAAAGATAATTGTTAAAAATGGGTGCAGAAGAAGATAAACAAAAGAGCATACCAGTTCTGCCATGGATGCGAAGCCCAATTGATGTCAGTTCCTTTGACGAATGCCCTCTTACTCTCCTTCCTTGCCTTGACCCCAGGTAACCATACCAATCCAGTTGGCCAAAATTAGCTTCTAATTAGCTTTGTGAAAATTACCCAATTGGCAAAATGTTCCATTTCATATTCTACTTTGTGTTATAGAAATACTCACTTCATTTTACTGTGGATTAGGCTGAAGGTGGCTTTGGAGAACATGGAAATCTCTTCACTTTTCCCAGTTCAGCTTGCAGTTTGGCAAGAGACTATTGGCCCTGGATCTTTTGAGCGTGATTTATGTATTAATTCTCCAACTGGAAGTGGGAAGACTTTAGCTTATGCTTTGCCCATTGTACAAATGTTGTCAACTCGCTCTGTTAAATGTCTACGCGCTCTGGTGGTGTTGCCTACTCGTGATTTAGCCCTGCAGGTTTCATGACTTCCCATAAAAACTAATGTTATGAAAGCTTTGTATGGGCCTTTGGGTGTGATATAAACTAAATCAATGATTTTCATGTGTTATTGGATTAGGTTAAAGAGGTTTTTTCTGCAATTGCACCTGCTGTAGGATTATCTGTTGGTCTTGCAGTTGGTCAATCTTCTATAGCTGATGAAATTTCAGAACTTATCAATAGACCTAAGCTTCAGTTGGGTGTCTCTTTTGACCCAGAAGATTTTTTGCCTGAGTTACAAAGCTCGGTGGATATATTGGTGGCTACCCCGGGAAGGCTAATGGACCATATCAATAACACTAAAGGATTTACGCTTGAGCATCTCTGTTATCTTGTAAGTAGGAGATTATGGTACTGCAATTTTCATTCATATGTTGTGACACTGGAATTACAGATATTTCTTATGCTACAGTATATCTTTTTCCAAACTGAAACCTTTGATGGGGCCTGTTATATTTTAAAAATGGTTTCAGAATATGTATATGTTTGACGTGAGTTGAAACAACTTTTTCATAATCTCTTATAAGGCAAAGCATATGATGGTTTATAGGTTGTTGATGAAACAGATCGATTGCTCAGGGAGGCATACCAGTCTTGGCTACCCACTGTGCTTCAAATCACTCGCGCTAATGATGAAAGTTTCCTTCCTTGTGCGCAAACTTTTCTACCGTCCCCATTTTCCTTGAAAACCATAAGGAGATCGTGAGTTCTATGTGCATTTTCTCTTCCCTTGGAAATTTTTATGTTACAGATCTGCATCTTTGTCATGTGGCTTGTGACAAGCATGGTTTCATACTGACAGTACTGACACACAATTGAGCAATGGTACTGCTCTTTCATAAATGAAACTATAGTTATGACATTTGCCATGTTTTTTAATATTATCTCAAATTTGTTGCAGTGGTCTTGAGAGGGGTTTTAAGGGTAAACCTTACCCCAGGCTTGTGAAAATGGTTCTTTCTGCCACGCTAACCCAGGATCCAAGCAAGCTTGCTCAGCTTGATCTGCATCATCCTTTATTCTTGACAACTGGTCAAAAGCGTTATCAGCTTCCAGAAAAACTACAATCCTATAAACTGGTATTTCATCATCACTCTATTGGCAAACACGAGTCCTTGGGAGAATGGCACTGTTTCAGTTATGCACGGAAGTAATAATGCTTTTTACCTATTTAGTATTTAGGATAAATAGATTAGTGACCTATTTGATGGGATGACAAATGTCTAAGCCTCTATCTAAAATGATACCTTTTGCAAACCCTAGTCGTGTTTTCCTTGCAAGTGTGGGATGATGGCAAGGGTAAGAATATCTTTCTGTATGGTAGTTGAGTTCTGATTTTACACTAGATTGATTTAGTCTCTTTCGGTAGCATAACTAAAATAGAAAATCTAGGCATTATATTTTTATAAATTCTAAAATACGTGTCTAAAGAGAACTCAGTGCCCTCTCCTAATTTTATATTCCATTTCTTATCTACAGTTTTGCGAATCAAAATACAAACCACTGTATTTGGTTGCGCTCTTACAAAGCTTAGGAGAAGAGAAGTGCATCGTTTTCACGTCATCTGTGGAGTCGACTCATCGTCTATGCACCTTATTGAACTCTTTTGATAATTTGCCTTTCAAGATCAAGGAGTATTCAGGCCTTCAACGGCAATCTGTACGAAGGTAATTTCTGGGCTTTCACTTCTTTTATGTATGTAAATTTAAGGGATACGATAAACAACAGTCTCTGTCTCTTTACAAATTAGGAGTGTCCTGATGTAGT
This sequence comes from Prunus persica, assembly GCF_000346465.2. Taxonomy (NCBI): domain Eukaryota; kingdom Viridiplantae; phylum Streptophyta; class Magnoliopsida; order Rosales; family Rosaceae; genus Prunus; species Prunus persica. The sequence goes on along the minus strand of NC_034012.1, from coordinate 4,162,233 downwards.
TAGGTTGTGTTCTCTACAAATAACACAAAGATGTGGACACACATCTAAAGTTGGGATAAATCTGATAAACGGCATTCTGGAATCTGTTTGGGTGTAGTGTCTGTGTTTGTTTATACAAACATGATATTACTATATTTTTAACAGTGTGTTGATTTAGACTGTGATAGAAACAAACTTTAGGGTCAGTTCAATCCATGGTTTGTGTGGCACAAGCTACTGTCCTGAATGTCAAATCACCTTCCATGATGAAATTTACTTGAGCCTCAAAGGAGGAGACTACTCTTTTTCATGCCGACTCTCATAGGCCAAGAGCCTAAGATTAGTTCTCATTTCCAAGTATTGCTATCCATATAAACACTTCTTATCTGCATCTAAGAAACATGTCCTAGCTTCGATATTCTCATTCCCAATAGATGGCTGTAACTTGTCACAGCATATGGTTATTAGGTTATTTATAAACTGTTGACAAGATTATGACAATGATATTTCTCACGGCAGCAAGACACTGAAGGCATTCCGGAAAGGAGATATTCAAGTACTTGTTTCATCTGATGCAATGACTCGTGGAATGGATGTTGAAGGAGTGAGGAATGTCGTAAATTATGATATGCCTGCATACATAAAGACATATATACATCGAGCAGGTCGGACAGCAAGAGCAGGCCAAACTGGTTGTTGCTTCACATTGTTGCGTGAAGACGAGGTATGTGTTGTCTTGTTAGCAGACCAACGCACATTCTAGGTGAAGGTTATGTGTGATAAAAAATAGTTGTTACCATATACCCATGTGTATCTTTGTTTTTTTTTTTTTCTCTTAATTTAGTATTTCCTTCAATTTTTCTATGTCCAAGGGTGCAACTTGGATGGGTCACATGGTCAGTGTCAATTGGCTGTGAGCTTGTCATATAAAGTAGACGTTTGGTTTGAGTTTGGGACAACTTTATCTCATCCTACTTCAGCTGAGTTCTATTCATAAACTGGAATTGTATTTACTTGATTTGTCCCACATAATTGTCAATTTTCGGATGTACAAATATATTTTACCTATCAATTTGATGCCGGTTTGAGCTCAAAGGACAAATGAAATTTAGGTGTTAATCATCATTAAGAATTGGAATGAAAGTCATTTAGATGTTGAAGTGAAAGTCATTAGGTGTTTTTTTTTCCTTGCCAGAACAAAGTCATTAGGTGTTAATCATGGTTAAGAATTGGAAAAAGTAAAAAAAAAAAAGGAAGAAAAGATTGAAGAAAAAAGAATGTGCTCTGTTCAGATTAAGCTTAAATGCCATTAATTTGAACTCTCACTCATAAATTATTGGGATTCCTTGTAATTTTCTGTTTTATGCCAGGTTAAGCGATTTAACAAGCTGTTACGCAAAGCTGAGAATAACTCTTGCTCTAAGTACTCCCTTCCTTCCAGTTACATTGAACCGCTCCACTCTGTCTATGAATCTGGTAATTGCTTGGCTTATTTATATGTCTAATTATAGGTTAATTACACTTTGTGATTTTTGGTATAAATTAAAAAAAAAAACACTGATTTTGGTGAATTTACAGTTTGATCCTTGATTTGTAAATGTTTGCCCCCGTTAAATTTACCCATTGTTTGAGCCCCGTCAGCTAGACCAATTGGAATGACTTTAGATGCTTCAGTAGCATGGCTCTGTTTTTTTTCTTTCTTTCCCGTTTTTATATTTTTTTTCCCTCAATGTGACAGCCCTGGAGAAATTGAAGGAGACAGTTGAAATGGAAACCTCCAGGAAGAGAAAAACTGGCTTCAAGTCTTCTTTGAGTGGCGAAAGGAAATGAAACACAGCAGCCTCCAAAAGAAAATGATTAGTGAAGCAAGTTTTGTGGGCACTGCCTGAGAGTTCAAATTTGTGGTTAATGCAAAGCAAGTTCTAGTGGCTAAAAGTAATGACGTGAGTTGGTGCAAACTGAAGGAAGTCCTGGAATATAAGATGAGGGATGCTTTGTAAACTTTAGTATATCCAATATACACAGAATTTTACATCCACCTTTTGTATATTCAGTACTCCTCTCTTCCCTTTCTTATTTTTCCAAATAATAATAATTTCTTGGAAATTTGTCCTCGTATTTTTTCTGGGGACTGATTGCATAAAATTGCCTAAAGACAAAATTGAAAACTTTTCCTCCATGGAATCACTTCTCATTGCGACTAGTTAACAGAATTACCATCCTACCTTCCCTAAAGAAAGACTCTTCACTTTCTGAATTCCAATCAAGGAGTTATTGGTTCTTGGACTTGCACGTTTGGTGAAGTGATGTTGTTGCCTCGTGTTAGTACCTTTCTTGGTTAAACAAACGTTCCTCAATATTTGTCCAAACATGAAACATGGAGGAAAAGGAGAGAATAACATTGACCATCTGCAAACATATATTACAAATCCCAGTATCTAAATATTGCATCTTTCTTTTAGTTTTCTCCAATATCTTAAAAACATATCTAATAAATATTGAATCACTTTGTATAAACGCAATATTTCTTTACCTAGATAGTGTTTTTTTTTTTTTCAGACGACTTCATATCCGCGATTCTCCAATATAATATCTTGAATATATATCTAAATTATTCATACACTAAAATATAAAATTTTAAAAATAAGTTTATTATGACAGACTTATTGACGATCACTTTTATTATGACCAACTTATCATGTAAAAGTGATATGAATAATATTGCACAACTAATTATTGGACTTATAGGCGTAGGTAATTGACAGGATATCGTTCGTCTCATTTTAGGTTAGTTTGCCACTCAAAGATGATTTACTTTCTTCTCAGAAAACTTCCCGGGTTCTTATCAAAATATTAAATAATAATAATAATAATAATAATAATAATTCCGTGTTAATCATTAATCATCCCTTAACCCAAATAGATGTTGGATAATAATTAAGATTTGCCAAAGCATATATATATTGATCCTCAATTCCAGAAGTAAGTAAGAGGAGCATACTAATATGAACTATATAATTTTTTGTGTGACTTTGTACAGCATAAAGTTACATAATGCATGTCTCATATTCCATATCTCATCAGCTCAGCTGGTTTGGTCATCTCACTAATTCTTCATGGCCATGTTAGTTGAACCAAAACAAGAAAATGACAGAATATAAACAGGGCCTCAAAAAGACGGCTGCAGCTCAAATATATATGTCACACAATAACGCCTTCAAGGCTAGAGCAAGCTTTCAGCTTTTATTTGTTGATCATCTTCAAGGCTCAGTTTCAGTGACCGAACATCGAAAAAGCCCGATGAACCTCCTTGAGAAAGTACTTAGACTCAGTACCAGCAGCTGCAGCAGCAGAAGCAGCAGAAGCAAAGCTAGGTGGTGATGGTGTGGAACAAGCACAGCCCTTGGATGATGATGAACTGATGAGAGAATCATTTGAGGTATTAGCATATTCTCTCTCCTCCTCCTTGATTGTATCCAACACCTTTGAGGTTCTGTGCCTCATGACACTCACAAATTGTGGTGGTGCCACCTCTGTAATGAACCTTGCTAGCCGTGAATTTGCCATTTTTCCAAAGGAAAAACTAATTAAATTTAGAACTTTAGAAGTGAAAAAGTAGCTAAGAGAAGAAAACCCAAGAGAGAAATGAGCTTGTAGAAAACGGGTTGCTTGTCAAATTTGAACGTATGAACACAACTTATTTATAGATAAAAATTCATAACCTAAATTTATTAGGCTTACACTCAGCCACTAGTCACAGTCCAACAATGTTAAATCAGGTTTTAATATCTAGTGCCGCCTCTTGCTTTTGACATTAATTGGGATGGCCTGCCGTGGGACCCACGCAATGGTAGGTGTCAATGCTTGGATGGAGATCAGATATCTCCTGCAGATATGCTTTGTGTTGGGGACGATGGCTTCCAAAATTGCACTTTTCCCGGCTGAACTGGGAGTAGCCATTGGCCTTGCTACGTGTTAGTTCATATGAAGCTACTTATCGGCAGATTGATGCTGACAAAAACTTTCTTGAGGACCTTTCTTTGATCCGAGAAAATATGGTCCTCCATTTGGTTGGCTCAAATTAAATTAGGGTGAAATGTTAGGAAAATATCCTAATCATTGTTTTACTAGTACGCATGTACGTACCGTGTTTTTTAGGCTGACAATGACTTTGATAATCAGTTTAGTTAGCCCATCAAATTATGTGATTGCAATTAAGCTTAACGATTAATTAGTCTATAGTTGTGTTAAAAGTTTGAACCCGGCTATTAGAGGTACATTTGTAATTAATCGGCTTTGTTTGTTGGTGAGGCAACATCTAGATGGATTATTGGTTAAATAATCCGCTTTGAACTTATGTTTGTTTCGAGTGAAGCATTGGCAAAAGAATGTAGAAATTCTTGTACACTGCTTATTATCAAAATATGGGACCCATATGTGAGCTCTTACATATGAGTCTCACGTTCAAGATAACGGTACAATATTCGGTAGTCTTATTCAAGACTGCTCGACAAAATGACCTAATTTGTTTGCTAGCACTTGAGTGATTTCAAACTATTGGTAAAGTATGAGGCTTATATCAGAAATCGCCAATGTGAGTCTGCATCTCGAATTTTTGTTCAAAGAGTGAGCGATTCACCATATCAAAACTCCCGATTACTTTTATTGCAAGTGAACATTTCGGATGGGCTATATATCATTGGGCATGTAATGAATAGAAGCTTGATTATCACCTTGGCTAGACTTCCCAGCTAGCCCATGATCCAAAATTAAATGCTAACCTATCCCAATTATCCTAAAGTGAGTTGCAAAATAAAAGAGAGTCATACAGATCAATTTATGTATGGTCCTACAAATCACATGCTAGAAAGTGTAATTAGGAAGAAATTGAAATTTCAAAGGATATGGATGCCAAAACATTTGGCCCCATCATCATCATCTTCATTTAGCTGGTTTGGCACTTCAACCATTTTTGACCATATAGTTTCAATTCCATCAATTTTGCCATTGTAGTTTTGTATTTGTAGCAATTCAAGGACATGTTAGTATTCTCGTCAATCTCTTTAATGATGCAAGGGACAATTTAGTGAACCCAAAACCCTTGAGGGCTCGTTTAGTACACATGACTGTCTTGGCATGGACTATGCTTAGAGACTGGCTTGGCTTGGTCTAAGTTGAATAACACTTATCCTGCATTTGGTGTATACTTGGACTAGGACTAGAATTTTTTTATTTTTTTAAAAATATCTATATATATGTATATATGTATTTTATAATATATATAATATATATGTATATATACCTACATATAATATATATGTATATATACCTACATATAATATATATACATATATATATACATATATATATATATATGTATATACATGTATATAAGTATATTATAATAATATTATATATTTTAAATAATATAAACGTACATACATATATATATAAGTGTATATAGGTGTATATATGTATATTATAATATACATGGGTATAATACATATACATATATTTATATATATGTATGTATATTATAATATATAATATATATATATGGGTATGTTATAATAATAATAATAATATACATGTATATACGTGTATATATGTATGAAATTCTCCCAGTCCAAGCCAAACTTGTGTACCAAACGACTCCTGAGAGTAAAAGATTGTCTGAAATTCTCCCCATTTCCTATTAGGGCTCGAAATTCAACCACTAATCCCAATTCTTGAATAACCCTAAACCCAGATGACTAATTTCAAGCCCTAATATGAAATTAGGAGAGTTTCAGACGAGTTTTTATGCTCAAGAATTTTGGGTTGAAGAAATTGCCCCTTGCACTGTCAAAGAAATTGACAGGAATACTAACTTGTTCTTAAATTGCTACAAATACAAAACTACAAGATCAAAATTCATGAAATTGAAACTATAGGGTGAAAAATAGTTGAAGTGCCAAATTAGAGTGAACAAAAGTCTCATATAACCTATATATATATATATATATATATATATATAGATTGGTTTTGTCTTAGTCAACATACCTACATTTGTCTACTTTCGCTTTCTTCCTGGGTGAATTAATTGCTTCTTATCCGATCCATGAACAGTCACGCTTGGAGAAAAGTGTTAATGGTCCAAATTCACCCTAATTTCCACGCTCTTTTCTTTTTCGTCTACATCAGACATTCCCATATTCAGAGGCCTTTTCTGGTTCCTTCCACCTATTTTCTCCAGACTTGGCACTTGCCAAAGAGATCATGATAAAACAAAGAATTCATGACCTAAGAATACATGAATTACATCGTAAAATACAGAAAGAATTAGAGGAAAAAAGAAGAAGAAGAGGATTATTATTGTTCAAATCTGCCTTAATATGGATCAACTTTGAGAAGCCATCATTGATTTGTTAATTATGATAACGGATCTTGTTAGCATCCAGTTTATATGAAATGGAGTAGCTTAGCAAACCACATTATCTGATACGTTATGTGTTAACTACAAACTGATTATCATAATAATGGTTGTAATAAGTTGATAGATCGATATCTTATCTATCATATAATGTTATAAAAATGTGATCCAAGCATCTAAATTAACTATTTTGTATCATTCTGCAATAGAGAAGAGCTTCTTTGCACTTGGGATCGATGCCAGTTTGTAGTATCGATGCCAGTTTGTCGTATCAATGCCAATTTCACATCGCAAAATGACTATATTGCTACGTCACACACATGGCTAGCCATCATCCAAGACCAAGAATGCAATTGCTCCTCACGTACGTTTCTGCCGTATGAAGTAGGGCACCAATAAATGCAAAAAGCTATAGTAAGTTAAAGAAAATTTTATTTTCCAGTGACAATGAGTTTTGTAATGCACAAGTTGGTCTATAGTTAAGTCTGTTTGAGACCCAAGTTCCAAAACGCCAGAAAGAAAAGGGCAACAATCTGTCATGGCCCACCTTACCCAGATTGTCAAATGAGACCGCAAATATTTGGATAAAAAAGAGCCCCAATTGAGTAGCTCCAAGATTTGCATTTAATTCATAAAGTAAGTAGTATTCACATGTTCATCTCCTTGACAACAAGGTTCTTACAACTTGGCAGCAATGCCTCTGTTTTTCCATCATTTACATGGAAAATTCCCAAAATGATATCTTGACAAGACAGAGAAAGAAAATAAAAGAAACATACAGGAACATGCACGCATGCATATATGCCTACAGAATTAATTAATTTAATTATTCTGTAATTAGAAAATTATTTCTTCAAAGAAAGTTGTAGTTGAAGCTGCCCTCAGTCATATGGGGCGGCTGAAAGATAATGATATATAGGTCCCTACCAGCACGACCTTTATCTAAAAAGTTCACTTACGCAACTCATATTTCCTGATATTTTGCTACATTCATTCATATTTTTCATAAGTCCCAGACCCTCTATATAAATCGAGCACAGCATACCAAATTCCTTACATATAGCTGCCTTTCCTCTCATCAGCCAAAATGGCCAACTCTACAGAAACAGCTTTGGAAGGCCTCCCACGGCTTCCAATCATCAGCCAAGCTTCCAAGGCTGAAACCTCCCGACTGACCCCATTGTCTGCAGTTGCACCCTCTCACTTTCTTCCACTACTTAAACATTCTAGGGTGCAAGTTCATATGCCTCTGGACACAATCCATGAGGAAGAACCAGCGGACGATATTAATATTATTGTTGAGAATAATCCTGAGATAAACTATTCTCTCCCTCAGGCTTCTTCACCGGCATCATCGCTCTTGTCGTCGCCGTCGACATGCTTCCTGCAAGTGATGAACAAACCTCTGTCGTCGTACAATCACACTAGTTCAATTGCATGCCATGGGCAGTACTGTGCTTAGGGAAGAAATCAATATAGACCCATAATTAGCTAATTAATGCTTCCTTTTTATGAAGTCTTTAATTAGGTTTGTTAATCATATATATGCTTTCCATGTTTATGCATGGAAGCCAAAGTGTATGCTTTCCATGTTTATCATTTTGGTACCTCGCTGGAAGCCTTTTTTTCATTGTAAACTGGTAATTCTAGTTGTATCGTGTATAAATTAAAAATTAAGAGCCCGTTTGATAACCATTTCAATTTTAGTTTTTAGTTTTCATTTTTCATTTTTCATTTTTTGAATATAGAGAAAAAAGAGGGAGCATGAAAGTGAGAATGAGAGTGAAGATGAGATTGAGAGGGAAAATGAGAGAGGGGATGGGAGGAAGGAGTAATTTTAAGTGAAAACAAAAACTAAAAATTGAAATCAATTTGAAATTGTTTTCACTTTTGTTACTCCTCCCTCGCATCCTCCCCCTCTAATCCTCTCTCTCAATCTCGTCCTCACTCTTCTATACTATAGCATAAAAAGTAAAAATTAAAAATTGAAATTGAAATGATTATCAAACGGGTGACAATTTATAATTTGTAATATTTCCTAAAGAATATTTTAAATCTAGAAACTCCTTGAACCAAAATCTAGGGATATCATGCACCAGCCACTTGTGATCGCAAAACCTAAACACGCGGTTTTGTGTTACGCTGTTTTACCAATTTGGTAATTACACGCTTAGTTGTTGTGCGTTGTAACGTGCTTTTGCCATTTTGGGTTTCACTCCGCGTAAAACTGTAAAAATTCAAATCTATCCATCCCTACATTCTCTCCAAACGTTGCTCATCCCATGACGTGGCCTCATCTCCACCGCTGATTAGCTATAGCAAGGCCAGCCCACTACCCTATTTTTGCACCTCTAGTTCCATCTCAAACCTTCACTCACTTCATCTATATATACAATGCATCACAAACCCTTCTCTTCAACCCAATACCATTCATATAGCAATATTACGTGTTGATCAAGCACATCCACCTCTGATTTTATTTTTCCACATTGAGATTTGATTTAGTGAGATATTCATTATGGGTTTGATGGCAAAGGAATTGAGGTACATGCATAACTGGGGCGAGGTGGCCCCAGCACTTGTTATACCTCACGAGAAGCCCTCCAATAATATTTCGAAATTGGAGACCATTGCCGAAGAAGGATCCGAGAGCTTTGAGATTATGCCAAACGGAGTGGTGTTTCTCTTTCCAGTGTTTCTTTCTTTTTTGACTTATTACTTCATGTTGTATAGGCAGATTGTTTGATTTGTTCATGGGATTTGTTCATGGGACGTTGATCTCATGTAGATGATCATGAAAAAGAGGCAAAATTGTATGTCGAGTAGATTGTATTTAGTAGACTAGAGTTGAGATGTTTTCTCCTCTACAAATACAATGGTACATTTTGCACATTATAAACCATTATTTCATTATTTCGGAAAATTTTCATATCTCTCTTGCTCAATTCTTGCCGGCTGTGATTGAGAGTTATTCCATGAATTTGATGTGTTTTAATTTCAAAAGGGCCAAGCATAGCTCGGATTGAATTAGAGAAAATGATCTAAGATTATTATGATCAAGATACATGATTAAAATCAAGACCTCCTGTCTGTGAATATAAATACTTTTAAACACTTGAGTTATACGACTCTTGTTTTAATAATTTATTTTCTTCCAAATTGTAAGCTTAAAAATGTGAAAACCTTTTGGTTGCCTGGTACATCCAGTTAGCTAATTGACTCACCTATATAATAATTTCAGTGCTTTTCCGAGTTTCCTTTCTATTCTGTTTGGGCTTATTTTTCAAACGATAAAGAGAAAATGCTAAAATCGAAGAAAAAAATGTCCTGAAAGCCCTTTTTTTTTCTTTTTTTTTCTTCTTTTTGTTGAGAACCTAATTGTGTTTGTTTTCATTAAGTAAAATTGAGAACTTCGAATTTTGAACTGCTATATATATATGCGCTCTTTTTTGAAGTTATAATCTTTTTTTTCTTTTTCTTTTTTATTCAAAACACACCTAGTCTAGCCGGGCGGCTATACTATTTATATATATATAAAATGAGGACCCGCCTGGGGCCTGGGGCCTGGCGCCTAGGGCCATTTCGGAACGTGTCAAAACTAGTATAGCCGAACGGCTATACTTTTTCATTTTTAGTATAGCCGGGCGGCTATACGATTTATAATAAAATAACGACCACCCGCTCGGCTATACTTTTTCATTTTTAGTATAGCCGGGCGGCTATACGATTTATAATAAAATAACGACCACCCGCTTGCTAACGCCTAGAGCCCGTGTCGCCACGTGTTAAACAGTATAGCCGTGCGGCTATACCCGTTTTAAATAGGTGTATAGCCGGTCAGATATATTATTTTTTATAATAAAAACCGTAGTATGGCCAAGCGGCTGTACTATATTAAAAAAAGACCCGCTGGCGCTTAGCGTGGCACGTGTAAAAATAGTATAGCCGCTCGGCTATACTATTTTTATTATAAAACAAACCGACGACCAGCCTCGCCATGTGTTAAAACTAGTATAGCCGCCCGGCTATATGATTTATAATAAAAAATGACCACTGCCTGCCTGGTGCCTCGTGCAAGGTTCAACACGTGTCAAGCTATACTATTATAAATAGTACCGCCGCCTTATTCTCTTTATTTTAACTAGAAGATGGCTACAATTTGCAACACTAGATGGAATGGATCCCTGAAGAAGGTTACGGTTCATGGTCAGGTTTTTCAGATTATAAAGCATCCCTATATTCGATGGAAGTTCCCCTGTTAAGAAATTGATGCTCATTGACAAATATGTTTGATTTGTCAAGTTCGTAAGGAATGAAGGGATCTCTCCAGTAAACTTATTGGAATGCATGGTCAATACTTGTAATGATCTTAAGGATCCAAGCTCAGATGGTATAGTCCCGGTTAACTCATTTTCTGAAACTCCAAAATGGGTTAACGACTTCAGCTGAAAAATGGAAAGTGGGATTGTGGAATTTAGCCTGTTCTTGTACAATCTCAATTTTTCTAAGTGCACCAAATTTCCAAACTCCGAAGGAATGCCTCGGGTGAACGGATTGACATAAAGTTCAAGGTTAACAAGCTTCTTACAACGACCTAGTTCATGAGGAATGTGTGAGAAATTTAATATTATATTTAATATTAATTTTCTATTTGAATGGAAATTAATAAAATTCATTGGGTTAAAGACATGACCCTTGGGTAAAGACATCTTCAATTGGGGGGTGACAACTCTTCAAACTAAGGGATACATTGTTTGGGGTGACAACTCTTCAAGACCAAAAGATGCACTGTTTGCCTTTTCTGATTGGGATACCTTTTTGGAAAGGGTATTTCATCATCTATAAATAGAGCAATCCTCCTGCAGTTTTATTAATTCAATCAATTCTCTAGATACATACTTTCATATATAGAGAGCATTAGAGTTTGCATAAAGAGAGTTTCCTGCATAATTTTGGTTCAAAGTTCCTTGTGAATTGCAGTGCTTCTTTCATAAGGAGGGGAGTCGTTGTATCCTGGGAGGCGAACGCTAGTGAACCATAAGCACCAGTGTGGGGCGTAATTCGTCTTAAGGTCAGAGTGTCCAACACTTGCCTCGACTCAATTAAGGTTCTTTTAATTACATACTACTGTTGTAAAAATTTGTTTTGTTTGTATTGTTTATTTGTTTATTTTATAGCAATTTAGCACTATTATTTCCTACAATCTTAAGACGAATTATTATGGTGTAGTTGCTATATTTTAATTGTTTGTTTTGTTAACCGTTGCATCTATTTCACTAGTTGGTAAATTCATGGTCAACATGTGAAGAATAAACTTGAATCAAGTGGGTTGTAAATTTTTTTTTACAATCTAAAATTATGTATGCATGTTGGACCATTTCCTGTCTATATAAAATGAAGCCATTGTGTCTGGACGTGATCCAACTAGAAATTTGATTTTCAGTTTCTAACGGTTATAGGCTGTTAAATCCATTTGTTGGGCTTCTGACTGTTCATATAAATTTTGCATTCATAAATGATGCATGGATTATGCAGATCAAATACATTTAGAAGCATATAGTGCTTGTTTCTAGTTACTTATATAACCGTATGTTTATGAACCATTGGGTTGACATCAAGATACGCAATTGATATATTGGATTGCATATAGAAAGATTGCAAATATTTAGTTTTTGCAAATTTTCTAAAGAGGGAAAACATGTCAGTGTATTATCCATATTTGACAAACACAATTGACGAATACTTCCAAGAAGAGAAGTAGTGTTGAAATGACCAGAAACATGTATTTCTCCGTCTTACAAAGACAACAACTGAAATGTGGGGATAAAGCCCTATTTTGTAGAATTAAGTTTCTAATTACGAGGCTTCAAACTACAATGGTCTGTATGAAAGGGAAAATTTCCATTAAAAGGAAATGATGAGTAAAGTGGCTTCGAAATTTCCTAAAGGATATTCATATGTGTAACAAAATTACACAAATGTTGAGAATCCGAAAATGTGGGGGTCTATTGCAAAATTGCACTAGACGTAATATGCAAAGTTAAGGTATGAAATTTCATTGGTAGTTTAATAGCAACCACAATTGTAAGAGAATTGTGAGGGTGGCTTAACTATCTTTGTAATCTCATATTTGTGTAAGAATGAAAAGTACTTTGCTCTTTAAAAGAGAAGAATAATGTTTATTTTAAGGTATAAAAAGGTTGAAGACCCTACAAATACCTTAAATGTGGGGGAAGTCCACCGAAGAGTTGGCAAATTACTTAGTAATTCCCAACAAAACACATGGAGGAATTTTTGAAAACAACTACTCTCGAATGAATATAATTTCATAAGATGGAATGTGCACACCATCAGTTCATAGTCAACCTAGTGGATCCAATATTTAAAGGTCAGACTAGAGAGTTAGTTGATCATCGAGGGGAATGGGAGTATAAGCCTAAATATTTAAAGTCTCCATAGTGGATACCCAACCTAGCTGACTGGAGATCCCAAGATCTAGGTTCAAAAGGGACAACCAAATTATGGATGACTAAGTAGTAGCACTGCTGAGATTACATCTCCTACCCATATCCTATGATGATACAGTGTTGTATGAAATGTGTTTAGGTTAAGCTATGCTTTTAATGATTCCTATACCTTGATTATCCGAGTAAGATATGAGAAGATATTACCAATAGGAAATCACCTATATAAGTGTGAAATAGGGCCGTTTCCATGAGAATTTTTAGGGCTAAATTCTCTAAAGCACTTATGAATGCCAGGAGTTGCTCAGGGCCAAAACGGCACAACCGATCGAACCAGATATGTCTAGAAGGGTATTGTGTGAGTATTATTGTCTGGGTTTACACAAACGGCTGAACAGTTCAAGACATCACGTTCACTGATTAGCCAAGTAAATCCGATAGTACTTCACTATGGAAGGTTCAAAGCCAAAAGCTACCTATCCAGATGCCATATTCTTCTAATAGGAACTCTCTCTAAGTCTGCATTATCATTTGCATATTGTTGAAACTAATTTCCATTCATGTGGGGGATTGTGAGAAATTTAATATTATATTTAATATTAATTTTCTATTTGAATGGAAATTAATAAAATCCATTGGGTTAAAGACATGACCCTTGGGTAAAGACATCTTCAATTGGGGGGTGACAACTCTTCAAACTAAGGGATACATTGTTTGGGGTGACAACTCTTCAAGACCAAAAGATGCACTGTTTGCCTTTTCTGATTGGGATACCTTTTTGGAAAGGGTATTTCATCATCTATAAATAGAGCAATCCTCCTGCAGTTTTATTAATTCAATCAATTCTCTAGATACATACTTTCATATATAGAGAGCATTAGAGTTTGCATAAAGAGAGTTTCCTGCATAATTTTGGTTCAAAGTTCCTTGTGAATTGCAGTGCTTCTTTCATAAGGAGGGGAGTCGTTGTATCCTGGGAGGCGAACGCTAGTGAACCATAAGCACCAGTGTGGGGCGTAATTCGTCTTAAGGTCAGAGTGTCCAACACTTGCCTCGACTCAATTAAGGTTCTTTTAATTACATACTACTGTTGTAAAAATTTGTTTTGTTTGTATTGTTTATTTGTTTATTTTATAGCAATTTAGCACTATTATTTCCTACAGAATGTTCCCAACAAAGGAATTCCGAAACAATAGAAGTGATTCTAAATTTGACAAGTTCCCTAGCTCCCTGGGCAGTACACCTGAAATTGTAACTTTATATACTGAGCCAAAACCACCAGTGCCAAGTAAGTTGCTTTCATCAAATCCATTCGTCGCCCTCAGAAGTTCAAGGTGTGAAACTCTTCTCCAAAGAAGTCGAGGTAATAAGGCAGTCTCTGTTGCAACTTCCACTTTCCTTTTCCTGCGCAGTATGAACATTGATACAGAAACCAGTAGAAGTATTGCTGATATGATCCCTGGAATAATATATTTCAATTTGGATGTTCTAGCTTTCCTTGAATTTGGTTGAAGTGTACTATTTTGGCATGGTGGAACATGGAGTCGGGCTTTACCACAGAGAGCACCAATCGATACCTTTTGTTTTAAATATAATATATTTACATAGTATATACTACGATATTTCTTTTTTTAAAAATAGTATAGCCGAACGGCTATACCATTTTGACACGTGGGCACTAATAGCTTGACGGATCTTTTTTTATATATAAATAGTATAGCCGCCCGGCGCAGCTATACTAGGTTTTGGACACGTAGGCGCCTACTCGCTGGGAGGATTTTTTTAAAATTTATAAATAGTACAGCCGTCCGGCTATACTCGATTTTTTTATTTTTAAAAAATAGTATAGCCGCGCGGCTATACTCTGTTTTTATGTTTATCATGGAAAGGTGTAGCCGGTCGGCTATCTTTTTGACACGTGGGCGCCAACGTGTCGAAACAGTACAAACGAGCGTCGTATAGCCGGACGGCTTTACTGGGCTTTTTTGTTTTTTAATAAATAGTATAGCCGCTCGGCTATACGCTTTAAATACCATTTTTCTTTTTTATTTTTTTTCCCCACGATTTTCGTTTATCGATATGAGTAGTTTAGAGTGTTATCCATTACTATTTGGCTATTACCCCAGTCTCCATTGTCTCTTTTTGATTTTTTACTTTTACAAAGTTATTACCGATATAAGCAATTTCATGTTTAATACTGTATTACACACGTACATACATATTTTTCAATAATACATATGTGTTATGTACACGTCTTAATGACTCGGTAAAATTCACTTTTTAAAAAGCAAATGTATAATAGTTGTATTGTACATGTACATATGTATTTTTCATATTTAATACATGTAATTTTTTTTTTGTTGCAAAATTTACATATTATATGCATAATTCTCACATAATATTAAAGAAAAATAATATATTTTAAAAAATATAAATAAATTATATTAAGATATAACATAGTGGCCGGTTGGTAGTTCCAACGGTCACCTTCTTAGATTCATCAAAGATACAGTACTGGAGGACAACGATGCCATCGTAAGGTTTCCGAGCCACACAGACATGAACTTCACCACCATTGTTGTTCAGCATGATGTCGCTGGCTTGGAGGTTAGAGCTAATCTCATAATGGATGATAAGCAATCCCTCCTGCTCACAAAATCACCATCTTCCTCTGTCCCAAGTAAATCGGCATCAACAACTTCAATAATTGCAGCATCTGGAAGTAGTGAATTTGCAATCCATTGCTTTAAATTCATCTCCCCAACAAACATTTCATCAGTTGGCTTCCTTCTTGTGAATGTCTCCATTAGTACAATACCGAAACTATACACATCTCCTCTGGTTGAAATGATTCCTTCCATTCCAAACTCTGCAATATTATATATGTGAATTTGGTTATATATGAAGGAAAATCATAAGGTCACCTGGTTCATAATGAAGGACAACATATATAAAATTGAAATGTAAACAAGCAACAGTACATCACCTGGAGCCATATACCCAATTGTGGCAAGGGTCATGGTTTGGGTCATAGAATCTCCTTCACCTAAGAGTCTTGCAATGCCAAGATCAGCAACATGTGCAACCATATCATCATCAAGTAGTATGTTGCCTGGCTTCACATCACAATGGACAACATGATTCGGACCATGATCATGATGAAGGTATTCCAATGCGGATGCAACATCTGTCACTATATTCAACCTTTGTAGGATATTCAAAGGAGAGTTTTGATTTTGAGAGTACAACCACTTCTCAAGGCTCCCATTAGGCATGTATTGTAGCACCAAGGCTTTGAAATCAGGTTGACTGCAACAACTGATGATTTTGATAAGATTTCGGTGACGAATATTGCTCAGCACATCAGATTCACTATCAAAACTCTTGAAAGCCCCTTCAATCTGTAAATTGAAAACCTTTACAGCAACATCTATCCCATCTGAAATTGTGCCTTTGTATACTGAGCCAAAACCCCCAGTGCCAAGTAAGTTGCTTTCATGAAATCTATTTGTTGCCCTTAGATAGTTGGTTGTTGGTGCGCGCCTGATAGCTGGTTATTTTCCATATTAAATACTTGCAGTGCAGATAAGTTGAAGATTGCAGCAGGCATGGAACCTGAAAACTGATTACCAAAAATATTGAAGGCTTGAAGTTTGGATAAGGACCCGAACCACACTGGAATGGTTCCCATAAAATTGTTGAATCCGAAGTTAATCAACTGCAGTCCGCGTAAACGGGCCAATTCCTGGGGCAAGGTACCATGGAAACTGTTATTTCTGAAGTGCAGCTTAACAAGAAATGAGAGGTTGTCTAGATGGGGAGGAATGGTGCCTGTGAGGTCCATGTAAGAAAGGTTCAAGGCTGTGACTCTAAGGTGGCGTACACCGCAAGTAACGCCCACCCAGTTGCAAATAGAGGTAGTGGTGGACCATTTAGTGGTGGATCATTGGTGATATGGGATTTGAGAGCAAGAAGAGCAGACTGATCTGTGGTGAAGTTGGTAATTCGTGCTGCTACTGGGCCTTTAGTTATACACAGCAGTAGCAACGTTATTATTGTCAAGAGGAAACCAGGTTGTCTCTCCATTGGATTGGAATGGACTGCCTATTGACTGTTGCTGGACAAGATGCGTGCAATTGTAGAATTCTTTGTTAAACTGATTGGCTTAGGAAGGAATTAAGTTCGAAGTTTAAATAGCTTTTAAATGATCTGAAAGAAAAAGAATTTTCATTGCCGGGGGTTTCATGTAAGATGTTGGTTTTATTATTTTAATTTTTTTCAAGTCACTGTCAAATAATAAACTACTGATACAGCGGCTTCCATGTTCCATTGTAGCCTGTTGGTTTTTGTTATTTCCCTGCTTTGTCCAAGTCAATGTTAGACCTATATTCTCCTAGTATTGAATACAGTTCACGAATCACAAATATATTCCTTAAATATGTCTAACTAACATAGTTTATAAAATTCCTACGAGTAAGAAAAAAGACACATGTTTTTCTTAATTAAACTATAATATGTATAATAACGTATAAATTCCGGTGATGCTAAGCTTCATAAACAATTTCGTGTATCTTCTAGAAGCCAGAGAGTCGAACATTAAACAAAGATGGACAATTAGCTCTCCAACTATTAATTTCATGTGGATGAACCAAAGTCCTTGTAATTTATAGCTCTCCAACTCCAAGTGGTCTCAGGGAGATTGCCTTCTTTTTTGGTGAAGTGAAGTGAGAGGGTACTTGGTGTGTGCCTAGGCCAAGAACTCCAGACTCTGTACTGCAGGACTTCTTAACTTCGTTTGTGGAATATTAAAAGATTGCAGTAAGATACTAGAACATGGTTCATATACTCTCCAAAAGATAAACCATGCCTCATTTGCCATGAATCTTTACTATAAGACCGATGGACACTACAATTGTGACTTCAATGGCATTGACCTCATCATCGTGACTAATCCAAGTAAGCCAAACGATACACTCCAAAATGTGTTTGACTTTTTGGATTTACCTCATTGCCATGATTCTTACAAAATGTGTTCATGATCATGTGTTGCAGGTTTTGGTGATTGCATCTATGCCTGAATCTGACCAAAAGGAAAATGGTATTTGAATTTACTCATGAATGGGAGGGGAAGAATTATAAAAACCAACTTGATCGTTCTGCAGAATGCAAATCTAATTCTAATGCAAGAAACCTCAACTGGTGGAACAGATAAAGGGAAAAGTTAGATGTCTTTAAAAAGGAAGAAAAGTTTGGATGTCTTCATATCTCTTTCCACCAACTCTCCAAATTTTCTCAGGATCCAAGGTTGACAGTTACAACCTTCCAAAAAAATTTTAATGGAGAATTCTGACCAAAGAAAGCTCAAGCCCAGGCAAAGAAAAGTGTTACACTCTTTGAAATTTCTGTTTAACTTGAATTCGGAATTATATGATAGGGAAGACTGGAATTAATTGAACCTTGGTTGTAAGTTATAACCAAACCAAAGATGCTGAGGCAGGCAATTTATTGTGGGTAACAGGTGGCCCAAAAGTACAAATGCCAGCCTATATACAATCTGACTGTAATGGATCATATCAGATTGTTACTCAGTTGTTCTTGCATGATCATTATGTGTCCTCCTCTGCAGCACTGCTACAAATATCCCATCTTCCTCTTCATGAATTAGTTAACCATAGAAATTAGACTACTTTGTATAACATAGCAGCAATGGCTAAGCTATCTCTGCCAGGTTCTGTTATTTCTCTCCTGCTTCTGTTCTTCTTCTCGGGTACGGTAGAGATTCGTGGACTCTTAAGCTGCAAAGTTGATGTTTTTTTTTTTCAACAACTCTATAGAGCATTCCACATTGTTGTAATTTCTTTCCCCCTTTTCTGCTCTCTCTCTACATTTTCAACTATGTTCATCCATCGCTCTTTTTTTTTTTTTACAGGTAAGAATTAAAAAGAACAATTTTCAAATTAATTAGCAATTAATTTACATATATACATGGTGATACATGGTATTGTAGAAAGCTTGGTGTGTGGCAAAGCCTGCAGCACAACAACAAGCACTGCAGTCAGCTCTGGACTATGCCTGTAATATGCGGATTGCAGCCCTACAAAGAAAGTAGGTTCTTGCTACGACCCGGATAGGCCAGTGCACCATGCCTCATTTGCCATGAATGCTTACTACCAGAAGATAGGAAGAAACCAATGGAATTGTCATTTTAAAAATACTAGTCTCATCTCCTTGGCAGATCCAAGTAGGCCTTCAATTTCATAATAATAATTTGTTTCAAAAGTTCAGACTTTCTTTTTCAGCAAATTAAACATTTTGGTTCTATACCATTTTTGCAGGTTACAATCCCTGCTGCCAATTTGTGAGTGGTATGTGTCTATAACTATAATGAGTTTTGCACATTTTCATAAGCAAAAATATTCTTCTGATAATACTCTCGGTACCCAGATCCGCCAATTTGCCAGATGCATAGGGGCTTTCCAACGCAGCAACACAAATCTGAGCAACCTCCTCTCTTGATATATTACCCTGCATATATATATAAATACTATAAATCATAACATTCAGATATTATTACTATTAAGGGAAAGAAAGAGCAATACATGTCATCACAGGCATACAACAAAGAGAGAATAGTGATCTTCTATTTGATTATATACCGTTATATTGTCTCCTTGGTCAAAAATGAGATCTGCTCCGGCAAGCTCCTCAGTTAATGCACAAGGCCTCACAATTGTATATGGGATTCCACTTTCCCATATTAAATCCTCCTCCTGCTCCAAAACTTATCAATGTACGAGATCGAAAGAGCTAAATCCGACACAGAAAAAGAAAAAGAACAGAAAAGAGCTAAGAAGTGGTATTTTGATACACTGATTATATATAAAAATATCAAACAGCTTGCACTGAATTAGTATGAAACCTTCAACTTGAATGTCAGGATAAAATCCAATTCCTTGTTTAAGTGAACAGCAGGAGGTTGTTTACTTAGATCAAGTTCAGGCCTGTCAGGTCGGGTAACTCCTGCAGAACCTAAGTGTACGAACCTATTCGGAACACAAGCAAAGAGATTCTTTAAACACTAAAACAGAAAGTGCACCTAGCAGATCAATTATGTTTAGTCATAAGAAGATAATCCAACAAAATGAAAAGAATGTGAAACCTGGGAGTAATAGGGTCTTTTAGATATGCTCGTATGCTCGATAATGGGAGCTTAAATTCCCCTTGCACAAAAGTAGGATTCAGTTTCCTATCAAATTCAAACTTGCTAAACATGAGCTGCCATAATTTTGAATCCCATCAATAAACATAGAAGAAAATGAAGTGAAAGAATAGACTAAAAAAAAGTGGCTGCAGAAATGGGCCTGCAATGACACAATATTGCTGGGGTCAAAAGGTGGTGCTTCAAAGAAGAATCGCTAGGCAGTAGGCTTGAAGAACAAAAGAAAAGAACCAGACCCACCTTGGCACCCAGATCCGCCTAGCGCCGCCTTGACCCTCCTAGCGCCGCCTAGACCCGCCTAGCACCGCCTAGACCCACCTAGACCTGCTTAGCGCCGCCTAGGGCCGCCTAGCACCCCCCAGACACGTTTAGCTCCGCCCAGACCCGTCCTAGCGCCGCCCAGATACGCCTAGCGCCGCCCAGACACGCCTAGCGCCGCCCAGACACGCCTAGCGCCGCCCAGACCCATTTTAAGTCATGTAGATTTGTCCTACAGGACTTTATAATCTTGGTCACTTATGTACGTTCCTGTAGAAGCCTCTGCTTTTCATCTGCTACGAGTATATACACTGCATGAGAGAGAGAGAGAGAGAGAGAGAGAGAGAGAGAATTTATATAAGTTGACTGATTTTCTTCTCATTTCTTGCCGCCCCTTCTAACAACTTTAAACCCTTACTACGCAGCAGCCTCCTCCGCCCACCCAAAACCCATCGCATCACCATCCCTCCTCCCCACCCTCTCACACTTTGCATAAATCTCCTCTCTCTCTCTCTCTCTCTCGCGTATGTGCAGCCATATGGTTCCTACGTGTGTGTGGTGAGAGTGCAATTTTGTGATTTGCCATATTCGCGGACTCATATGGCCTTTTATATAGCCGCGTGGCTATACTCTCCGCGAGCATTTTCCAAAATAGTATAGCCGTTTGGCTATACTCGGGCATTTCTTTAAAAAATTAGTATACCCGCCCGGCGCTAGGCGGGTTCTTTTTTTAAATTTATAAATAGTATAGCCGGTCGGCTATACTCGGGCATTTTAAAAAAAATACGTACAGCCGTGCGGCAGTACTCGTTTTTTTCTTTCCAAAATAATATAGCCGAGCAAATAATATAGCCGAGCGGCCTTACGCAAGTTTTTTTTTTTCAATGATCTAAACTACTCGAATCAGTGCCTAAGCTCCCTACGATCCATTGAAGTGTTCATGATCATGTGTTGCAAGTTTTGGTGATTGCATCTATGCCTGAGTCAGACCGAAAGGAAAATGATATTTGAATTTACTCATGAATGGAGAATTCATGACCAAAGAAAGCTCAAGCCCAGACAAAGAAAAGTCTTAACACTCTGAAATTTCTGTTTAACTTAAATTTGGAATTATATGATAGGGAAGACTGGAATTAATTGAATGGAGAATTCATGATCGTTCTGTAAGAATACAAATCTAATTCTAATGCCAGGTCCTGTTATTTCTCTCCTGCTTCTGTTCTTCTTCTCGGGTATGGTAGAGATTCGTGGACTCTTAAGCTGCAAAGTTGATGTTTTTTTTTTCAACAACTCTATAGAGCATTCCACATTGTTGTAATTTCTTTCCTCCTTTTCTGCTCTCTCTCTCTCTCTCTCTCTCTCTCTCTCTCTCTACATTTTCACCTATGTTCATCCATGGCCTTTTTTTTTTTTTTTTGCAGGGGAGATTTTGATGGTGGTGAATGGACAGGTAAGAATTAAAAAGAACAATTCTTAAAATAATTAGCAATTAATTTACATATATACATGGTGATACATGGTGTTGTAGAAAGCTTGGTGTGTGGCAAAGCCTGCAGCACCACAACATGCACTGCAGTCAGCTAGGGACTATGCCTGTAACTATGCGGATTGCAGCCCTACAAAGAAAGGAGGTTCTTGCTATGACCCAGATAGGCCAGTGCACCATGCCTCATTTGCCATGAATGCTTACTACCAGAAGATGGGAAGAAACCAATGGAATTGTCATTTTAACAATACCAGTCTCATTTCCTTGGCAGATCCAAGTAGGCCTTCAATTTCATAATAATACTTTGTTTCAAAAGTTCAGACTTTTTTTTCAGCAAATTAAACATTTTGGTTCTATACCATTTTTGCAGGTTACAATCCCTGCTGCCAATTTGTGAGTGGTATGTGTCTATAACTATAATGAGTTTTGCACATTTTCATATGCAAAAATATTTGTATAACTTTACTTTCACTTACCCTTTTGAAATTTGTAGGAGGATCTAGACCTCCGCTGCCACAGGAAAAGGAGGTAACCCAAATCCAAACAGTATAATTTAAACCAAGATTTCAAATCATCTAATCATATCAAAATCATTTCAAATGCTTAATTAAACTTAATTAATTACTATTATGCTGTGTTGGGTTTGCAGGATACTTGGTGTGTGCCTAAGCCAGGAACCCCAGACTCTGCATTACAGAGCATCATAAACTTCACTCGTGGAATATTAAAAGAATGCAGTGAAATACAAGAGCATGGTTCATGCTACTTTCCAAATACCCTCATAAACCATGCCTCATTTGCCATGAATCTTTCCTATAAGACCGATGGATGCTACAATTGTGATTTCAATTGCGTTGGCCTTATCGTTGTCGCTAATCCAAGTAAGCCATTTTGTTTGATATAATTGTTAGAGTTCTATGGTGTGTTTGTATATTTTAGAGAGAATGAGCAATGTTCAAAGAAGGAAGAGAAAGATGAGAAGAAAAATGTATGACTCTGTATTCTATCACACTCTATTTGCTTACATGGTGTACTCGGTAGTGAGTAAGGAGAAGTGTTAGTATGAAAATTGTATTGTCATTTCCTAGACTCTAGCATAGGTTGGGAATTAGTGTGTGAATATGTTTTACTGGAAGCTTTGGCGCAACACATTCATTCTGGATCTTTGAAGCATGACTTAACCGATATGAGAAACTGATTTCAGGTAAATCATGACATAATCATGCATTCATTATAGGATTCCTAGTTGGAGTTATTTTTACTCAAGCACTTTTATGTTAGCCCTACTTTTAATAGGATTAGATTTTATCTCTTGAAATTGCTTTCCTAGTTGGACTCTATTTTGATTCAAGTTAAAATCTTATCTTTGTTTGGTCTAATTAATTTGTTTTAGGAGATATTGGTTCTCCCTAAAATAATGGCTATTTGGCATCAATCACTCAGAGTCCATATGAGATCAAATATGATATTCATGATTGAATAGAACTTGTGGTCTGCTGTTTGGCGTGATTACTTAGAACCATATAGGAAGTTTGGCTCTGTAATTAAGTAGGGATCTTAATCTTATATTGTTGATGGGAAGTTTGCATGGGCTGACGAATTGAGGTAGGATTCTATGAGAATCAAATATGATTAATGGCAAGAGATTGAGGACGTGGCTTCGTGCTCTTCTCTTGCAAAAAGGAGATTGTGGTTTGTATAAGGATATGACGTGCTTCTTTGTTTTTGTAACTTTCCCATATTTTGTTTGAGCATCTAAAATTCTTAAGAAAGCTACTGTGCATATTTTTGAGATAAATCATCAAGTGTTCCATGTTTTGCTTGGTGATTTATCAAACACTTTAATCATTCATATTGCATTCATATGCATGTCGGTGACTCATACGATTGAGGGCACCAAGACCGTGGTGGCGGTTTTCCTCCGGCGAGCTTGAAGCAATCGTGGCCTGTATTGCGTTCAACATAAGGAGTGTCGAAGATCATCCCGTGACAGAAGTTGAGTTACGAAGAAGTCGGTAAATATTATCTAGAATGAGTCTAGGATAAGTGTGTGAGTACTTCTTGTAATCATCGTTCTATAGTGGATTTGAGTTGGACTGAGAAGTCCCGTGGATTTTCCCCAGAGGTGGGGTTTTACCACGTAAAATAATTCTCTGTGTGTTCTTTTATTTTAAGCTTTGCACATCTCAGGATTGATAACTCATATCAATCCTGCTTCAAAGGTTGATCAGTATTTATTGCAAAAATTCGAATTAGCTTGTTTAACCTTCTCCAGGCATATATAAATATCCTACAGGTATTATCAATTGGCATCAGAGCAGGTTGCTGGACATACTCAGAAAGATCTAACATACTTAGGATGGATCGTGCCTCGGGCTCAATTGCACATCCACCATATTTTGATGGCAACAACTATGCCGCTTGGAAGGCCAAAATGAAGTCGTTTCTTTGGTCTTTAGATGAACGTGTATGGAGTACAGTGGTTCATGGATTTCCTAAACCCACAAAGAAGATAGGAAAAGGAGATGAAGAAACCACAATCCTCAAAGCTAGAGAGGAGTGGACCACTACAGAAGTCACACACAGCACTAATAATCAAAAGGGGTTAAATGCTTTATTTACTGCTATCTCTTCAGATCAATTTGAATATATATCTGGTTGTGATACTTCTAAGGAAGCTTGAGATATTTTGCAGGTTACTCATGAAGGAACAGATACTGTCAAGGGAGACAAGCTTCAAATGCATACTTTACAGTTTGAGACACTCATGATGGATGAAAATGAAACTTTTTCTGAATTTTATGCTAAACTGTGTGTAATTGTGAATGCTTGTTCGAGTTTAGGTGAAAAAATTCCAGAAGACAGGGTTGTGAAAAAGATGTTGAGATCCTTGCCTCAGCGATTTCAACCAAAGATCACGGCTATTGAAGAGATCCGTGACTTGAACACCTTGAAAGTTCAAAAACTCATAGGGTCCATACAAACCTATGAGATGAAACATCTAGCTCCTAAAAAGAGCAAAAATGTTGCTTTCAAGGTTGTGAATGAAGAAGATGATGGGCATTCAAATGAAGATTGCAGTGATGAGGAATTAACGATTCTCACAAGACGATTCATGAACTTTCTCAAGAATCAAGATCCAAGGAGTCGAGATCATATCTTACCGATAAGTTATAGTGTAAAATGCATATATATATGAGAACCCCACATCTTACCCGTAATTCGTGGAGTAAATAACTTATTTTTGTGAAAACACCGTATCTTAATAGTAACTTATTGTCTAAAAGGCCTATATATCTGAGAACGCAACATCTTACCTGTAATGGATGGAGTAAATAATTTATTTTTCTAAAAACACCAAATCTTAACGGTAAGTTATAGTGTAAAAGGCCTATACATATGAAAACCCCATATCTTACCTGTAATTCGTGGAGTAAATAACTTATTTTTGTGAAAACACCGTATCTTAACAGTAACTTATTGTGTAAAAGGCCTATATATCTGAGAACGCAACATCTTACCTGTAATGGATGGAGTAAATAACTTATTTTTCTAAAAACACCATATCTTACTGGTAAGTTACTGTGTAAAAGGCGTATATATATGAGAACCCCACATCTTACCCGTAATTCGTGGAGTAAATAACTTATTTTTGTGAAAACACCGTATCTTAACAGTAACTTATTGTGTAAAAGGGCTATATATCTGAGAACCCCAGATC
Source organism: Prunus persica (assembly GCF_000346465.2). Lineage (NCBI taxonomy): Eukaryota > Viridiplantae > Streptophyta > Magnoliopsida > Rosales > Rosaceae > Prunus > Prunus persica. Next base: position 4,136,694 of record NC_034012.1, on the reverse strand, counting down.
TTACCCGTAATCCGTGGAGTAAATAACTTATTTTTGTGAAAACACCGTATCTTAACAGTAACTTATTGTGTAAAAGGCCTACATATCTGAGAACCCCAGATCTTACCCGTAATTCATGGAGTAAATAACTTATTTTTGTGAAAACAACGTATCTTAACAGTAAGTTATAGTGTAAAGGGCATATACATCTGAGAACGCAACATCTTACCCGTAATTGATGGAGTAAATAACTTATTTTTCTAAAAACACCATATCTTACCGGTAAGTTATAGTGTAAAAGCCCTATATATATATATATGAGAACCCCACATCTTATCCGTAATTCGTGGAGTAAATAACTTATTTTTGTGAAAACACCGTATCTTAACAGTAACTTATTGTCTAAAAGGCCTATATATCTGAGAACGCAACATCTTACCCGTAATGGATGGAGTACATAACTTATTTTTCTAAAACACCATATCTTACCGGTAAGTTATAATGTAAAAGGCCTATATATATATATGAGAACCTCACATCTTACCCGTAATTCGTGGAGTAAATAACTTATTTTTGTGAAAACACCGTATCTCAACAGTAACTTATTGTGTAAACAGCGTATATATCTGAGAACGCAACATCTTACCTGTAATGGATGGAGTAAATAACTTATTTTTCTAAAAACACCATATCTTACCGGTAAGTTATAGTGTAAAAGGGCTATATATATAAGAACCCCACATCTTACCCGTAATTCGTTGAGTCAATAACTTATTTTTCTGAAAACACCGTATCTTAACAGTAACTTATTGTGTAAAAGGCCTATATATCTGAGAACGCAACATCTTATCCGTAATTGATGGAGTAAATATCTTATTTTTCTAAAAACATCATATCTTACCGGTAAGTTATAGTGTAAAAGGCGTATATATATGAGAACCCCAGATCTTACCCGTAATTCGTGGAGTAAATAACTTATTTTTGTGAAAACACCGTATCTTAACACTAACTTATTGTGTAAAAGGCCTATATATCTAAGAACGCAACATCTTACCCGTAATTGATGGAGTAAATAAATTATTTTTCTAAAAACACCATATCTTACCGGTAAGTTATGGTGTAAAAGGCGCATATATATGAGAACCCCACATCTTACCCGTAATTCGTGGACTAAATAACTTATTTTTGTGAAAACACCGTATCTTAGGAGTAACTTATTCTGTAAAAGGCATATATATATGTCAAAACGCAACATCTTACTCGTAATGGATGGAGTAAATTGCTTATTTTTCTAAAAACATCATATCTTACCGGTAAGTTATAGTGTAAAAGGCCTTTATATATGAGAACCCCACATCTTACCCGTAATTCGTGGACTAAATAACTTATTTTTGTGAAAACACCGTATCTTAACAGTAACTTATTGTCTAAAAGGCCTTTATATCTGAGAACGTAACATCTTACCCGTAATGGATGGAGGAAATAACTTATTTTTCTAAAAACACCATATCTTACCGGTAAGTTATAGTGTAAAAGGTGTATATATATGAGAACCCCACATCTTACCCGTAATTCGTGGAGTAAATAACTTATTTTTGTGAAAATACCGTATCTTAACAGTAACTTATTGTGTAGAAGGCCTATATATCTGAGAACCCCAGATCTTACCCGTAATTCGTGGAGTAAAGAACTTATTTTTGTGAAAACACCGTATCTTAACAGTAAGTTATAGTGTAAACAGCGTATATATCTGAGAACGTAACATCGTACCCGTAATTGATGGAGTAAATAATTTATTTTTCTAAAAACACCATATCTTACCGGTAAGTTATAATGTAACAGGCCTATATATATGAGAACCCCACATCTTACCCGTAATTCGTGGAGTAAATAACTTATTTTTGTGAAAACACCGTATCTTAGCAGTAACTTATTGTGTAAAAGGCATATATATCTCAAAACGCAACATCTTACCCGTAATGGATGGAGTAAATAGCTTATTTTTCCAAAAACACCATATCTTACCGGTAAGTTATAGTGTAAAAGGCCTATATATATGAGAACCCCACATCTTACCCGTAATTCGTTGACTAAATAACTTATTTTTGTGAAAACACCGTATCTTAACAGTAACTTATTGTGTAAAAGGCCTATATATCTGAGAACGCAACATCTTACCCGTAATGGATGGAGTAAATAACCTATTTTTCTAAAAACACCATATCTTACCGGTAAGTTATTGTATAAAAGGCGTATATATATGAGAACCTCATATCTTACCCGTAATTCGTGGAGTAAATAACTTATTTTTGTGAAAACACCGTATCTTAACAGTAACTTATTGTGTAAAAGGCTTATATATCTGAAAACGCAACATCTTACCCGTAATGGATGGAGTAAATAACTTATTTTTCAAAAAACTCTCGAATCAGTGCCTCAGCTCCCTACCATCAATTTCTCCATTGAAGTGTTCATGATCATGTGTTGCAGGTTTTGGTGATTGCATCTATGCTTGAGTCAGACCGAAAGGAAAATGGTATTTGAATTTACTCATGAATGGATAATTCATGACCAAAGAAAGCTCAAGCCCAGACAAAGAAGAGTCTTACACTCTCTGAAATTTCTGTTTAACTTGAATTTGGAATTATATGATAGGGAAGACTGGAATTAATTGAACCTTGGTTGTAAGTTACAACAACCAAACCAAAGAAGCTGAGGCAAGCAATTTATTGTATGTAACAGGTGGCCCAAAAGTACAAATGCCAGCCTATATGCAATCCGAGTGTAATGAGCATATCAGATTGCTACTCAGTTGTTCTTGCATGATCATTATGTGGCCTCCTCTGCAGCACTGCTACAAATATCCCATCTTCCTCTTCATGAATTAGTCAACCACAGAAATTAGACTACTTTGTATAACATAACATCAATGGCTAAGCTAGCTCTGCCAGGTCCTGTTATTTCTTTCCTGCTTCTGTTCTTCTTCTTGGGTACGGTATAGATTCGTAGACTCTTAAGCTTGATGTTTTTATTTTCAACAACTCTATAGAGCATTCCACATTTTTATTTTCATCAATGGCTAAGTTGGTAAGTTGCGCTGTTAAATTAATCCTCTCTTTGGGCGATTCTGCAGAACAAGCTAGCCCTAATCTCATAATGGATGATAAGCAATCCCTCCTGCTCACAATATCACGATCTTCCTCTGTCCCAGGCAAATCGCCAACCACAACATCTATCCCATCTGAAATTGTACCTTTATATACTGAGCCAAAACCACCAGTGCCAAGTAAGTTGCTTTCATCAAATCCATTCGTCGCCCTCAGAAGTTCAAGGTGTGAAACTCTTCTCCGAAGAAGTCGAGGTAATAAGGCAGTCTCTGTTGCAACTTCCACTTTCCTTTTCCTGCGCAGTATGAACGTTGGTACAGAGGCCACAAGGAGTATTGCTGATATGATCCCTGGAATAATATATTTCAAGTTGGATGTTCTAGCTTTCCTTGAATTTGGTTGAAGTGTACTATTTTGGCATGGTGGAACATGGAGTCGGGCTTCACCACAGAGCGCACCATTCGATACCTTTTAAATATATAGTCCTGATCTCTTAGACTACAGAGGTCCAAGAAATTTGTGGTCACTCACCGTTGGATGTAAATTCAACGGTTCACTCACTCTTGCACTGTTTTTAAGAAACTTTTTTGAACCATTAGATTAATATCCAACGGTGGGTGACTACAATCTCTTGGACTCCTGTGGTCCAAGAGATTGGGACTGTTTAAATATAATATATTTACACAGTATCGCCGAGCGGCTATAATAAGGTATTTCCTTTTTTAAAAAGGCTATACCTTTTTACACGTAGGCACCTAATAGCTTGGCGGATCTTTTTTTACATAAATAGTATAGCCGGACGGCTATACTCCGGTTTTTTTTAATAAAATAATGTATCGCCGGGCGGCTATACTTGTTTTGACACGTAGGCGCCTACTCGCTAGGCCGGTCTTTTTTTTTATTTTTTTTATAAATAGTACAGCGGTCCGACTATGCTCAGTTTTTTTTTTAATATTTAAATTTTTAACAAACCTTGGAGATTCCCACTGAGGTTGGAATTGAGCCAGTTAATTTATTGTTTCCCATAGCTGAGGCTATCAAGCTGCTTAAGTTGCCGATATCATCGGGAATCTTACCCCTCATGCTACAGTTTGTTAATTCCAGATATACAAGTGATGTGGAGAGATTCCCAAAGGAAATAGGAAGAGTGTTATTTAATGGATTATTTGACAAGGTCAATCTCTGCAAATTTGTAAGATTAGCCAAACAAGAAAGGAAGTTTGCTTCTGGAGTTGAAGTACCAATGGTCAAATTATTTGTGTGCAGGAATAAACAGTATAGCCGCGCGGCTATACTGATTAAAAAGAATATTTAATCCCAAACATTTCGCCAGCATAGACCTGTTCTGACGAACTGTCATCGGAGAGGTTTTTAAAAAAAATAATAATTTCTTTACCTCTTTTTTTTGACCTACTTGTTTAATTTAATATATGTAATTAGGTAATGTCTTAGCCTTTTTGAATTACTTTAATTAGTAATTATATTTTAATTATTATTTAATATAAAAAATTAAAGAAAAATTCCACAAAATAATTAATTTCTATTTATTTATTTATTTTGAAATCGTTTGCGTGTGTTACTCGAGTCTCTATTTTCCCCTTTTGATTTTTTACTTTTCCAGAGTTGTTACCCATATAAAGATTTTAACACTTTCATGTTTAATAATGTATTTCTCAATTTTAATACACATGTTTTTGACAAAAAGTTCAATAAGACACACAAAATTCACGTATTATACACATAATTCACACATATTATTGAATTAATATAATAAATATTTTTTTAAAAGGTCTAGCCGACGGCTATACTCGTTTTTTAATTTTGTTTAAACCTTAGTATCGCCTCACGGCTCGTGGCGCATAGGCGTTGGGCAGGTATATATATAGTATAGCCGCACGGCTATACCCAGGTTTTCCCTAATTTTTTTTAAATAGTTTTTATTTTTGTTTAAACAATAGTATAGCCGCACAGCCTTACGTGTTTGAAACGTAGCTCAGGGTCGGTCTTTATATATACAGTATAGCCGCCCTTCGTTTTTTCCTAATTTTTTTTCTAAATAGTATAGCTGCCAGGCTTTACCTTTTGGACAAGTGGCACCTAGTCACTGTGCGCGTCCTTTTTTTATATATAAAGAGTATCGCCCCCTTATTCTCTTTATTATAAATAGTATAGCCCGCCCGGCTATACTCGGAGTTTTTTTAATGAAAAGAGTATAGCCGATCGGCTATACTACCGTTTTAATTATAAAATAAATAGTATAGCCGTCTGGTTATACTAATTTTTTAAGTATAGCCACCTGACGGTACATTTTTTCATTTCAATTTTTAACGGCTATACGGTTTTTCATTTTTATTTTAATTATAGCCGGTACTGTTAAATATATTTGTTTTGCAATGTCTTCTAGATTTATTTTTCATCGATTTTTCCTGTGCACCGAGCACTTGTCAAATTCCAAATGGCTGAGAGACATCACACGCGGTTTCCCAAACATGTGGTTTTGTGAAATTTACAACGTTGTAACACGTGAAATTTGCCAAATTTAGAAAGTTCCATAGACTTCTTCAAACTCCATGCATTATGTGTCACCCAACGATTGATGCTCCATGGTCATTTGCCAGCTACCACCTCCTATAATCTCGCATTAATCCCCATTATATATACAGAACACTTCACCGATCTCTTCTCACACGCCAAAAATCTCCAACTAAGATCGTTCATATTTGTGTTAATTACAATTAGCTGAGTAATTAGGCAGTAATATTATTATCTGATTAGAGAGATAATGATGGTGAAGGAGGTAAGCTACATGCAGAACTGGGTGGAAGTTGCACCAACTCTGCTCATAACGCACCAGAAATCTTCAAAGTGTCCAAAGCTGGAAACCATTGTTGAAGAAGGACCAGGAAATATTATGGGGTCTCAAATTAGCATTGAAGTTGCACCGATTTCGAAGAGGGCATTGTTTCTTCTTCCTGTGTTTGTTTCTTTTGTTTCTTATTTCTTGTTGTACAGACAATAGGCCAATTACCAGATGTAAGCGAATTGGAAAGGAAACTGTACATGAAATAGTTTGAAAGATCGAGGGTAGATTCGTCTCTAAAGAGATATATATGAACAGTGTATATGCTCATGGCATTCTTATTGGAAAATCAATGGCAGGTTCTTCGAATGTCTATTGGCCTTTTGCATAGTTATTTTAAGTTTAGAGTTTCACTGGTATTTATACGTTGAAAACTCTTGGCCTGTTTAAAAATATACGTTTCTTTGGTTTTTTTTTTTTTTTTAATACAAACGATATTCTACTTTAATCTAATCTAAACTATGAGGAGGGAGATTCAAACTCGAATGCAGAATAGGAAGCATATCTGCTGCCAACTTGGCTAAGCCCGTGTCTTCTTTGTTTTTGGTTGTTGGTTTTTTGGTTTTCTGAATTATAGGTGGAGAAGGAAAATATAATTTATAAATGAGAATGGAAGTGAGAGATGTGAAAGGAATGGTTTTTGTTTTCATCAATCACCTGTTCTGGTTAATATGTGATGTTGCTCTCGTATTCATATCAAATCAAGCATTTTGTAAAAGCCTTGCTGAAATCAGATTAGCTTCATCTTTTCCATCACAACTTCTTTTCTCTTTTCTTTTCATTTCTCCCTACCAAATCATAAAAACTTCAGGTAACCGTGGAAATGGGAAATAGGAAAACCTCAGTTCTCCACAATTTTCTTCAACTTCGACCCCATTTAGGTTATAAAATGGTCATTTAGAGATTCAACGTTAGGTTTCAAATATCAAAGCCTAAAATTTGTTACTTAAAATCAATCAAAGCGATTAACCAATTTAAGATTATAAATTTAGAGTGCACTCTAAAACCATGCAATAAATGGGATCAAATTTGAAAAAAATTGAGTAAAAATGTGTTCTTTGAACGCGTCATGTCTTAGAATAAATGTTCATCTAATATATGTGTTCTTTTTATTTATTCACCTAATTTCATCTTCTTCTTGCTAGAATGGATTGTATTGTGAATTCCATGTAATGAGCATGGAGCTTAATTTGTGTCCGGCGTTTATTTGTCCCTTCATATATATAATTTCCCATTTGTGGTGGACGTTGGCAAATTAGTCTAGCTATGGTTTATATGCCTAATGGGATCGATCAAGGGAAATTTATAATTTGTTTTGAGCATAATTTTTTCAACCTCTATTTGCCAAGTCTATTGGTATAAGAACCTCACCATGGCCGTTTATGATTGGACACCAGAAATATTTTGAAGGATCATATAATTTCGTTACGCATCTAGAGAGAGAAGAGAAGAGAAGATATGGTACCTTGTGAAAAGCCAATTAATTATATCAATTAATGGCACTAGTACAAAAAGTTCATAGGCTACAAATTCCACCTCACATTGTAACATTGTTTTTGGGTTTTCTTCCTAACACACACGCTGATTACCTTGAGGTAACATAAGACATGAGCCATTCAAATTCTCCACATGCCTCTCTCATATATGCACCATGTCAAGCCACATCTGTGTACAACATGATGTACATAAACCCAGTGAGGAGCAAAGGAAGAACATACAAAGACATCCCCTTTTGCCCACCTTCAAAGCTGCTTTCTGACCCCTCTTCAATTATGGTCTCTAGTTTTGTCAAAACTCTAGAAGATTTTCTTGAAAGGGCTGCAGGTGCAACCTCTCCCCAATTTTGCATGTTTTTGAACCTCTTCCCCATTATCTCTCCAAAAAGAATGCTTTTGAAGATCCTTGCTAGTTCCTTCTTCTTCTTGATTCTAGGAGGAGGAGGAGGATGAAAGAAAGAGGAAGGAACTAGCAATGCAATGGTGTAGGGGGCCTTTGTTTTTAACTAGGAAAGCTATGGGCTAGAGGCATAGGTTTTATAGGGCTCAAATATGATAGGGTCCCAAAAATAGGGTAAGGAGGAAAGGCCTTGGAAAGCTTTGTTAGGAATGTACACCAATCACATATTTGAACATGTCTAAAATCTAAATTTTGCATGAAGGTTGTTTTTAGCTGAAAGGATGCAAAAACCTCATAAAAAATAGGATAAAAATTCATCTTATATGCTGCATTATATATCCTATTCCTGTTTTGTCAGATTTATATATATAAATAGACGACATCAGCATAATTGTGCATGGATCAGATAAGATAAGACATTAAGAATTGAATTGAGTCCCAAGATAGTAAAAGAAAAAAAATATGAAGAAAATGAATCCAGACCTAAACCCAATCTCATCCTAGCTAGTGACTGGGACTGATTTGGGAGGCCTACAGCTCAAACTGACTCTGATTGAAATTTATCAAGCACAAAGATTGCTTTAGATTATTGAAAATAGAAACCAAGCTCCATTCACCCCCATTTGAATACAAAGTTTCATCCAAACTAATTTTTCATCTTATAGTACAAGAATACCGAGAAAACCAGTCATCAATGACTGAACAAATTCTGTAGCATGTACAACATGTAACTAGCTCGAATGCTGTTTTTCTTCTATATTACACAAAAAAGAACCCCTTTCTCTTTTGCAAGTACATTTTGAAATCGCTCGACATTTTGATAATTCACGTGTGGGTGTTGAGGTTACATTAAATCCACAGATTCAAACTATTCATAAAGTATCATCACATCTTCTGCTGGAAACGCTTTGCTTGTTCCAAGGCAGATAAGGTCTTTCCCTATAGGGCCTGCAAACATAAACAAATCAAATAATGCAACAGAGAAAGACAGCATTAAAGTCTAAGAAACAGATTAGAAGATCTAGCCATTTAGCTTATTGGGGAAAGAATTAAGGCATGAAAAACAAATATGAATGAGGAACTAACCAAATCAGTATTGCAACCAGTGGCAGGGAAAATCTGAGAAGGCAACCCAGTTACGGCAATTAAAGAGTTCTAGAAAACAAAGCACTTTGTCAGCAAAATCTAAGACTGAATTCAGTAATATTTTGAGGTAATTGACCCAAAAAAAAAAAAAAAAAAAAACCATTTAGTACTATATGGGGTTTACATGTCAGATGTAGCAACAATGAAAATACGCAGAAGATGGAGAAGTCAAGCATGATATATCACATTTACCTTGGATTTTTCATATGTAGCAACAAGAAGACAACAGAGATGAATATGGAAGTCGAACCAACAAAAGTATAGGCAAGCCCAAGGAAGTCATTCTTTCCTCCTAACCAGCTTGATGTTGAAAGGACAATCTTCTTTTTCCCACCAAAACTGTAAGTATTGTAGTTGTTCGTTAGATTGACTAAGAGAACATCATCTGCATCCAAATCCTCTTCAATTCTACCATACAGCTTCCGGAAACTGGGGAGCGCAGCTGTCCGCATCCATACAATAAGATCTTCTTGATCGCTTAGCTAATTAAATAAAGAAAAATTACAGTTCATGAAAACCCCAGAAATATTGTACTTCCGTAAGAACTTAGTTTTACTCCAAGGAAATTATAGAAAATTTGTAGCGGTAGACAAGGGAGGTTTTTTATTTTTATTTTAACAGCATCCTTTGCAAATGGCACAGTTGGCCAGGTGAGACCCCCCAGGAAGAAGAGCCTGATAAAAACTTTAAATATATTTATAAAAACATATGCATATATATATATATATATCACATATTATGGAGGTATAGACACTGATTTTTGGGACTGGAAACATAGTATAACTTCTTTGACTTTGGTTATAGACGCAAAAATGGAGGCATTCTAATGTGTTTTGATATGCAACGATTTATTATCATTTTAATATCTCAAGTAAAAAACGAAAAATGAAAGGTATATTTTTCACTAGACATTACAAATCTTGGGCGACAACTTCAGGTGGAGTACTTGCATAAAAGTACCGTGAACTATCAATGGTGGCATCATATCCAAAGGTATAGTTGCACAGAGAGCAAATTAATAGATTGTTATACAGCTCTAATACTTACAGGAATTCTTGGATCTAGCTTTCCACCACCGATCAAGGTCCCGTTCTGGAAATTAAAGGGATATACATGCTTCCCAAATTTGTGATCACGGTCACTCTTCCATGCTATGTTCTTCCTGTTGACTTTTAATTCAGTTCTTCCACGAATAAAAGTATAAGTATCATTAAACAAACTCCAAGCTATCAAGCCACAAGGAACAGTTGGAAGACCATTCTTGGACTCCTCAGGTTTACAGGAGCTTGTGTCATTGTACCCCAATCCATGTAAAAGCTGCTGATCACTTCTACTTTTGACATACCTGAAAAATTGGGAATCAGCTTAGTAAAACTTTTAAGGCTGGAGATCAAAACAAGTAACATCAAAGTTAAGTTTTCTTGATTAATAGAATAAGGAACAATACTTAGTAAACATTTGGCTTTACAGAATTTTGATGACGAACAAAAATAAAAAGAAAAAAGAAGAGAAAGGATCTTCAGGTATAAATCTTGTTATTTCAAAATCTGCACAACAATGACACTATTGACCTTCTCCAAGTTTCCCTTTGAAAAGTTCACCAAAAAACAAGAAAAAGAAAACTGAGACAGGTATTAAAGAAAAGGAAAATTTTGAACAAAATAATTTCCATTGGATTAGCAAAATATTTAATCCTGTAAACTATACCTATAATACTAACAATCCATATAGATCAGTAAATTTGAACATATTAGTACAATGGTTCAAGGAGAGTGTAAGGTTTTACACCTAAATTTCTTTTTCCCCCACTGTGATATATCTTCAGGAAAGATTTTTCATAATGGTAAAGATGGAGCCAAAAGGATCTACAAAATAAAGATGTATGATGACTAAAGTATGAAGGCCAGGTGCACTACATATTATCCTGCAGTAGTTGTTTGAAAGAATTCAAAGCACTATAAGCTTATCATGAAGAATCTCATAGAAGAAGGCAACTGTTGGCAATATAGAAACCAAGTCATTTCAGAATAATGGAAAAAGAAAAACGCGAAGGAAAAAAAAAAAGGCAGGAAGAAAGATAAATCAGAACAAGTGATGGATTCCTTGCTATGCCAAAAATAAAAACACAAGAGCTCTCACCGTCGGTGGTTTTGATAGTAGTTATCAAGCTGATAGTAGATATAAATTGGAGCTTTCATATGCTTGTAAACCTTCAAAAAGAGACGAATATGTAAAAAAAATTGAAAAAAAAAAAGTAAATGAAAAACAACTTTATTGAATAAAACCAACACAGTCAAACCAATGCATGATAAGTTTCAAATAAAAAGTATTTAATAAAGAAATGTTCCTAAAGTGAATACATACACAGACCAATCTGTGGAAGCTTTTGGTTTATTGGAAACTACACAAACTACTGGAATCAGAGCCTCTGAATTTAGGAAAATATTTGGGAAGGCATGTGCCAAGACCCCAGGAAATAGCTTATAAAACTGTGCAATAATTCCAATTTATTATAGAAGAATTCAAAGTCAACACAATTGAATAAGTAGCCGTGGGTTTTGTAGCATATTAAGATTTAACCAATCTTAAAAGAAACTTGAATAATGAAACTACAACAGCTTAGCAGAAATGCATCAGTTTCTTACATCATGGGATATTGGATAACAAACAAAAGAAAAAAAGTTTGCCCACTCACCGGGTAGCAAGCAATTATTGCATTAATTCTCTCCTTTCCTAGATTTGATTTCTTAAAAATGCCTACCACCAGCTCCTCATCTACAGTTCTACTACACAATGTTATTTTATGGCCTTGCCTCTTAAAACAACCCTAACAGATCAAGCTTCGTAGAATCAATTATTGATGATGATGATAAACATTATCTAGATTAATGGACAATATGTAGTTTCATATTCTGTGACAACCTTAAATGAAGCAGACAAGAAATCCAATCAACAAGTCGCAAGGAATGTCATAGTTAAATCTAGACAAGAACAAAGAAAAGATTACCTTCAAGTACCGAGAACAGTTTTTAGAGATGAAGTTATCTTTGATGTAGGCCACCTTATTGCCCTTGAATGCCTCCGGGACACACTCTGTATCATATTGGTCCACAATTTCTACAACCTATGAATCCAATGTCAAACAAATGGTTACACACAGATTCATGTTCCACTATAAATATGGGTGCAGCTGAAAACAAGAACCAATGAACAACAGAGACAAGATATTACGTTCTGGGAGGCATGAAGTGTAATAAGCCCAACTGGTATGAAAATGGCACCCACCAATAAAAATGTAGTAATCACCTGCAGAGAAGATAGTCCATATCACAAAGCACATATACAAAGTGAATAACATACTACAGAAGAAGTTGCTTATGATATTTAATAACTCACCCATGCTGGTGTGAGGACAGGCTTACAAGCGGGGAGGCTCTGCTGTGTAAACTGATAGAAAGCTACAAAACCACCATAAACACAACCATTTTGTGTGAACAAGAATAAAGTGCAAAGTCTTCTTTCTTTTCAAATAAGACTCATGCTAAAAGCAAATTAAGAATTGGCAGATTGTATGGCTCCATGCCATTAATGTCGAACAATTGTTCCAAATGTCAAAATGGTCAAAGAAGGCATACATAGATAAAATTAGATGAGTCACGCATTTGCTTAAAGCATATGCATATGTGCAACCAGACTTTAAGGCCTTTTCAGGTTAGCCTCTTCCCAAAAGCCATGACAACAATTTGATCTTAAACTGCATTCTACTTTCTCCTTCCCTACTTTCAATGATCATGCCTTTTCAAGCTTTTGAGTTAATTTCTCCTTCTTCATGTGGAATTTGATAACATATTCTTAGATTCAACTCTCATTGACAAAAGTACAAAGTCTAATCTATTATGAACCTATTCCCTGGAAAAAAAAAATTCATCTGAGGCATTAGCCTCCAGCTGAACTGCTAGACAAAAGTACAATGTCTTATCTCTTAAGATATCACAAATCAATAAATCAATGTATTTGTGACTCGATTAGAGGGAACACGAGTAATGACCGCTCACGCCAATTTTTTAACAATCTGTGCTACAGAACCACATGAAAAGAACCTAAATAAAGTTTCAGAGCAGAATCTAAGGCAACCAAGTCATGACTAGGAATGGGAAGGACCCGAAAAACATACCTCTCTGCCGCCTGGATTGTAGTGGAATTGATTGAGCACCCCTAGAAACTGTTGAGGCACTTCCATCCACTTCCATCAAATTCAATCTTCAACACTACACCTCCAACAACGCACTAACTTTAACCAGCACTATGTTCCAAGGATAGACCACCAGAAGTGAAACCTTTATTTCGTTATATGTCCCCGTCGAGAACGAGCCTCAACTTCCCATTGTATATATCAAATTAATCTTTTAATTACGCAACTGAATTGCCAACCGCACTAACCAAAGCAATTAGTTAGCTAACCAATCTAAATAGCAGGATGAAGCTCAATTGCTTTAAGGGTTTTAGTTTTCCCCTGTTTCCTACACGACGAAAAAAAATTATGCATCAATTTCTGCTCTTTTCTTTTCCAACATTTTCTCAGCAACCAAACACCCGATATGTTCAATCAAGAATTAAATTGAGATCATAAAATTAAAATGAAGCAGAAGAGATTGTTGCAGAAAAACGGGGAATCTAAAGGAACATGGAAGAAGACGAAGAAAAGCAAAAATAATTGAGAGAAGGGAGATCTGGAATTACCTGTGGAATTTGAAGTGAAAAATTGAGTGTTGGGTTTACTGGGAATTGAGAGAAATACGAGGGAAGACGAAAGAGATTACTTGGCGCTGAGACAAGCTCAAATCTTTCATCGGTGTTGTCCAATATGCTTAGCTTTGGAGGACAGCAACTCCATAAATAACGGAAAGTTCTGTTTAGTTCTCCCTCCTCTATTTCAACACTGAAATAAATTCTCTCTCTCTCTCTCTCTCTCTCTCTCTCTCTCTGTTTGGTTAACCCTTGAAAAAGTGATTTTTCTTGGTTTGAAAAGGAAAAAAAGTGTCTGGAAAAAAAAAGAAAAAAAAAAGTGAATTTTCTATTCTACCATGCCAGCATGATGCCTCCACTAAACAACTAAAGACCCAATTTTTATGTGAACTCGTCACCAAGATGTTGATTGGGGTCACTTCTGCCTAACATGCTTCCCTCCCAACGGTCAAGACATGTTCTCCACAACCCCTTCCTTCTCAAATTTCTACACTTTCCCGCGACCCAAACAAGACCATTGAACACACTCTCTTTCCTCTTGAACCTCTGCAACGATCCCAAAAAACTCCAGCAAATCCACGCCAGGTTCGTCCTTTATGGTCTGCACCAAAACCCAACACTCTCATCCAAACTCATCGACTGCTATGCCAACCTTGGCGCCCTCAGTCTTTCCCAACAAGTCTTCAACTCTATCAGTGACCGAAGTTCCCTTCTGTATAATACAATCTTAAGAAAGTTGTCAGAGTTTGGTGAATTTGAGAGAACCCTTTTGGTTTACAATGAAATGGTCATGAAATATATGTACCCAGAGGGAAATACTTACCCTTTTGTTTTGAAGTCATGTTCTTGCTGTTCAGATGCTAGAAATGGGGCAAAGATTCACGGGCATGTGGTGAAATTGGGTTTTGATTCATATGATCTGGTGGGTGCTGCTTTGGTTGATATGTATAGAAGCTATGGTAATTTTGAAAATGAGGGAAAGCAATGGAATTCTCTGACTTCTGAGGGTTCACAAAGCGGAAAAGCAATGGAGAAATTTGAACCTGATTCAGTTACTGTGATTAACTTGCTGAGGTCAAGCGTGGATTTGAACTCATTGCAGGTGGGAAAGGCTGTTCATTGTTTGGTTGTTGTGAGCAATTTGTGTGTGGATTTGTCTGTGAATACTGCATTGTTGTCTATGTATGCCAAGTTAGGTGATTTAGAATATGCCAAATTGGTATTTGAAGAAATGCCTGAGAAGGACTCTGTTGTTTGGAATATAATGATATCAGCTTATTCTCGAATTGGGTACCCTAAGGAATCACTGGAGCTACTGAGATGCATGGGAAGTTCAGGCATTAGAGCTGATTTATTTACTGCAATCCCTGCAATTTCTTCAATTACACAGTTAAGAGCTACTGATTGGGGCAAACAAATGCATGCTCATGTGATAAGAAATGGTTCAGATTATCAAGTGTCCGTTCATAATTCTCTGATTGATATGTACTGTGGATGTGATCGTCTAAATTCGGCTCGAAAGGTTTTTGATGTTGTGACAAACAAGACTGTTGTTTCATGGAGTGCAATGATTAAAGGATATGTCAATCATGATCAGTCACTTGACGCTCTTTCTCTCTTCTCCAAGATGAAATCTGAGGGAATCAGTGTCGATTTCATTACAGTTATTAACATCTTGCCTGCTTGTGTGAATCTAGGGGCACTAGAGAATGTAAAATACCTTCATGGGTACTCGGTGAAACTTAGCCTCAACTCACTTTCGTCTGTTAATACGGCATTTCTAGTCAGCTATGCAAAATGTGGATGCATAGAGATGGCCTGGAAGCTTTTTGATGAAGAGAATATCAATGATAAAGATCTAGTCACATGGAACTCTATGATTGGTGCGTATGCTAAGCATGGAGACTGGTATCGATCTTTTGAGTTGTATAACCAAATGAAGGAACTGAGATTGAAACCAGATCAAGTAACCTTTCTTGGAGTACTGACAGCCTGCGTAAACGCAGGTCTTGTTCAAGAAGGGAAGGAGTGTTTCAAGGAGATGGTTGAAACATATAATTGTCGACCGAGCCAGGAGCACTATGCTTGCATGGTGGATCTACTAGGGCGTGCTGGGCATGTCAATGAAGCCAGAGAACTTGTAAAATCTATGCCTTTCAAACCTGATGCTCGGGTTTGGGGCCCTTTGTTAAGTGCTTGTAAGTTGCATTCAGAGCCTGGGGTTGCAGAGTTTGCTGCTGAGAAGCTTATAACCATGGAACCGAAAAATGCTGGAAATTACATATTGCTTGCCAACATATATGCTGCAGCTGGAAAGTGGGATGGAGTTGCTAAGATGAGGAGTTTCCTCAGGGATAGAGGACTAAAGAAAACTCCCGGTTGTAGCTGGGTAGAGATAAATGGATGTCCACATGAGTTCCGAGTAGCGGATCGATCTCATCCAAGATCAGATGGTATATATGCCATATTAAGAAACCTGGAGTGGGAAATCAAGGATGCAAGAGACAGAGATGGAGTATAGAAATACTGTTTCGTTTTTGACAATTTTATTCATTGAACATATTGAAGTGTTTTTTCTTCTGCGTAAATGGATTTCCAAGAGCCACATATTAGCCTTGAACCCAGAAGAGTACAAGAGTTAAGGTCAAAAGAGAAAAACCAGTTCATAGAGCATTTGATTAACGACAAACTAGGACTAGCAAACTTCACCCGGTATGAGAACTATGATTTTAGAGAGGAAAATAAAAGGAAAGCAAAAGACGCATTGGGGAAGGTATAGTAACGCATTAATGTGCTAATGTTTCGCTTTGGATGCAACTGCATCTTGAACAAATTGAAGTTTTAAGGAAGATCTAAATTCACTTCCATTATTCCATACAATTTACTCAAAAATATTGGATTATCTTTGGAAATGTGCGCGACTACATTTGAACACACTGAAGTTTCGAAGGGAGATCTGCATTCGCTTCCATACAATTTACTCAAAACTCTGGATTACACAAAGGAGTCTCTTTACCAGAAAATTTGAAAAGAATCCAGAGATACAAAGAGGCCCAGAATTAACCAATACTTAACTAAAATTGATACAAACAAGTTCTACGACAAAATTGATACGTTGGAAGTTCCCTTTACTGTTTATCAGCAATTGAAGAATCTCTCAGGCACGCACATATAAAGCCTTTACAAAGACTGAGCCAATTTTTGTTGGGTCAGACATTTTGATTTGGTTATAACTTATACGCCTTCTGTTGCTGCATCATGCTCCTCTTTTTTATCGCTTTTTCCAATCTGTGGCCGTTTGAAAGCTGTACAAGAAGGAAAAAGAAAACAATAAGACAACTAACGATAAGTTGACACAAGAATTACAGAAAATTCCTATATCCATAATTGCATGTTCATATGGCAGCATCAGGACGGGTATATTGGAACATCAAGATAGGTACTACAGCTCACCAAAACAATATAATGCTGATCTTGAGATTGTACAAAAATAACACTAAGTGTTTCTTTTAGTTTTGAACTTTTAACATGCAAATCCAACAGGCCTACTGTCATCATAATAGATTCCTATCAGAGTGTTTGAATTGGATATTCATATTTTACCTTAGCATTTATCAGGTAAAGGGTTGGAGCCCATACTAAGGCTAGGCTAAAGGCAACATGTATAGTAGGAACATACATGGAGTGTATATAAGCGTCAAAATTTGGCTATAGTCAGATCCTTCTTTATACCTTCAATCAACAGACCAAGTCAACACTAAAAATTCAAAGCCATTCATCCAGAAATTCCACTGGTTAAGTGTGTAGAATTCGTATGACATAACATATTTACTGCCAAGTTATATGATAATCTTATCCTACAAGATTCATGCCAATACAAGCTCGATGGGAGAAAAAGAAAACTCTAGAACAAGACTACTTACAATTCATTAAGGGGAAAACATGCTATCCAACAACAAAAATTCAAGCCATCACACACGGGTAAATCTTACATTTAAGAGATGATCCAGCCAGACAAGTAAGCCTTGATTTTGTATTAGCCTCGGCCAATGGATTTGGCTTCTCCTTAACAGCCATGCGAACATCCCAAAGGCGTATAACTCCATCTGACGAGGCAGATGCTACAAGATATGGGTCATCATCGGCTACAGCACCAGCTTTGCTTGTAAGCACAACAATTCCTTTCACACGAGCAGGGTGTGCATCCTCAATGCGATATGCAACCTTCCCACTGTTTGTGTCCCATGCTGTAATACAGCGGTCCTCACCACCAGTATATAAAACTCCGTTCTATCAAAAATTAAAATGTAATATTTAGGGAAACTTGAATAACCTTTCTAACAATCTGCTTTAGTATGTGACAAGAAAGATTGTGAATTGCATAGTCAGAAAGATCTTAGCAAAAAGAGAACTGTGAATTGCCAGTAGAGCTATCACAAAAAATGCAATTGGAGAAATGCCTTTTATCAATGGTTTAATATTCCCCCCAACACAAGTAACCTCAGATATATGGCAGACATATATAGCTTTGTGCAGTGTAAATAATTACAGATAGATGTAAAGAAGGCAATATTGGGATTTTTACCACTAAAGTAGATAAGTGTAAGACAATGTACTCACATGACGATGTGCAGACTGAAAAATGCAAAAAGGAGGCAAAATGGAAAGAAAAAAAACCAATACAGAATGCCCAAGAAACTAACCTCGCCCGGCTCGACGCAGAGAACCCGCTTTGAATTCTCCAACTCGCAAAGCAACCTAGCATCCTCAGCCTCATGAACCATAACCTTGTCTTCCATAGCCATATAAAACTTATCCCCAGAACCATCGTAGGTCACCAAGCTAGCCTCCTTCCCCAACCTGCAATAGAAGCTCCTCCTACCCCTCACCAAGTTGATCATCGACAAGCACTCGTCTTTTCCAACGGTCAAAGCCAACTTCCCAGAAGGGTGCAACGACACGTCGTTGATGGCCTTCCTGTGGGGCTTAAGGCTCTTGAGGAGGACAAAAGGGTCGGCCTCGTAGATGCAAAACGACCCGTCGGCGGCGGCGGAGACGAGGTTGAGAGGAAATGAGAGATGGGGAGGGGTGAAGAAGGAGAGGGAGGTGACGGTGGCCGAGTGGTCGTGGAGAGAGCCGAGGGAGGTGGCGGACGACATGTCGTAGAGGTGGATGGTGTCATCGGAGCCACCGGAGGCCGCGGCAGAGCCAGCGGTGGCAACTGTGGTGATGGAGGAGAGGTGGGAGGGATAGGAGAAGAGTGGGGTTAGGGCTAGGGATTGAGAATCAGGGTTGGGTTTTAGGGATTTGAGCTTGAAGCCCCATATGAATTTCTCGTATGAGCCTGCTATTAGACTCATGGTGATGGTGGTGGCGTTGCGATTGCTTGCTGTGTCTGTGAGGGTTTTAGGCAAACAAGAAGGGTTTTTACATTGAACTATAATTTTCCCTTCTTTTTTGTTTTCTTTTAGTAACAAATTAACAATTGAATTATAAAATTTCTAAATGACCAAAAAGCCATTCTGATTTTTTTTTTTTTTTTCGTATAACTCATAATATTAAAATCCAAGAATTGGTATATCATGAACAAAATGTTATGGGCCTTTTGGCTAAATGGACATGTGATACTCCAATTGTTATCATATTTAATATAGGAAGACTATAATGAGGGATTATAGTAAGGTCGCAGACTCTTTTAGAATTGTTTTTGTCACTCAACATCGTCACGTGATAAAAATTACTCTACTGTAGGAGTGGAGTGGCCGGCAGAGGGAGACCGGGCCAGGTTGGGAGTTGGTTTTTTTTTTTCCATTTTTTTATTTCTATTTCAAATATTTAGTTCATTATTTAAGATAAAAAATATTTAAAGGACAGTGTTGGTAGAAAAAGATTGTGGGTGTCCAGAGAAGTTGTACAATCTTCAATCATTGGGTACCAACCAACATGCCTAGGCAAATCGGTTGCTCAAAACAGAGTCAACCGAAACTAGCAAAAAGCCCAAAGTACACAGAGGCCTAAACGAAAACAAGAGCGCGACTAAAGCTGAGCACAGGCCCAAACAAACACAATTACATCGACTTCAGCGGGAAGAAGGCAAGAGGAAAGCATAAACCGTAACACATGTACAGGAAAATATACAAAATTCCCCAAAACACTTGTTCATGGTGTGAAGGGGTAGAGGGTGGTTCCTTTGCCGTACAATGTTGTCGAGTTGTTCCTAAGTCACAAAAGTTATATATACTCGGGTAAGAGCTAATCAAAACAATTGCTGATTAGTGATTTCCCCTCAGAGGATTCTGGGAGTTCCGAGAAACAACCTCAATGGGTCAAGAAGAACAAGAACAACAACCACAACAAGAACAACAAGAGGGAGAACAAGTTGAAGCTCCTCATTCTGATGCGACCCCTCAGCAACCCTCCTCTTCTCAGGCCAACCCTCCTTCTCCCCCATTCGATCCCAGTCGAAGTACTTATCTCCATCTCTCTCTCGCTCTTGTATTTTTCTTGTTTGGGTTTTTTTTTTCTTTCTCAAATTGCGAATGTGATTAGGTTTTTAAGATTCTTTTTATGTTTCAATTTGTATTTTTCCCATCTGGGTTTATTGAAAGATGTGGAATTTCACAATTGAAGTTGATTTTCAAAGGAAAGTGCTTGACTTTTTAATTGGGAAGTTGTCACATTGTTAAAATCTAAGGCTTAGATATTGTCTGTTAAATTTTCTCTTAGGCTCAAATTCTTGTTCGTTTTTTCTTGATACATCGGCCCAGTGATTGCAAATCCTGTGTAACTACATGCGTGTAAAAGTAATCTATTCTCTGTAGGAAGTAGGAAACAAAAGATAAACCCTTGTTTTCTTTTTCATATTTCACTTGAATTTATGGCTGACAACTCTGTAGTCTTTCTGGTGCTCTTTGAGATGGTTTTTATATGAAGCACGGAACACGCATAAATGGTTCTGATATGTCTAATCACAGTTAGCGATTTCATTCCCCAATCTAAGTGGTATCTCTCTTGTGAAATCTTCGGATAATGCGTGTTTGTCTTGCCATATATCGTGGCAGATTTGAGATTTATTGTTTGCTCCTTGTGGCACTGGATTTATTATAATGAACCTCTGCCATGACTCTAACCTTTTGTCATATTCTTTTTTGAAGTGATTGGCATCATTAAAAGAAAGGCCGTGATAAAGGAGTTAGCTGCTGTATACCATGCGGAATGCCTTGCATACTGTCAAGAGCTCTTGGAACTTCAAAGAAAATGTGATGAGGTAAGATATGGTGCCCTCTTGTTTCTCATACTAATTTGATCAAGTGGTGTTTCCCATTCATACGGCTTGGTGGATCTCTTAGGTCTTAGCGTTGATAAAGCACAAATGTTGTTATGCCCATGAAAAAATTTATTAGTCTTTGTCAATCTTCTGGTTCATAATTTTTAAACCACTCTGAGCAGGAGTGACCTATATCTGAAGGTCCAGAATCTAAAAGGTTATTTGGCTTGAAAATTAGACTGGATGGTCATATGGTCTGGTTTTGGCTGGTCATATGGTCTGGTTCTGGCTGGTCATTCACATTGTTACTTTTATTGTACTTTTAATGCCATCATATAGTTTAGCTGGATAATATGGTTGAAAGGCACCCACT
This sequence comes from Prunus persica, assembly GCF_000346465.2. Classification (NCBI taxonomy): domain Eukaryota; kingdom Viridiplantae; phylum Streptophyta; class Magnoliopsida; order Rosales; family Rosaceae; genus Prunus; species Prunus persica. The sequence goes on along the minus strand of NC_034012.1, from coordinate 4,115,320 downwards.
TTAATTTTTCTTGTCAATTGAAAAAATTCATGGTTGTCTGCTGTGAATCTGTGATTAAGCACTTGCGCTGCTGTATATGATGATTGCTGGTTTTAAGTTCTACAGAATGATGACATGCCTTTTGATTGATTCTCACCATTGGTGGATTTTAAATATGCTTGCAGCCAATTATTGACTTGAAACCTCCAGAGGATTTGAAGAAGGAGACAATGCGACCCCCCAAGCGGCTAAAGAAAACCCGCTAGCAGCTGAGACTGTTGCTTGCGGCTTACTGTCAAATCTGCACAGAAAACTCCCTTGGAGTGTACTTGCTATGTAGTTCCTGACTTTCAACTTGTTTGCGCACAACACAACATACCCACATTTACCTCATCAATATGATATATTATGTAAATTTTGAATGATGCACAAAGTGCCCGGTTATTGCAGTTCACTATGGTTGCACAACTAGTAGTTTGTAAAAATTGGTAACCGAAAGGGAGCTTCCTTTGCCTAATTATGTAGCTTTGCTTCATTTGTGGGTTTACTAGCTGATCAGTGGTATTGACAATACGTTTAGTCCCTTCTATAATTGTATATCTTGAGAGTTATTGCCAAAGCACCTATCTGACCACTAGCAAGTAGCATAAAATAGGCAGACGGATCCGTTGGGTAGCAAGAAATGTGTTTTAGTGATCTACCTTGTACGATCGTATTTAATCAGTGTAACCACCATGAATTTAGATTTAACAAAATACCTCTGTCAAAGTGCATCCTATTTGTGCAAATTAGGTTGCATTGTTGGCTGAAGAATGATAGGGCATCAATAGTGGTTTGCTTGCTGGATGCAAAAAAGGCTGACAGATCATGTCATAGCAGATTGAACAATTTTAAACACGCATTACTTTACCCATGGAAACAAAAGGAACTAAATTCAGCTGGCGCTACTGGCGCTATTGGCCCTTGATCATATAGAAAATCTTACATCACAAGGTTTTCAATGAATGACGCATAAAACAATTTCATTAACCTTACAAGAAAGATTGAATTGGACTTCGACAAACTCATTCTGCTACAAGTGAAGTCGAAGTCCTTGGCCACCAAATTTTACTATAAACTTTCAGCAAACCTATTGTGAAACAACAGAAGTGTCGTGCTAATTTTATTTGAAAAGTTCAAAATTCAATGAAGTACAAAATTCTGTTGAGGTTCTTGTACGCATCTCTGTATCTAGCCATGTACTTGTTACATGCCTCTGTCCTTCCATGCGTCAAGCTTTTGAAAACCCGAACTGGGTTTCTTAAGTTATTTTTAGAAGTGTGCTGTTTTGATGTATCACCAATTAGTTCTCCTTACCTGCAAGTAAGGTAACCAGCTTAATAACAGCAAGAATCAAAGTGCTGCAGCAGAAGAGAGATTAAGCGTATTAACAGGAAGTTGCATACCTAGATTTTAAAGATGCCCACATCCTTTGTATGGGGCAACTAGGGGCGGTGGGTGGAGAAATCTGCCCTTCTACTAGCCTTTCAGTTGAGGGTCCCATTTCATTAACAAACTTGAGAGATTCTGAGAGTCGATTGAGTAGGTTCATCAAGGCAATCACTTCATTCCGTTGCAAGTGCAGCTGAAGAGCAATACAATATAGACTTCAGTAGAAATAAAAAGTATGTCGGACGCTCAATTACACCTACAAATGATGTAATCACAAATGACAAAGAACATATGGATGTGCATGCATGACTAACAGAGTAAAGATCAGACTGTCCATTCCAAAATAACAAAAAAACTATTGATGGGAAGTTTGTACATGCTATGTCATTTTAACAAAGTAGGAAATGAAGTCGACATTGCTTGCTGAGAGTTCCATAATTAGTTTCATAATTAGAACCTTTTACCATATGCGATAACTCACAATTGTTCAAAATCTTTGCCAGAAAAATATTTAGATATATATATTTGTTCAAAATCTTTGTCAAAATAGTTCAAAATTTTGGTAACTACTTTTGGCTGTAATTATCTTAAGTACATGTCTCTAAATCAAAGATAAAGAAGGGTCCATAAGCAATTTTTTGAGACCTGACTATATAACATTGCAAAACGTGTTTCTTCACCTGAGAGCCATATAAAATTAGCTTTTAAAGAGATTCTTACAGTCTGATCAGTGTTTTGTTGACCATCAACAGAGAAGAGGATCTTAAGTGCTGTGCCAAGACCAAGGACCTGAAGCTTCCCCCAAAGTCGACATTTCTCACATCCGACACAATCCATCAGTGCGCTACAATGACAATGTAAACAGTTAAATCATAGTCACATAAAAATGATACTTATGAATCTTACCAATATCAAGACACTAAGCCCCAAAAAAAAAAAAAAAAAAAAAAAAAAAAAAAAAAAAAACCCTTATGTTTCTAAACTGATTTTGTATTTTCTGCTTCAGTTCAGGTCCACGTTGTCCTTTCCACAACTTAGCTTCGTCAAATGGGACTGGGCATGCAGCTTGTAGATTGGGATTATAGAGTAGCTGTCGGACCAAGGATTGCGTCTTCAGATCCTCATTAAGATTACCAGTGTCATATTCAGCATGTTCCAAGTAATCTGCAGCCTAAATACATTTGAACAAGATTGATATTATTATCTCAGCAAGATAAACAATATCAAAAGTAACAATATACAAAAAGTGAAAACTACTGTTAGTATGCTCAGTATGCCTACCAGTAAGCATAACATAATGCTTTGAAAAGAATTTAAACTTATTAGACTCACCTTTGTCACGGCTCGGAGAACAAAGAGAAACGTGAAGTACAAGTTTCTGACACGATCTGGGTATCTTAGGACCCGATCATACATCAATGGGAGATTTGAACCCCACTGAAACAGAAATTTTAGAAAGAAGAAAATAAAGTTAGATCTTAAAGTAAAGGCATGTAAATGATAAGTCTAGTGAAAGACTATGGTTGCCTTCATGATGCATCTAATAACGAAACAGCCAAGATTGCCAACTTTTTATTTAAAGAAACTCATTGCTGAGATCATGGCAGTGATGGTTAGCATTATAGACTTATTTAAATTCTGAATAGCTGACAAATTTCCAGGCGCCATAAAGAGGAATTTGCCATTGATATTTCTTATCAAGATCCAAGGGTATAAAATATATGGGGCATGGGTACAGTATGAAATCTTTCAGAAATCAGGGAAACTGTCTGTTTTCTGTGTAAAATATAAGTCTGAAAGGAAATGATGAATCAGAACTTGTACCATTTGTGTAGTTTCATCAAGGAGATAATCAGAAGCTATGTGGACTGAAATAGAGGAATGAAGACCAGATATCAACTTGTACAGAATTCTTTCTTCAGCGCATAACTCTTCAGATGGATCTGGAGAAGAATTTGAAAGTGAACACAACATTCACATAATAAGGACTAGTAATTCAGTGGAATCTTATCTTAGATACAATGAAACATGCAGTGTAACTGCCCCAAAAATTTGTAAGAAGAAGTGTTTACACTGAAAGATTTCTCAAAGGAGGAATTGCTAACTTGTACTTTTCAAATTAAGCAAACGAGTCAATTGAGTAAAATATGCAACCATTTTCACTAGCATTGGGGCAGAGAGAGAGTAAAAGCTTACATTTGGGACAGTTCTCTGCGTAGACAGCATCCCATATCCTTCTAGCTGATGGACCAGTGTAGCCGGTATACCGTTCAGGATTCAGTTGAAGATTCACATATGTCATCTCAGCTGCAAATATAAATGTGCTACCAATCATTGCAAGTACAATAAACTATTCTAATCATTCAAATCATGAATCATCAAGTGTGTACTTTACACCAAAGTAATTCAAATTTGCATTATACAAACTAAAATTTTCAAAGAAAATACAACTGGCAGGAGGCTTTCAACTGCAAACATAACTTATCATATAAGAACCGGAACTGTTAAGCTGAGAAGGAAAAGCAAGGATACGCACCATTGTCTGTCTCATCGTCATTCGTCCAGGGATTGTCTATTTCTGTCCAGCCTCTGAATGCCTTTTTATCTAGTGTACGGTCAACAGCTGCTTCAGGCTTTCCCTCTTGACAAACAAGATCATCTAATGGAAGGCCATGATGGGGCTTCTTGAATGATTCTGGGAACTCACTATCTGGGCATTCACATACACTACAATCTCGCAGACGGCACATACCATCGTCAGGCCAGAAAGGGCAGTCGCACCATAACTTAACCTAAAACAAATTTTATCAACCATGCTTCAGAAAAATAAGATGCACAGCAGAACAACAGAATAATAAAATAATAATACATTTCAAGAATGACATACAGCAGCAAAGTTCACAACAGATTAAAACATCATTTATCAGTCTGATTCACATATGTCCCTAACTAATTAATCATAATAAAATTAGAATAGTATATTTCATTATTTCTTAACAAGCATACAAATCTAGCCAACTTATAGAAATCATCTAACCTTGAAATACCGAAAGAACGGAGTTTTAACGAGCTCTTGGAGTGATGGATGCAAAACTTCCTTGTTAATATGGTCCACGGTCTCATAATCACAACAACAATCCTCCACTATCCCACTATACTTATGTGTTTCCTGCACAGTTTATGAGGGGGGAAATCAAGCAGCAGGAAAATCATAATCATAATCCCAATTACATAAAGAAAAAAAATAATAAAAGTCTTTCTAACATCCAGTCCCATTTTACATAATTCAAACAATACACCATTTCCATTTCATGAATTAAGAAGCTTCGCATTCGTCTGAATAATGTAAAGCAGGATTTTAATTTAACACAATCCAATTATCCCAAATTCAACAATGTGCCATCTTAGTTACAATGACCTGAAATTGAAAGTTCAAAAATTCCACACCATAAATAAACACACGATCAATTTTCAAAATTTAAACCTCCCATTTTCCACAGGACGTCATTTCTCTACTTTCTCGGTAACCAAACAGAACATGCAAGAAAGCGTACCTGAGTACAGTTACAAGGCTTATTAGAGCGTCCGAAGAATGAGATTTTAGGAGCAGTTCTCGATGTCATGGCCACGGCAACAAAGACAGCGATCAGCGCTCCGACGGCCCAACCCCATCGCTTTGTTTTACCCTTTTCCCCAGCCATTACTGCAACAAATGGTACACAAAAACCTTAAAACTTTCGAAAACCCAACCTGCTTGGTTCCAGAGAAAATGAGAAGGAAAAGTCTGAGTCTTGTGATTTCTGTAACTTAGCTGGTAAGGAAATGTATTTATACAGGAGGTAAATTACAGTGGATTTAGTTTTAATTGGAAAGATCAAAGAGGTAATTAAAAGTCCTAGGCGTTGTTTTGTCGGGTTTGATGGTTTTTGAGTGAGAATTGGTTTGATTTGCACCGTAACGATGGGCGAAAGGAAAATTCCGAGGGGAAATCAACGGCCGACTATGGGCAGGTGGGAAAAGTCGGAGAAAATCCGCGGAATTGGTAAATGGGCTCGGTAATTTGGGCTCTATGAGATGGGCCGGGTCGGCTGAAATTGAGCCCAATATTCTGCTGAGCTGGTTCAAAAGCCCAAATTTGCATATATGCCTGGTTACCATTTCAAGATGGGGATTAGCTCTTTTTGGGGTCGTTTGGTACACAGGCTTGGCTTGGACTGGATTGGACTAAATTTAGTACCATGTTTGTTTCATTTAATTCTAGTCTTAGATGGGATTGTTAATACCGGGCCCACCAAAAATACCTCACTAGGAGGGGACTACTAAACCCATGTAGAAAGGGAGGATTAGCTAGTCCTATGTTCACCAATATATAAGATGCATATATTATATTGTAATACTAATAACATATATTATTATTATTATTATTATTATTATTATTATTATTACATACACATATACTATAATGTACATATATACATGTATATACACATATACATGTGTATATATATAAATACATATATACATATATAATATATATATAAATACATATAGAGATATACACATATATTATTATTATAATATACTCATATACACATACATATTAATATTATAATAATACATACATGTATACATGTATATATGTAATATATATTATATTATATATTAATGTACATATATACACGTATATACATATATATATAAACACATATATACATATATAATATATAAATACATATAGATATATACACGTATATTATTATTATAATATACTCATATACACATACATATTAATATTATAATAATAGCATACATGTATATATATATATGTAATATATATATAAGTATATATACATATATGTGTATATATATTATACCCATGTATGTATTATAATATACATATACACACGTATATACACATATACATTATATATTTATACTATATGTATATATATTATAATATACATATATACATGTATATTATTATTATAACATACCCATATATATTATCTATTATAATATACATATATATGTATATGTATTATACCCATGTATATATTATAATATATAGATACACCTATATACACATATATTATATACATGTATATACGTATATATATATGTATATTATATACATATGTATTTTATAATATATATAATGTATATGTATATATAAATACATATATAATATACATATATACACGTATATATATGTATATTATTATTATTATTATAACATACCCATATATATTATATATATTATATTATACATACATATATATAAATATATGTATAGTATTATACCCATGTATATTATAATATACATATATACACCTATATACACTTATATATATATATATGTATGTACGTTTATATTATTTAAAATATATAATATTATTATAATATACTTATATACATGTATATATACATATGTATATTATATGTATGTATATATATATACATATATATTATATATATTATAAAATACATATATACATATATATATAGATATTTTTGAAAAAATAAAAAAAATTCTAGTCATAGTCCAAGCATACACCAAACGCAGGATAAGTGTTATCCAACTTAGACCAAGTCAAGCCAAGCCAAACCAGTCCCTAAACATAGTCCATGCCAAGACAGTCCTGTGTACCAAACGAGCCCTTTAGGTTTTTGTTGGTTTAGGGGAAATGAGGGGAGGGAGGAAGGACTGAACTCTTATCGTAAATGTGGGGTAAAGTGCTTTACCACTAGAGCTATGACCCACACAACTTACTCCAAATCCCACCGCCAGTCCGCCCTTCCAACTCTAGTCCTAAACCCTTCAAGGTCCAGCCCATTCCATTTGAATATCAAAGATGCATGTGATGAGTAATGCTACACACACCAATTAGTTTCTCAACTCTCTCACATAAATCGAGCTCTATATGGGTCATCTATGATCTCATTATCTCGTGAGTTTCACGTCACGTGAGAGAGAGTTATAAAAACAGTTGGGAAATTCATTAGTGCCTCTAACATTTTCCTTTGAAAACTTTAAGCTGTATTGTTTTCCTTTTTGTTTTTACTTGAAATTAAACAAGAAAGTGCAATAGGGTGCTTCAATGGAGTAAATTAAGTGTTCTTGTAAATGTTTCAACTTTCAGAGAATGAAAATGAAAAGTACCTTATCTGTGGATGAAAGTAGATAGTCATATAGTAGGTAGTGGCTAGTCAAAGAGTCAAATGAGAACAAGATCAGTTCTGAAAGTGGTCAATCCCAATGGATATGAAGGTCAGGAAAACAAAAATGTTGGGGATTCTTGAGGCCTCACATGTACTCTGTTTCAGGAAATGGCAACACATCATGGTCAAAATTTTCATATCTTCTGATTTCCTTTCCACAACCAACCATTTTCATTTCACATAAAACAAAATAAAACAAAATAATTCAACAAAACATAAAATTATTGAAAGCTCTCTCTCTCTCTCTCTCTCTCTCTCTCTCTCTCTCTCTCTGTGATCACATTTGCGGCAGAGGGGGCAGATCTCAGTCGTACAAACTGCCGGGCTACAGCCACTTTTCTTTCTCTCTCTTACTCATATTGTCTGCTCTTTTCTGATATAGAATAAACCATTATTAAACCATGGTAAAAGCACATGCTTTTTATTCAGCCAGAAAAAAAGAAGAAAAAAAACTCTGTTATTTATTTATTTAGCTATTTACTTTTGGTAAATGAAAAGGAAAGTAATTGAAGAAAATAGAGAGAAAAAGAAAAAGCAGAGTTTGGGTCAAATGCATATCATTTTCTTTCAAAGATACCGTTAGCAAATATGTAGGCCTGAGAAAGAACTACAGGCAGTTGCGGTATTCGCATGGCATGCATGCCCTTGGTATCTGAGTAGGGCTAAGTCCGGTGGGTCCAGCTGACGTGTCACCCCCTTTGAATTTATTCCGTATATCGTCGATATACCATCTTTCCGGCAACATGCAGTTCAGGTACTATCTTATATATGTACATGTTTTTCCTCTCCTCTCTAGAATATAACAATTTCATAAAATTAATTAAACACAAATATATATATATATAATAAAAAATGAGCATATGTAACATCAATTTATTATAACAAGAAATTATAGAAAAAAAGATTATAACTCAAGCGGTTAAGAATAAATCATTTTACATATTATATGTTTGAATTTTTCATTCTCTAATATGGCGTGTATTAAAAAATAAGAAATTAATATAGAGAGAAATATTATTGCAACATATATAATCTTGGTTGTAATATTAATAAACTGTCAGATATTGATATTAACTAGCTCGGCTACATATAGTCTGTACAACCACCTTACTGCTCAGACTATATATGTAATAAGCCTAGAAATTAATAAAACCTAACAATTAAATACTTCTAAGATGATGACATGACGATCATGGCGGTGATGATGATGTTGATGATCAGAGCCAGAGAGCACCGGAGTCTTTGAGGAGAGGGACGAGGGTGCCATTGATGTGGCAACCCATGAGCGCTTGCACGCCACCTAAGAACTTCCCTCCCACGAACACGGCCGGTATCGGCTGCTGGCCGTCTACCGCCAGCTCGTACAGAACGGCCTGGATGTCGGCCCCCGCCACGTGCTCGTCCAGCTCGATGATGGAGGGGCCGACCCCGAGGCTAAAGAGGAGGCGTTTGGCCACGGTGCACATGCAGCAGCCGCTCATGCTGAACACCACCACCGCGTTGCACGCCCCCAGCTGCCTCACCATCTCATAAGGGCTCATCATCGCCCCCATGATATTGTTCTCCGCCAGTTTCCCCGCTCCTGACTCAGCAGCCATGATGATGGGGTCCATTGGAATCCCTGCTGATTTCTTTGCCACCTGCATTGCTGGTATGATATTTTTTTTCTTTCCCTTGAGAGAGAAAAGGAAAAGGAGAGGGCCTGAGAAGCAAGAAAACAAAGTAAAAGGAAGAAACTTTAGAAATGTGTGGTAAGAAGTTAGAGCAAAAAAGATGAGAAAGCTAGGTAGATATAGCTCTGTATTATTATGTTGTACCTTGGAAAACGAGGAAAAATAAGAGGGCGTAGTAATAATTTTAAGCTGTACTAATTTCTTCTTCTTCCTCTTCCTCTTCCTCTTCAAGTGTACGGACGTTTTCGCCTTAAAATGTAAAAGCTTTTAAGGGCAGGGCTGCAGCTAGCAGGGCACTTGATCCCAATAAAACAGAGACAGAGAGAGAGAGAGAGAGAGGGAGGGATTGGAGCAAAATGGAAGGGTGGGTTTTATAGGGTTTTACATACCAATGCCATGCATGATTGATCATCCACCGTACACGCGTCAGTCAAACAAAACCCACAAGGCATTTGCATTTTGATGATCATTTTCTTACAAACTGTAAGTTACAGGAGGGGCCCATGAGAGAAACAGAAGAAAGAGGGAAAGGAAAAATATCCCAACAGAAATTAGAAGTTTGCTTGGTCACACAAAAATACTTTGGGTTGGGAGAAGGCAAGCTGCAGAGAGAGAGAGAGAGAGAGAGAGAGAGAGAGAGAGAGAGAGAGACTGAGAGACAGAGACAGAGAGACAGAGAGCAAAGAAAAGAAAAGAAAAGTGACCAAATTAATTGTAAATGTAAAAGGCATGGGATTTGGATGGGGGGGACAAAGAGCAGAAGGGGGATATATAGAGTACGAGCACTGCTGCATTTTGTTTACTCACACTCTGTTTCTCATGTCTTTAAAGTTTGAACGCGTGAGCCTCGTACGGCTTTTTCAACGTCGACCAGTTTTTATAGCCTCTGAAGCTATTTATAAATTCAATAAAACAAGATAATTATTGTGCTTGTTTATATCCATTAGCTGGTCAGATTCAATTATGAATTCCATAAAGCCTGTCAATTTCCAAATTGTGCTAAACAGTGGAGTTAATTGATCATAAATTTGCCTATCAAAAAGGCATGCATAGGATAGGAGTGTTGAAAAGTATACTTCATAATTACAGAGCTTGCATGTGATTAAAAAGTCCTCTGAATCTAAACAGAAAAGCCTAATCATGAGACTTCAGAAGGACAAGGCCATGGTGTTAATATATCTATAGGATCGATGCATGTGTGCTTATATGCAAGCGTATGGGGCCAAATATCTGCTTCACCAAGGCCGAGATGACAAAGAGACTGTAACGCGGGGTTACAATGTGGGAATCCTTAATAGTCATCCGATCAATTGTAGAATTATTATTAAGCGGCTGAATTGAACCCCTCAACATAGCCCCCTCATTATAGAAGCTCACCTTAGATGAATGGTGCAGCAAACTGGCTAGAGGTTCAATACCAAACATCATGTGACAGGGTTGGAGAAAATGCAGCCCTCCTGCCCAGCTCCGGCTCTCAAATCACAACCCCAGATGAAGGCCATGAGCAACCAATTAGCTCAATTATGGCGACCATGAATGAATGGGTTAGCAGAAGATTAAATATATACTTGATCATAAATTATAGACAACTATTTACACATAATTTACATTATGTACCTCAGAAATTATAACACAAACCCAACATTGTGTTACATACAAAGGGAACTGAAAGCCTATAAATTTAAGGACAAAACCCAAAAGAAAATAAACCCATCTTGGAGAAGAGAAACATTCACCATATATATTAGCTTCAAGATATTGGAATGTTCAATGTGGTCCTCACATTCCAAACCATGCAAGCTAAAAACTGCAAAATAGGCCTGAAACAAGCTTCTATTGGGCTCCTAACATAAGCGTACCAGCGTGTACCTGATGTCACGTTGCCCCTAAGCCTCCCCCAGAAGCTCGCAATGAAGTTTTGGTTTCGACTGCTGGCCAATATTGCAGCTGACTGCACATATGCTGAGGCTGCACGCTTCACCAGCTGGTTTCGAATCGTTATGTTCGAAGGATCGAATTCAAAGTCACTCTCCTCCGGGATTGTGGTGCTGTGTTGTGGCGAGTTCAATATGATGTCCTTCAAGCTTGTGTATCGATGTTCTTCCTCGATTTCCTGGATGTCCTTCAAGCTTGTGTATCGATGTTCTTCCTCAATTTCCTGGTCAGGCCTGCAGTTTGATGATGAATTTCTGCGCAGTATTAGTGCAGGTAGGTTTTTTATGAGTTGGAGTTCTGTGTCCATTATAATTACAAGGCATGAAAGTTTGATGATGGTGTTTTGTGTGTAACAAATGTGAGCATTTTGGAAAAAGGACTAATGAAAGTACCTAAATCATGTGACTAGAAGGAGGTTTTTAGGTTAATTGGTTTTGGTTGCTTGCTGTTGTGATGGAGGGAAAATGCAACAGTTGGTATTTTTGTTCATTGGTTATAATCTGAGAGAGAAGAGAGAGGAAGTTTTTGGATTGGTAGATTTTAGGAGTTCCATTTTATACGGCTTTCCCTTGATATATAAAGATTTGTTTTATTTAACTTGCAGACGGTTTGTAATCGATGGTGCTAAATTTATGTTTCTTGCAAGTTTGTCTTCTTTGTGAAAGAACACTCTCTATATATATCTAAGTTTGGACAGATAATATCCTGAACTTGTTGTAATTTGGGATGCATGGGATAGATTTAGAGTACACGTTACATTATTGGAGACTTGGACAAATTTCTAACACGAATCTAATTCGACACTCCACATATGATGAATAAAAATTATATGCATATTTTGCTTGGAATATTGGTATGGCGGGCTTGTTTGGGAGTGTTTTCGGAATCGTTAAAAGCGTTTTCTGATAGCGCTTAGCAGAAAAATTTAGAAGTGCTTATGCTTCATAGAAACACTTTATGGAGAAGTATATGCTATGTGTTTCTGAAAAAGTACTGGGATTTCTTACGAATATTTCAAGGTTTTTATAATAAAGCACTTTTGCTAAAATTGCTTATGAGCAAAAGTGCATCTTAGAGAAGCAATCCCAAAGATAATAACAACTTGGTGCATAACAACATTCATATACTTGGACAAGCACATTGGAGTGTTACTTATTAATTTGGGCTTGAATTTTACCTTTGGGTTCTCAATTAACAAATGCCTACAACCTTGTCTTCACTGTTCTCTTCACTTGGGCTTTTGGGTTAGTCTCGTTGATTAATAATATAAGAGTTATAATAAGGGAGTTCAATCCAACAATCTAATAATAACTATGCACTAAATTGGTTGGCTATTAAGAATCCCCTCATCACTATAACCCCTCATTCTAAGTTCTAACCTCCATGATAGAGTAAGTAGTACAATTTACAATATGACCTAATTCAATCCAATCGTGTGGACCAAAATGAGGCCGAATTAGGATAAATGAATTTAAAATAATAAAAAATGGGACAAGTGGAAAAGACTATTTTTGTGCTTGTTTACAGTTATCTTATCCTCAAAGTATTTCATATTAGAATTCATGATAATCGTTCATATTAAACAATTGATAGTTTGAACTTTAATTAGTTAATCAATCACATGAGTTCATGCATGAAAAAAAGATTAAGAAAGGAACAAACAACAGTTTTGCCAAGCTGAAAATACCATACGGGGAACAGGTTGCGACACGAAAGCTAACAATTTTTTATTTCGCAGCCATGACAGTGTTAGATGGTCATGTTGCGACACGAAAAGCTAGCTGGAAGTCTCAATCTCCGTGTTGCTACAAAAATTCCTGCTCATCGCATTGCAGAGAGTCCTCTTGTTCAGGGACGGATCCAGAAATTTTCTTTCCGGGGGTCAACGTCTTAAAGGTTAAAAAATTTATATTCAAAATAACAGACCCATAAAAATAAAATGATAATATTATAATTCATAATTAATTGAAAAAATCATATTACAATTGTCCACGACGAGTTTTCATCTTGCAACTCACTTTCTTTCGAACTACCCACCACATCTCTCGAACTCAAACTACCCACATTATCCGAACTAGAAGTAATTAATGAGAATTTTCTCTTAAAGTATCGTTCTATAATTGTATTTGAAATAACCCCAGTTAAAGAATACAAACTAACAGATACAATCTATTCAAAAAACTCTAATTTATTCAAACTAACCAAAACAAATTCCCAACAACTAATAAAACAAAAAATGCATAAGAATATTCATTAATTATCAAACACAAAAACTAATCCAATTTATCAAGATATAATATAACTAAAGCATATACAATCTAATTAAAAACATCCTAATTTATTCAAACTAACCAATGAGGATATTGTCTGCTAGGATTAGGGTTTTTTTTTTTTAAAAAAAAAAAAAAATTTAAAAATTTTAATTTTTGGCAAAAAGATCTTCATAAACATAGCCAAAATAAGCCAGCGCAACCAACAAAAGGAGAAGCAAGCAACAACCAAATGAAGCATAAAGAAAAGAAACACATGCAAAGCTAGGAGGCAGCCAGAACCAAAAGGCGCCAGAGAAAGCCAGCAAAAACAGCTAAACTATAAAATTAAAAAAAGGGTGGGGTTTGAAAAATGGAAAAAACGAGTGAAAACACATTTAGGGATGGGCTCTGTTTCAGTGTTTTTTTTTAAAATTATTTTATTTTATTTATAACTTGAGCCAAAACTACGTCGTTTTGGCCAAGTTTTAAAAAAAATAATAATAATAATAAGTCGAACGACGTCGAAGGAGAGAAAAAAAATTGACGCGCGCTGGAGGAGGACAGCAGCAGCAGCAAGACAGACCAGCAGCCCCTTTGGGGACTTTCATCAAACAGGTTGCAGGGGTCATATTTCCACTCTCTAATGGAGGATTCCAGGGGTTGCAGGGGTCACTTGACCACCCTTGCTCCTCTGTGGATCCGTCCCTGCTCTTGTTTATGTGTGCCGACAGACCGGTGAAGGTTCATCCATCGCATCACCCATCCAACCGAAGAATTTCTTCTTATTTTGACATGATAATGTGCGTTGACATCAAAATTAAGGCTGCAAATTGAAGTATTTGGAAACCTCTAGATCCTACTTACGCTTCAAATTTAACTAACAATACTCCTAGCCAACTCTGACACTCTTTTCCTTTTCTTTTCTTTTTTGGCCAGACATCCTCTTTTCCTTTTCACTTTATACAAAGTTATAAACCAACAAAATTTTCTTCTTTTTTATGAAAAGGCCTATGTTAGCTCTTTTGCCCGGGATGAGTAGGACTGAAATTTCAACCCCCAATTTTTTTGTAAAAATAGAGTGCACGATAATATTTTTGAAGTGTCAATAACAGCTTCCTGAAACACACAATCAAGTGATATAAAATGTATATGTTTTGTTTGCCAATTGGGCACCTATTGATTAGTCTGATCTCAGTTGGTTGTAACTGATTAGGTTTTAAGTATCATGCTGAAGAAAACCTTTCTAAACAGGCAACGTGGCCATAGTTTGTTGCATTGCATGCATGTCAGTCAGTTCAGAGGAGTTGACAGCCTATCTATTTTGGCTTTCCACTTGTCAATGACTTTATGTTGCATGCACTTCGATAACTTGGCAAGTTTTTTTTCTTTTTTTTGGCATCTTTTTAAGGGCGACAACCCTTTAGGACAATACAAATTTTATGAATTTTATGAGTGTACAATACCTAATACTCACCAAAAATAAAGACTCTATTAGCACTTACAATCAATCTCTCATAAAAATATATATATATTTAAAAAAATGGATGGGATCAATGTTTGAAGGTATATTGGTGTATACTATAAAGAAAAGGAACAGATTTCAAATTCAAATTCTCCCTTCTTTATAATTAATTGGGTAATTTTATCCATCCTCCTCTCTCTCTCTCTCTCTCTCTCTCTCTCTCTCTCTCTCGAAAACCCAAACTTAGTTTTTTCTTTCACTTTCTCTCAAACCAATCAGCCAGCCCTTTTATGGCTACCTAGTACACCTCTCTCTCATAGAAGAGGAGAAAAAGGTTAAGTCTTTGGCTCTGTTTTCTTTTTCTTGTAAAGGAATGGAAGGAATACATGTAGAGGCAGATGCATCAGCCTTCAGAGACTGTTTCTCTTTGGCTTGGAAAAACCCGTATGTTCTTCGTCTTGCTTTCTCTGCTGGAATTGGTGGCCTTCTCTTTGGCTATGACACAGGTCAAAACTCAAATACTCAAATGCTCTGCTCTCTCTCTCTCTCTCTCTCTCTCTCTCTCTCTCTCTCTCATTATGCCATTATGTTGTGTCTCAGACTCTCAGTGACTCACTGTGAATTAACTGTGGGTAAATTGGAAAACATATGCAGGGGTGATATCAGGAGCTCTTCTTTACATCAGAGATGACTTCAAATCTGTGGATAGAAAGACTGTCTTGCAGGTGAGGTGAAAGTGAAACACACACAGTACATGATCCAAGTTTTCTTTCTTGTGTTGTGTTCCTTATCTTCTTCTTCTGCTTCCCACTTCAATCATCTTTTGTTCTCCTTGTAATTTTCTTGTGCTGGTTGACAAAAATAATGCACCTCAGCACAGATTGAATAAATTATTATGTTTAATCCATTTTAAATGTATAAGTTTTTAACAGTCCAAAAGATGCTTCAGCCTGACACATGCTGGCTCGAGCTTCAATTTGACCAACAAACAACAACCCAATTGGTTCCACCGCTACAATTAAGCACATCAAGCCAAACATGGGCCCAACAAACCTTGGGTCAATCCACAAAATAAAAAATAAAAAGACTAATGAATTTCATCTCAAAATTAGCTAACTTGTTAAGTGTTAATAAGATGTGTGAAAATTTAGCCAACTTGTTAAGTGCAAATGGGATTTGTTCATGTTTATATGTCATTCTTTCAATGTAACCATGCCACGAAGTTGCAGAAAAAAAAAATTCAATTTAAAGTAGTGAAGATGTTCATTCAATATGCATGGTGTTGTCAAATATATATATAGGAGAGCATAGTGAGCATGGCAGTGGCTGGAGCCATCATTGGTGCTGCAATAGGGGGATGGTTGAATGACAGGGTTGGAAGAAGAACTGCAATTCTTATAGCAGATTTCTTATTCTTCATTGGTGCTGTGGTCATGGCCTCTGCTCCTAACCCAGCCCTTCTCATTGTTGGCCGGGTTTTCGTTGGACTTGGTGTTGGAATGGCATCAATGACAGCTCCTCTGTACATCTCAGAAGCTTCTCCTGCGAAAATACGAGGTGCCCTTGTTAGTACCAACGGGTTTCTCATTACTGGCGGCCAGTTCCTGTCTTACCTCATCAACTTGGCCTTCACCAAGGTAAGCAAGGGTGTTATTCTTCATGCTTAATTGGTTTATTCAGTGGCTTCTTAGCACTTAAACTTTAAATTGTGGATGTTTTTTGTTTAGGCCCCCGGGACATGGCGGTGGATGCTTGGTGTTGCAGGAATTCCAGCTTTGCTTCAGTTCGTCCTAATGCTGCTTCTTCCTGAATCTCCTCGTTGGCTGTTCCGCAAGGTTCTATTTTTGCACTATAAGCCTAGTAATTTTAGTCTTCTGTATTTCCAAGAAATAGCTACTTAAGAATACGTATATGTAGCAGAGTTTCCATTGATCTTAATCATTAAGAGTTAAGATTATGCATATATAAGCACTCCATATCAAGTATTTCAAAAGGTTACACACATGTTCTTAAGACAATGAAGACTTGATGATAAGGGCTTGAACACTTATATATTTATACACACATTTGGTTTAGGTTTATCATATTGAACACTTGTCTTTCTTACTAACAGGGGAGGGAAGAAGAAGCCAAAACCATACTAAGGAGAATATACTCAGCTGATGAGGTCGAAGCAGAGATCCAAGCTTTAAAGGAGTCCGTAGAAACTGAGATCCGAGAAATAGGTTCTTCAAACAAAATTAGCATTATTGAACTCTTCAAAACGAAAACGGTGAGAAGAGGACTGGTTGCTGGTGTTGGCCTTCAGGTCTTCCAGCAGTTTGTGGGCATAAATACAGTAATGTATTACAGTCCCACCATAGTTCAGTTGGCAGGGATTGCATCAAATCAAACTGCATTGCTTCTCTCACTTGTAACTGCTGGTCTCAATACCTTGGGCTCCATTGTGAGCATATACTTCATTGACAGGACTGGCAGAAAGAAGCTTCTCATCATCAGTTTGTGTGGAGTTATTATCTCACTCGGCCTTTTATCAGCAGTTTTCCATGAGACTACTTCCCATTCTCCTCTTGTTAGCCCGATCGAAACGTCTCACTTCACAAACTACACCTGCCCGGATTATAGTTCAGCCAGAAACTCTGCAGCTTGGGACTGCATGAAGTGTTTGAAGTCTTCCTCTCCAGATTGCGGGTTTTGTGCTTCAAAAGCTGACAAGGTAATTCACATTTTCCCTATACATTGGTCGTTTTCCAGGATTTTTTTCTTTTGTTGTTTTATCTTGCTATGGTCACACTCACACACATCATCATCATCGTTATCGTTGATATCTTGCAGCTACTTCCTGGAGCTTGTCTGATCTCAAATGACACAACAAAGGATACCTGCCATGTAGAGCACAGGTTGTGGTACACAAGAGGATGTCCAAGCAAATATGGTTGGCTTGCACTAACTGGCTTGGCACTTTACATCATATTTTTCTCTCCTGGCATGGGCACAGTCCCGTGGATTGTCAATTCTGAGATCTATCCTTTAAGGTATCGCGGCGTTTGCGGAGGGATAGCAGCTACTGCAAACTGGATCTCAAACCTCATTGTTGCTCAGTCCTTCCTGTCTCTAACCCAGGCAATTGGAACTTCTTGGACATTCCTGATATTCGGGCTCATTTCGGTTGTAGCCTTGATCTTTGTCCTCATTTATGTACCAGAAACAAAGGGGCTTCCAATTGAAGAGGTTGAGAAGATGCTGGAGCTTAGAGCCTTGCACTTCAAGTTCTGGGAGAAAAGGCCTAAGACGTTAGAAAAAAGCCAAGCTTTGTGAAAATAGAAACTTGTGCATTAAACAGGGAAGCATGGAAATTGGGCAATAGAATCTCCAAGAGAGCAAACTGAATTATAACCTGTATTGAGTTCAAACAACAAAAAGAAACTCCAGCTTTGATGGAAGAAGGCTATGCCTAAATTTACTTGTTCTCGTTGAATGTGGATTTGGACTTGTTTAAATTCTGACTTGTTCTGATCATACAGAGGCATCATCAATGATAAGAAACTATCAGAATAGTCTGCAGCATTGGAATCTCCTATGATACTGTTGTGCTTGGAGTCAGTAATCCCAACCCAAAAAAAAAACAAAAAAAACTAAGCAGCTATTCTTGTTTATAAAATTTGAAAAAAAAAAAACTAAACAGCTAGACAAAAAGATTAATGTTGGGTGTTCACCAAAAAGATTATCCTTTGTACAGAATATCCGATTTGGGCGGTTCCTGCCCAACTTGACTAATAGCCCAATAAGAGTTTTTGATGCCTTCTTTTCTGAAAAACAACGGAGATAAGGGGCCCAATTTGGGTTCACTTTGGCGCCAAAACTGCATAATCCGACTATGGTAAAATATAATATAATCATGAAGTTTTGGTGGTTCGTCCAACACAATTTGTTGTAATCATGAGGTTGGTGAATTTGTTGATAACTAATTGATTATCTCTTAGCCTTTTAAGTGGGAAAAAAACCCACGGAAAAGGATGGTTACCTATTGCAAATGGGTTTCTTTTTATTGCTATTATTGCATGCAATGCAAATAACGTATATAACTAAGAAAATATTATCTCCTCAGACAATTAGACATATTATGTTTGTTAATCGGATCGAAACCGTCAATCATAAGAATTTTGTGAACATAACTAGACAATTAATAAAAGTTAAAATATTGAGATTTAAAAACAGAATTCATAAAAGTAAGAAACAATAAAATAGATGGACATAAAAGGGGAAAGATTGGGGTCAAAATTTGTGTGAGCAGAAAATCTTAACGAATTATGGAAATCTAACCCACCATTTTCTACAAGAAGGGAGAAAACACAACGTGGAAAGTAAAAATGTGAAGAGTCAACCTAGACTTTTTAGGTCAAATTGAACTAGAGCAACAAGCTTGCCTTAAAAAGATTGTTAATTGCCTTAAAAAGATTGTTAAGGTTAATTGAGTTGATAACGTACTTGAGTAGCTCCACTAATGTTCGAATTTCGCTGCCAGCAGTCCTCATTAGTGCATGATTTGTAATTTTTTACATAAATTCATATCGGTGGCAATTAGTAGTTGAATGTCACGCTTAAGTTCTTTCGACTCGAGATTATAGATTTGTTCTAACGTGATGGTGAGAGTAACCAATCTCTACCTAAACTCTTTTTATTTTTATAAATAAATAAAAAGATTGTTACAGCTATACGCTACCTCAGTTGAATATGATTTATGCATCTCTGTCATTTGAGTGTTTGACTTGCCATGGGTCATGATTTTGAAAGCAAAGCAAACCAAGTTCTAATCAGGCAGGCAGCCAAATGCATGGTCCATTTTTGACTGCACGAAAGCAGGGAAAAAAAAGCCCCTGAGCCTGTGGAAAAAATAGTCAAACTTCTAGGCTTGGATTTTATCTCTCTACCAAACTCAAAATATCTAGCTAGAGATATGTAATAATATTTCTAGCTTGCTATAAGAGTAAACCGACCACTTGTAGCTTTCACTTGCTAATCACATCTCTTTCTGTATTGGGAAATCCTTTCTGGAATTTCAATTTCATTATAAAATAGATCTTTTTATTTTTCTTCTCGTGCTGTCAACAAGTTCGATTCATCTAGTGACACGTAAGAAGACGTGTTAAGAATATAATTATCAAAAGGAAAATGCTAGGGAGACCAACTTTAGATACCAACTTGTGTACCAACTCTCTAATAGAGTGTAGGACCCATTGTATTGGTGGGCTCCACCTCTATTAGAGAGTTGGTACACAAGTTGGTATCTAAAGTTGGTCTCCCTAGCATGACCCTTATCAAAATATCGCCTTGTTAGTCCTATACGGAAAGTGCATATAAATTACGTTAGTATTTCATCAATTGCTCTAAAAAATAAAAATAAAAAGATTAAATTGAGATATGATATTTAATCTGTCATAAAAAGAAGCACATCCAGTACGATGGCCAGAGGGGATATAATTAGAATTTAGGAGAGAATATAAATATAATGTTAATTAATGAGTGAGCTTGTGCGTGTTCATCATGGAGCATGTTTGTTAAGACTGAGATTAGCAGATAATCCATCCAAGCTTGGCGCATGCCCCATCAAAACTAAAAGAAGCTTTTTTGTTTTCTTTTTCTCTTTGCTTCGGATTGGCCGATGAGCCCTCTAGTGCAGCACAAGCAAACATGGCTTTTTTTTTTTCTTTTTTTTTTTGTTGGTAATCCAGTCAAATTATTATAATTACCCAAAAAAAAAAAAGTTCATTAATTCGAGAAATATCCCTATTTGAAAATGATATATCGAGAAACCAACATTAATCCAATTTATATGATTTCAGAAGTATATTCAATGAAATGTCCGTTTGAACTTTGACCCAAAATTTCATTAATTAGTTGCCTTGAGTGTTGCTGACACAAGATTCTCTTTTTCCCTTTTCTATGATTTTAGTATATCATTAACAATATTGGAATATAGAATTATGATAAAACTTGTTAAAACACCCAAGGATTATGTAATATTCGTTTACCGTATGATTGGATTGATCCAGACCTTTGGCGTGTTCCCAAATGATCATATATTTGTGAGTTTTCCCCCTCCATCTTCTTAACTTTGGCAACAACAAAAATGATGTTACTAAATAGATAATACTACAGTCACTTGCCATGTGTGTTTGGCTTAATTTTGACCATTTGATGTGTTAACATTAAGAATTCTAAATGAATACTGCTACATTTACTCATTACTCAACGACGCATGTTTGGTCAAATTCTAATCATTAACACACTAATAATTGTTTTTAAAAAAAAAATCCAAATGAATAGTGCTACAATCACTCATCCACGCATCCTTAACTAAATTATAACCGTTGGTTTATATTTAGTCAAAAATTACCCACCTAAGTACGGACATGAATCTCAATAATTTAGATTATTATAAGAGAATGACATCATGAAGAACCAAGTTATATTCTGAGATTATGTTATCATGGTTTTGATTTGAAAGGAGGGGAGTTTTCTTTTCTGCTACCACAAATAATTGATATTCCAAACTGAAAAAAGTGAAAAAAAAAAAAAAAAAAAAAACCTAAGGCTACGAATGGAGTAAAGGTAAAACAAGTACAAAGAAAGAAAGAAGGAAAAACAGAAGTTGAAGGGTGGATGTGCTGGGCTGTGCTGTGTTTCACGAAGACCGTGACACGTGCTCTGGTCTCTGTTCCACATCCACTCATCGATTACTCACCCAACGCATTGATGCATTACACACTTCCCTCTTCCTTCTCCCTCTCCTTTCTCCCTTCCCTTTAAACCACGACACGTGCCCCTGCCTCCTCTCTCTCTCTCGAGCGTGTCACAAAGTCTCTGTCACACACACACAACACAAACCAACTTGGCTTTTTAGCTTCTCATCTGCCTTGATCAACTCAAAACTAACCCACTTTTCTGCATCTCCCACTCACCACCTTATACCTTTAACTAATTAATTACTTAATTAACATTATTAACTAATAGTACATGTAATTGGTTTTTGTTTAGTGATTAGTACTGAATAAGTTGTGTGTTTCTTACTTTCTTCTTTTTTATACAAGCGATATTGGAAATGTGTGAATTCAAACTCAAGACTTTCGTTGCAAGAATAATCGTTCTTAACCAGTCGAATTACAAGTTTGTTGTTTATGTTATTATTATAGTGTTATGGCTCATAAATGATAAAGGAATTGTTTTGTACTGCAGAAAGTGGATTCTTTTCTTTCTTTTGGGGAAGCTTAAACAAATGTTGGCTTCTTTTTACCCGGCAAGTGATTTAGCATGGAACTTCGAGAACACGCCCTCTGAATTAATCAAGCTTTTCTGCAGTTAATTAATCTAAACATGTACATCTAATTTCGTTTTTTGGTAATTAATGTCGGAGACTATGCATACTGCTCTGATTTTTTTGGATATCCAACAAAACCTACCATTTTCCCTTATTATTATTATTATTATTATTTTCCTTCATGTTTTTAATTTATGTGTCTAATTTGTAAAGCTGTCTAACAAAAGAATATGATTCCGTTTTAATAATGGGGAATTAATTAAAGAAATAATTTTGTTGCTTAATTCATTTTTCTCTACAGTACTGCTACTAGTTACGATGGCAATACCACGGATTATGATTTCTCATGCCTACACTGTACCCCTCCACTTATTTAGTAACATTAATTTGGTTATTCTTTTTTAATAAAAAAGGTTGTAAATGTTACATATGCGCCATGGATGTTCTTGACTATTGCTCGCGTAGATATTGTAGGTTAGGTTATTCGTAGCAATATGTTATCGGAGCATTACATATGTGGTCTTTAAAAGTTTTTTTTTTATCTTTTTCCCAAACGTGTTTGTGTAATGTCATAAAAATGAAATTTTAAGTTTACTGTTTACATTGTTAATCACATTTTGACTAGAGGTGAAATTCGTTCATATTTCTCACGTCTGAATGAATCCGGCCTAGTTAGAAATCACAAAGACAAAAAATTTACTTCAGTTATGACACACACAAAAACACACAACACATTGTGTTTATGTAAAAGACTCAACCTCGTAGTGCCATGAAAATGAAATATTTTTTTGTTTTTATATATTTACATACAATTGTAATCTGGCTTTAATAAAAAAAACATGGCCACCAGACAAATCCAGTGTGGTATCTTTCTTATCCTCACCACCAATACGAAATGTGCCATCCAGTTAAATATAATCAAAGTGATATAAGTCCAGAGAAAGGGACAGTTTTGACTTTAACTTCCAAAGATAAATCCACAGGTCAAAGTCAAGAGTGATGTTTTCTTATGCCTAGCATAAGACAGTACGTAATACAAAACTTCTCAAATTTATTTAACAAATCACATACACTAATAGAAAAAAGGCCCTCCTTATCTCCACCAATTTTGGCGTACGTTGCCTTGAGCATTGCTCTCATTATCTAAATTAAACCTTGATCCACACCGGCATTTATGTAACATTATTATAAGAAAAACTCTAATCACACTCTAGTACTTATAATTTATATCACCATACTGACATGCAATAAACGCATAAAAGTTGATGATGTAAAAACGATAACACAATTTCGTTTCAACAAATACTTTTATTATAATATATTGTACATATAGTACAACATTTATAACCTTGCCACATAAATTAGTGGCCTACACAAGGGATTTGTGTTGGCTTGTGCATATAAGGATGTGGGTCATGTAGCTTGCCTCACCAAACACACAAACATATATATATATATATTTGTTCATATGAGAGTACTATATTAGTACTTATGTCATCAGTTCCCTTGTTACACCAAAATACATGTAACTAAATTATAAGAGAAAAAAACTATATGGTATATTCTTTATATTTAATGCCCTCGAGGTGCACCATAAAGCAATTTATGAGGGGAGTGGCCAAATAATTGCTTTCTCCTGTTGCAACAATTTTTTTTTTTATTTTTTTTATTTTTTAATTTTCCAGCAAAGATATCATACATTACATAATGGGGTTTTCTGCTGCTGCTGCTGCTGCTGCTGCATCCATGGCCCATCAAATGCTGCCACCTCGTATATAATTAATTAAATTATATATTGAGGATGGGTAGTAGTCGTAAGAAAGAGACACATCATGACCCGTACGGACCAATAAGTTTCATCCCATTAATTAAATCTTAAATCCTTGCTTGGAACATAATATCAGTTGAATTAAATATAAACCAACCCCCACAAAACACTCTTTTTAAAAAGTCTGATTGAGAAGTTTGGTTGGGAGGGGAGGACGAGTGAGTTCTCGACTCGACATTTGGGTGGTGGAAAACTCCTTTATTTCTTTTCCACATCATTTTTGGGAGACTTTGTGTTGAGGTGCTCTCCTTTTTGTCATCCCTGTCATTAACCCTCTTGCTGAACTTACAATTACAATGTTACCATTTCCTACCCTAGTCAATTACGGTTCCTTTTACTGTACGCAGCTCATTCTGCCTGAACTTTCTACCTGAACTTTTTCTCTTGCTATACCGCGATTGATGAAGATGGTGAAGTTGGTTGCTTGAACATATCTAAGCACAAATTGAGAAAGAGTACTGTTTAGTGAATACTGTGCTCAGATTCAAGGTTGGTTAGCAGTTGTCCTTGATTTCAAAGTATGCATATCACACTCACACAGTGTAATATCTAAGAAAGTAGCTGGGTTTAGTACTGCAAAGGAAGGAGATAACGCTGAAACTTAACCCTTTACAACTAAGAGCTGTGTGGAGAGAGTACAAATCCTACCTAGTAAAACCAACAAATCAGTCCACAAATCATGAAACAATTAAAAGGAATCAAAGGCAAATCTTTTTGTGTGGACATTATTTAGGTGAGCAGGGAGGCAGACTTGCTTCTAATTAGATGACAGCTAATGTCAGTGGTAGCTGAAAACTAAGGCAGTACGTATGTAAGTATAAAGCAGTGGTATCTGATTTAGGGGTCAGAAAACCCTCTAGATTTTCTTGCTTTATTTAATTAGGGGGGATCTAAAGTAGTCTGATTTCACTTGATGGGTTTTTCAGCTTTTTTGGTAGAACAGATCTTTGCAACCTAAATTTGTACAGTTTACTCCTAACATGGGCTGCACTCCAATAATGGTAACCCATGTTCTCTTCAGCCATATATATATATATATATTCTCCGGACATTCGGATATTATTATCGTGCATACGTCATGTATTTTCTACTATTTTTTCTTGCTTCAGATAAAAAAATAACTACATATATATGTATATATCTTGTAGAACTCTGCGTTGCAAGTTACATTTTGCTCCTTTATATACTTGGGGATTATTTTGTTTTCCCTATAAATTAGTTATCAAACGCATACTTTTATTCATTTGTTCATTTATTTAACTTCGTGTCATGTTTATTTTTCTCTATTTCTCACCAGTTAAATTCAATATTTTCGGCTAATTAATTGAAGTATTTGCAAGCATTTCGACAGCTGAGTTATTCAATATCAAGCTCAATGGAAATATGCAGCAAAAGGGAAAAAAAAACTAAAAGCTTGATGGAAAATATCGATGTTCTGAGAAATACGAAAAGATTAATAGAAATGGTTATGTAGGGTGGAAGGGAACATTTGACCTAAATTAGTTCAAAGCTCCTCATTCCTCTAAATGATGGAAATTACAAATTTTATATTTAGTAGCCCTTTTCTAGTTTTCTTGTCGGAATTAAAATATGGTCGACCAAGAAAATCAAGTAGATTAACAATTGAATAAAGGTCAAGGGTAATAGAGTAAAAAGGAAGCGAACGAGGGGTAAAAAGGAGATAAGAGAGTATATCTATAAAGTGGAGAGAACGGCGCTGTGTGCTGTCCTTTCCCGATAAGCCCGGTTATTTGCTCAAATGGGGAAGAAGCAAACCAACTCTCTCTCTCTCTCTCTCCTCCTTCACTTCTTCCTCTTCACTGTTCATCACTTCAACTACTTAGCCCTTTAAAAACCCGACTTTTCTTTTTTCAGTTTTCAGTTTTTGAACCTCTCCCTCCACTCCGCATCAATTTCCCACTTTCCATTTCCATTTTTTTTTTCTGGTTATTTTCTTACCCGCCAAACACACCAACAACCCTAACACCCTCCCTCCCTCCTCCCAACCCATCTCCAATTCTAAGCTCACAAGCACACGTGTAGCTTCTGTGAGTCTTTTTGTCACTCAATTTTTCATCTTTATGCAAAACAAAGCTCAAAATTTTCAACTTTTTTGTTTCTGGGTTCCTTGTTTAGGTTAGTTAATGGTGGTTTCTGATCTTTACAGGCAGCCAGGAGTTGTGTGTAAAACAAGCCTGGTTCTTTGTTTAGGTTGAATTTTACAGCTTTAATTCTAGTTATTATTATGACCTATATTTGTAAATTTGTAATTAGCATGGGGGGTTGGGAGATTTTGGAGGTAGGGGAAGGGGAGGCAATGGGAAGGGTTTTGTTTTAATTGATGTTTTTGCAGCAAAGGAACTGATCCCATCAAGTTTTAATGCGCAGATCTGTGAGCTTTGGATGCTCAAATCTCAAGTGCTTATGAATCTGCAGACAAAAGAATCACACTGCTCTACGTTTGTTTGGCTGTACTTGTAAGTTGTAACAGTCAGAGCTTTTGACACCTGTACCAAATCAAAACCCACACAACATTGTTCAAGGTTTTAATTTTTTTCCCCATATTTTAAACCAACACTGTTGCTGTTGGTGTGTTATTGCTTAATATATACAGAGTGGAGCAAGAATATGTCTTGGCATATACAGTGAGGAAGCAGAAGCTGGTTACTGCTTCTGCTTTTGTGCTTCAACTTGAATCTGGTTTATGGGGGAGAGGGAAGGGGGAGGATAGGTCTTTTTTTCTTTTCTTTTTTCTTTTCTACTTTGGTTATATTTAAAGGTCATCTTCTTTAAAACCCTTTTGTTAGCCCTTTTGTTAGGTTTAGGCATTGAGCTCTGAGTCTGTGACTGTGTTTTTGTTTTACAATTAAAAAGGGCTTTTACTTCTTTATTTTATGATATATATATATATATATATATATATATATTAGGTACTTATCTTCTTTGTTGTCATTTTTAAATTTGGAAGAAAAAAAGAAGAAAAAAAAGGGAAAGGAAATTTGACTGTTTTGCTTTGTTGGGTTTGCAGGGCTGAGAGGCTGAGAGAGGCTGAGACTCTGAAGACTAAATTGTGCAGGCTTTGGTTTGCTGCTTGCTTTTGAAAGCACTCTGCAAAACTGCAAAAAGCTTTAGACGCGAGAGAGAGAAAGAAGAGAGAGAGAGAGCCCCCCTGACTTGGACCGTGATATATCACCAGCGTAAAAAAGGCCTTTTTATCACAACACAGCCAAAGTACCCTCTCTGAATTATCGTCATCAATGCATAGGACACAGCAACCCCACCTGCACTCCTCTCATCACACCACCACATCCTCTTTCTCTCTCTAAAATACTACTTACTCAGTCTCCCAAATTCAACCCCTCTTCTCTCTCTCTCTCTCTCTCTCTCTCTCTCTCTCTCTCTAGATATTACTAGAGAGCAGCTGGTGGTTGCAAAGCCAAAAAAAAAAAAAAAAAACAAGAAAGTCCCCAAATTGAATGAGTCTTTGTTTGAGAAAGGCATGAAAGTACTGATATGGAGGTGGAGGAGATTCAAGCCCAAGCCTGTAAGTTCCCAAGAATTGGAAATGGCAGCAGCAGAGCCACTAACCCAGCTGCCGACGACGAAGATCAAGACCCATCGTGCCTAGACCTCAAGAGGGCTGCCACTGCGGACGCCGGCAACCGCCTCCGCGGGTGGCACCACTCCCGCATCATCCGCGTCTCGAGGGCCTCCGGCGGCAAAGATCGGCACAGCAAGGTGTGGACTTCAAAGGGGCTCAGAGACCGGAGGGTACGGTTGTCTGTAACCACAGCCATTCAGTTCTATGATCTTCAAGATCGGCTGGGTTACGACCAACCCAGCAAAGCAGTGGAGTGGCTGATCAAAGCTGCCGCTGACGCCATAGCTGAGCTTCCATCTCTCAACAATTCCTTCCCTGACACTCCCAAGCAGCTCAGCGATGAGAAGAGGGCGAGTTGCGAGCATGGGTTTGATTCAGCTGAGGTTGAGCTCGAGGGGCACGGCCATGGCGACCACAATTATCATCACCATCAGAACCAGAACCAGAACCAGACTCAGAACCAAAGCCAGCACCTTTCTCTGTCCAAATCTGCTTGTTCTAGTAATTCCGAGACCAGCAAGGGATCCGGGCTATCTCTCTCCCGGTCCGAGATTCGGGTGAACCGGGTCAAGGCCCGGGAGCGTGCCCGGGAGAGAGCAGCCAAGGATAAGGAGAAGGAGAGCAACGAGTCAGCTTCACACATTGCTCACCACCACCAGCAAAACAGCAGCAACTTGAACAACTCCATTTCTCAAAGCGCTTCTTTCACCGAGCTTCTCACTGGTGGCATCGGTACCAACAGCAGCAACAACAACAACAGTCCAACCGCAGCTGCTCATCAGCAGCAGAACCACGGCGGCGGCGGCGAGCCCATTTTGTTCCACAAGGCAACAGCGGCAGGAGGAGGGGGACCGATGGATTACTTCAGTTCCGGACTTCTCGGGCTGTCCTCGTCGACCCGAACCCACCACTCGTCCGGGTTCTCGGGTCAAATCCAGTTGGGGATGAACTCCATTCCGCAGACAATGTCGGTTGTGTCCCCGTTCAGCGTGTCCGGGGATCATCATCACAACCACAACCCGGAGCTTCAGCATTTCTCGTTTGTTCCCGACCACCTCATCCCCGTTACGACGTCGTCGCAGCCGGGCAATGGCGGCGACTACAACCTCAACTTTTCGATCTCTTCTTCCGGCGGCCTTGCTGGTTTCAATAGGGGGACCCTTCAGTCCAATTCTTCCTCATCACAGTCTCTTTTGCCTCACCACCTTCAGAGGTTTTCTCCCATAGACGGATCATCCAATGTACCCTTCTTCATCGGAGCCGCGGCGGCTCCAACCATGGAGAACCACCATCACCACCACCACCACCATCAGCAGCACCAACAGCAGTTCCCAGCTGGGTTTGATCGCCGCTTGCAACATCCCTACGGCGACGGAAGCCGGCATTCAGACCACAAGGGAAAGGCAAAGAACTGATCTTGATCATGATCAGTCATTGGCAGCCCATCTAAGCTTCTTTCTGGTAACCGTCGTCAACAGTCATAATTTTTTTTCCCAATAATATAATATTTTCTTAGTTGCTGCATTGTTTGTTTCTCTGTTTCTGTGCTTGCATTGTTTGGTTTCATAAAGTTTGCCTGATGTTTGAGTAGCTAGGATACAGTCTAGAGCTATAACCTGGCCAGCATATATGTTAATTTGTTTTGTTTTTAATTTTTCTAATTGCCTATTTGGATTTACGTGTTTTGCATTGAACCTTTGTTTTGCTTTCTTGGTAATCATAAACAAGTGAGGCCATTGGGCCAAGCGTTTTATGGGTGTTACCTATAATATATTGTATGTCTCTGCTTTTGATTCCTGCATGGATTGGAGTGAATGGGGATCGGCTGGTTGTCTCCTCGTATGTTCTCTTGTTGGTTCCCTTCTCTCTTAGCATCTCCTAAGTAATGAGTCCATGGCTGACAGGTGTTGCCCTGCACTTGGCCGGGCCATGTGTTTTTCACTCAGAGCCCCTTTTTCTGGTTAGCTTTAGGATCCTTAATTAGTTTGTTCTTTTCTGCCCTTCCAATCTGCACCACATGGCAACTGCTCGGCGCACTGTCGGCCGTTACTTGTATATATATGTTTGCCTGGAGCCTGGAGTTGTTGCTTTTGCTAATTATCATGGAGATTCGACAGCTAAACTTTCAGCACTTTTGTTTTCTGGCCATGAGACCTAGCAGCTTTGGTTCCTTTCCTCTGTACAGCCCATGCACGTATGCAGGCGCTGGATTTCTGTTTTAGAAAAATTTGTTATGGGATTAGTAAAGTTGCTTTAATCTATAAAAATGCATATATATTATGAAAAGGGAAAACAAGTTCCTATTTATGAAAAGAGTAGCGATTTTCATACTCTTGTTTTATCGGTTTGCACTTACCCTCTTACTTTTATGCTTTGATTACTTTGTTTATACAATTAACAAAGTAGAAAAATAAGAGGGAGAAATGCAAATGTATAAATAAGTGTGCAAAAATCATCACCGGAGAAAAAAAGACGGTAAGAAATGGAGAAGAAATATGATAGAAAGGTAAGGAAAAAGTATGAGTAAAAGAACTAAAATATCTTTTATCGTAGATGTTAATTTAGTTTCAGTTTTATTCAGTCTCAGCCCTTTCTACTTCTCATATGGCTCTTCTCTATTTATCCTTTCTTCTATGTCGTTTCCTTTTTTGTTTGCTTGAGAAAAAACAAAAACCAAACATGTGATCAAATGAATCCTAAAACATATGAGAAATAGATAATTTACATATATACGAAAGCTTGAGATCACAATTTTTAAAGTGATTAATTAACAGTTAACATGAATTTATATTTACGTATAGGATAATGCTAGGCTTACCATATTTATATACCACATTGTGTTAACATCACTTGATATAGTTGACAATGGTTTTTGTAGTGTAAAATTGTGATCTAATTAAAGCTCCTCAAATGCCATACATATATACACATGTACTCATTTTTCTCTTGTAAGTGGGTCATTAGGGGATGAAAGTAATGGATACAAAACTAACACTATATATATATATATATTATATTCTTTAGAGAATGATGAACTAGCTCCCTTTTTAATGTTGGAAGGATCTCGAGGCTCTGCATTTAGCATTGGTGCATTTACACGCATTTAAAAGAATGCAAATCATTAAATTAATCTAATGATTTTAATAAGTCCACATTAACAAACTTGTATTAAACTAAAAACTAATTAATTGCACCACATTATTTCCCCAGCAACTCAACCCTCCCCTCTTCCTTCCTCCCTCCCTCCCTCCTTCTCTTCCTCTCTCTCTCTCTCTCTCTCTCTCTCTCTCTCTCTCTCTCCCTCCCCCACACTGCCAGCCATGGCTGCCCCCTCCGTCTCCCTCCCCCCTCCATCCTCTCTCTGTCTATCTCTCTGTCTGTCTGTCTGTCTGTCTGCCTGTCTGTCTGTCTCTCTCTCCCTTGATTTGCAAAACAGAGAGAAGGAATTATGTACATGGTGTTGTACAATCATGGAGTGAGGAAGAGATAGGTTTGTCGTTTATGATTTTGCAGGTGTAATTTTGATGTTGAGAAAATAGAATTAAAGATAAGAATTTGATATTATCAGTTCCTAGGCTTTGTTGAGAGCCACTTATCCGAAATAGGGAGGGAGGGAGGGGGAGGGAGAGAGAGGAGGGAGACGGAGGTGGTAGCCATGGCTGGCAGTGTGAGGTAGGGTGTGGTTGCGGTTTGCTGGGGAAATAATAAGGTGCAACTAATTAGTTTTTAGTTTAATACAAGTTTGCTGACGTAGACTTATTAAAATCATTAGATTAATTTAATGGTTTGCATTCTTTTAAATGTGTGTAAATGCACCGATGCTAAATGCAGAGGCTCGGGATCCTTCCAACATTGGAAAGGAAGCTAGTTCATCATTCTCTAAAGAATATTTTGAATTTATTAGTAATATGTTTAAGGGGTCATATGCTCTAGAATTGAGATCCATGCTCGTACTCGGCAAGCCAAGAATTTCAGCATTAAATTTTACAATGGCCCCATTATATTATTTCCGTGGTTTTATCTCAAATTGAAGTGATTCCTTATTTGACAAATAGGTGGCAGATCTGAATAACTGCCATTAATAGGAAGTTTACATAACAAGTAAGCTTCATGTAATCATTTGAGTCTTATAATGATGTAAAATATGATCATCCTTATAATACAAAGCTGGCTATGTAGTGGTTATGTTAGTTATGGTAGCACAAGCGATAATAAAGTACAAATAATGGTCTACTGTCAAGAGAATTTAACATATTACTGTGTTAAACTATCAATTTGAACCGCACATTCGACAAGTACCTACTTGTCAATTGTTTAGATTGAGACCTTGACAAGAGAACATATACCCTTTCTTCTTGGTTTTCCCAGCTCCAAGTTTTGCTTCCAGTTCTTGCAAGTCACCTTTTCAATGCTTGCTTGGTTATGTCTCACTCTTTAGACTTCCTTGAAAGCTTTAGCTATTGTTTTCCAGTATTCTAAAGTTGTACCTTTTTGACTAATTGATTTGAATTTTTTGTTTTGTATTGGTTAATGTTGCAAATTTTTGTTTGAGATTCTCATCCTACCATGTTCTACGTTCTGTTGGGACATGCTTCTTGAGGATGGAATTATCAGAACCTCGAAGTCACTTGTGGTGCCACTTAAACGTACCATGTGAGAGAGACCGTAATACCACAACTAAAATATCGTTGGTGATGTGTGTAACCTGTGAGAATCTAAAAATATAATATGTGAATATATGTGTAACTACAAAGAATCGAGATGCCTAGTCATAGGTACTGATCGTAGTTCCTAGATGTTCTTCTGTTCTTGTTGTGTTGAATTGATTACATGAAGGTACCACATGAATCACTATAACTTGGTTTGTTTCACTTCACCCACATTCTCACACTGACATAAGAACAACAATGATAACAGTGTTTCTCACAAAACAAACCCCTCACACTAGGAAGCCTCATAAGATGGCAGTTGGAAGAAAGAGATAAAGCATGCATCTTCTTCTTTAAATTTCCTGCATTTCTTTCTTTTAATACTTGTATTAGTTTGGCTAGTTAAGTGATACAGGCATGCCAATATGAGGCAAATAATATTGCAATTGTTCATTGCATAAAAGGAAGGAAACAAATTTGTGAAAAAAAAGGACAGTGAGAAGGTTATTTCATCCTTCCAGATTGAAGGATTAGGGCACGAGCAAAACAAATAATAAAGGATATAAGCCTCAATAAATGTTATAATTTTTCAGATGGAGCTGGTTATTCTTGAGTATATATGTAGTATTTCAGATGGTGAGATATAAAATACTTTAGACAAGTGCATGGGAGATTGTTGTAAAGGATTGAACCGCAATTGAGAGTTTCGAGTCGTGTATAAATAAGTACTTAATCCCTGGTTTAGCATTGTAGTAGATGCATCGCTTTCAGAGCTAGGGTAGGGGTAAAAGAAGCTTTGCATTGTTTGTGATATTTTGAGGAAGTTAAACAGATTGTTCAAAGGTATGCTAGTGACACTGGTTTAAGTAGATCGAACAAGCTAAGCACAAATTTTACTATGGAGTTCACAATGATTTTGTTTTTTGCGTGGAAAAGAAACTCATGTGGCCGAAGAAACTTGGACCCTCAACCTCACCCTCTAACCCATACTTGTGGGGAGAGGAGATGCGTGCCATCAGGCTTAAGGCCAAGTCAAGTTCATCAATAGGATTGAAGCTAGTCCTCCCACCCATGTGCATTCTACATTGGTTTTTTCAGTCACATTAAATTAGTGTTGGTTTAATGTCTAATGTCAAGTAGTTACAAGATTCTGCTTTAACCATGGGAAGAGAGAGGAAAAATTCATGCTGTCGATTTTGTGAACTCATGATAATGGGGATCAGACCAATACTTGATATCTCTTAGGATTTTACTAGTGGCAGATCATGTTATTGGATACTTGATCCTCTTAAGAGTTTCTCGGATACCTAGTCCATGTCGGTGTTGATCCTTGTATTGTTTGTGATTGCTGTATATGTTTGCCTTTAATAGTGTTGTGAACTTGTGAGATTTTAGGCCTTGAAACATTCATATCAGTTGTGCAGCTTTTGATCTTTAAGTTTTCCAACCTATGAGTTCTTCACTTAAATGAGAGTGAATGAAGTTGCTTGATGACAGTAAGATTGTAATAGCCTTCATAAAGTCATCAACTTCTGTCAGGAAATTGTTTGAGTTAAAGGTCTCAGTAAATCTCTAATGACAGTTATTTCTTGATGATTGCTTTTGTTGGGTAGACATGATATATAGGATGCTTATAGTATTTCCATGTTACAGCATGCAAGACTCTCAAAAGAGTTTCCAAGTAACTGTGAATTAAGTGTCAATTTCCCTGTTATTTACACTGCTCAAATTAAGCATCATATCTGCCTGACTAACTTCTGTGTATAAGACGAGTTCAAACTTCTTGTATTACCTTTTTACATCAATAATATTCTATCGCTTATCATCAAAAAACAAAACAAAACAAAACTTGTGTGTAATATTGTACAGGAAATGGAAATCCCTCATAATGATTGCTGTTATCATCATTATTATCAAAATCTTCACTCATTAACCAAGAAAACTTTATTGTTATGCGAAAACCTCCTTGTTCATTAGATTACTTGGTAATTGATCCATGTATCTCTTCTTCATTGTTGCAGGAAAGTGAAGCTAAAGAAGCAGTGGCCAGCTGTGAGTGAAGTGAATGCATGCATGCTTCCCCCGCATCGGATGATACTTATTATTGTCCTTCTGAAATTGTTGGGATTTCTGCTTTAACCATTTTGAAGTCATGCAGCTTCAATTTGCTAAATTCGATCGGATATGTATTTATTTGTCTAGCTATGTGTGCAAAAGCATTCTCTGTTTTGAAAGAAGATGTAACTGACAATTCGATTGCGGTTATTCTTTTCTCTTCATTTGTTTCCTTTCTACAAGTGTTTTTTTAATGTCTATCTATTCAATTATTTAAGTGAAGAGACCGTGTGACTCTTTGGCTCCTGAAGCTTGACATTTTGGACTGATAAGTTCAACTTGAAAAACCATGCATGCATCTACCTGGTACGATCATCAGTATGTGCAAGCATATTCTTCGCAAATGTTTTTAGTCTTTTCATATGCCAATGCTTAGAATCTCGAATGCATGGATAAATGCTCTTAACCATTTGAGCTCTAAGCCTCGTGCATTTTACTCTAATGCTTAGAAGGCCCAAAACGTTATTCTTTTCATGCAGGTCTCTGAATTATCTTATTTCACACCTTAACCACTTTTGGTTAAAGGTTAAACATGGATATCTTGATTTTGTGAATTGGGGAAGACCAGATATGATCTAATTTCCAGAACTTATAGTTGGCCCCAAGTAATTTAATTGTAGGCGTTATTATGTAACTAGCTTAAAAATTTGAGAGTTTTCCCAACAAAGTTAGCTGTTGGAACTTGGAACCCAAGTGAGAGTAGGCCCAAAAGTTCCTGAAATATACGAATCTGGCCCAAAACTTGTGAGGCTTAAGATATTTTTGGATTCAAACTCTGTGACAAATTTATTTAAAAAAGAAAAAAGAAGAAGAGGAAGAAGATTGATTTTGGAAAGCCTACGACGAATGAAAAGTATGGTTCAAGTTGATGGGTCCATATATTGAATCATATACTATTTATCTATGCAATCAAGTTCTTATGTTGGATTACCCTTTCTTTTAATATCTTCCAATATCGTGCGTATTTTTTTTAACATAGAAACATATTGAAATGTATTTATATGTTGATATACAAGCTGAAGTTTCAGATTTTTCTTTTCTTTTCTAGAGCCTTCAAAATTCAAATAGTCCAAGATGCTTAGGAGTGCTTTATGCATACACAAGCGACATCAATGTGCAATTTATCAGAAGGTATCAACGGGTTAGCTAGCAGATGCCACACAAAGATTTCGAGACAATTCTAAAACTAAATTCAGAACATCAACTAGAATGAATGTCAATCACTGTTTACTGCAGAAACCCGTGAGGCATGCAAATCAGGCTAAAAACATAATTATGGAAAACCTGTGAGTGAAAAGTGTAGTTATTAGTTGATATATATCCATATATGCAGAGCAGACCAAAAAAAAAAGAAAAAAGTTGACAGATTTTGTTGGATCTTTAAGAAAACAACAAAGAAGATCCATATGTTAAGATTGGGAAGTTTTCAAGTTTCAACACTAGAAACATATCGAAATGCATTCTGTGCTTTTTCAGAAAGCTTCTTCAAAGTACTTTCCTTCTTTTGAGAGCATACATTCAAAGTAACTTTTGCTTTAATTCACACATACTAAAGTTCACGTCCAGAATGTGACCAAACGATAATGCTTATACGTATTATTCACACTTCGTTTTGTAGCTTGTCAAAGAGCTCAAACTTCAAAATTCAAATTGCCCAAGAAGACAAGAACCTCCTTAAAGAGAGGGCACCGGCGGATGGATTAGAATCGATTCGATTCATAAGCATTTAGAGCATTTTGAATGAGCTCTCTAAATGAGTTTATTAGTTAAAATTTAGACTCAAATCATGCTTCCTATCCAACCCCTAAAATCGGGATATCTCTATGCTCCGTAGACTCTTAAGCAAAAATTGAACTTAAAAAAAGATCATAATTGGAGAAGCTCTTAACACAAGTTACGTATAGAGTTTGGGAAGCAATTGAAACCCAAATTAGAAACAATAAGTAGAATGAATGAATGTCAATAATTAAAATGAACAAACTCCCAACTGTTAACTGCAGAAATCAAGGAACATGTGAAATGTCCCAAATTGGGCGAGTCATGGGCAATAATTGAAAATGAGGTTTGGGTTTTCCCCTCATTTTTATTATCCAACACTGCACCTGTTCTCCATGAATCACCTGTAGAGTTTTAAATTTAGTTTTTTTTTTTTGGTCTGGAATTTTAAATTTAGTTGGTGACATACACAAATGGATGGCTTTCAATTTAAAAAAAAAATAATAATAACAATAATTGCTAAAAAGAATTAAAATACTAGATCACATAGAACAAAGTCAATAGATGGAAGCTTCAAAGCTTATAAGCAGAGCAGCAGCAGGAGCTGCGTTTAATGTTAATGGAGCGTGTAAGGTTTGAGTCCAGTCCAGGCTTTACTTCACGTGGATTGTGACTTTGTGAGTCTACAAAGTTTTGACATCTCATGTGACCAAACAGATAAAGGCCGAACCATAACCAGCTCATTACTTAATTATTAATTAATTTGCTTTGGCCAATCAAAGGGAACCAAAGTGACTGATAAATGTTACCTGGAAACAGCCTAAAACCCCTTTATTCCCGATTAAATTTCCTCCCGTTTCGTTCACGGAACGAATTTGAGGGAAAATTACTTTTCATGTTATTTTCCAAAAGATGGAAAATAGAAGATTCCTTTCCCACATTTGGTAATGTCGGGAAAGTAACCGGGAGATTTCACTTTGTTTCCTTTCTCATGTTTGTTTTGAATAAGAATCGAAAACAAAGTTCGTATAATTTTCCAATTATACTTATATTAAATCAAATAAAAAAGGAATGCATTTAATAATACAATGTAATTCTAAATTGTTCATGGGGACAAAATGATCATAAAAAATGTGCATTGAATGTTGGCTTATTTTCCCAAACTTTCCCATTATGAGGGAAATCAAAATCCAAGTTGAGAGAATGACTTCACTTTTCCCCCTACTTTCCCATGTGTTAGGCAACCATTTCCCATGTCCGGATTTACCAAAACATGAGAAAGTTATTGATTTCTCATTCTCAAGTCTCCTTTTCCATGAACCAACCGGAGAGGTGGGTTGTTTTAGAAACGAAAAACAAATAATAACATTTTAACTAGGCGATTTCTGACCATTGATGAGATGCGGTATCATATAAACCAACTATAAAAAGTCACTTACTCATACGTGGGCAGATAGAAAGACTAATGCTAAGTTGATTGCATAAAAATTAAAAGTGAATAGGCGGCTGGGGTCACGATGTGCCTCCTTGTGACTCTATTCTTAGGCGAATGACCGTAATACAGCAGATGCAGAGAATTACTAGTCGCTTCTTGAGTTATCTTGTCACCTTCAAATACAAAACTATGCATGCTCTGGTGATGTCCGATGTGATTGATAAAAGTATTGGGTGGAAGAGCAAATCGACCACCTCCTTCGTGTTTCTTTCAACCAATTGATTTAAGAAATAATAATAATAATTAATAAAATCTTCTTTGAACAAACTTTTTTAGAGCAGCTAATATTGTTCAATGTCTCGAACCACAATCTTAACGTTATCTCCAACTCCCAGCCTCCAAGGTCATTAAAGATGCGATTGAATACGTCTAGAACTTGGAATATATGCCCAACGAAAATACAAAATTAATTGAAAAGAATCATAAACTAGCACTGCAAGTTTCAACGAATATAAGAAGGAAACGAAACCATTTTTGTCATGCTTGGTTTAGCCTAATCACACAAAATTCAACCACTTAAAACTATTAATTGTTAATGAGCCACCTGCCATCTATTGGGAGACAAACAATAGTTTACCCACCAAGAGGTGAAAAAAGCCCTCCTATATTTGGGAGCCAGAGAGTGATGGTTATTCCTCAAAATGAAAAAATAAAAGAAAAAAAGAAGTGACTTTTTCTCTAATTAATTAAGCTTTGGTGATTGTATAAGTGGGAAAATGGTTTGTTTTGCTATGATAATAAGTCAAGATAAACATTAGACGTAAAGAAGAATCGCATTAACAGTTTGTATTAAACAAACAAACAATTGTGAAGCTTTGATTTGACTGTCCAATTTCAACATGGAAGCAAAAGGAACTCAAACACCAAACTCCACCAAAGTTTGGTGCAATTGTTACATGATAAATAGTAGACTAATGTTATGACCATATTGGATTCAGAAAAACTTGGAATGAAAACTTTTTGCTTGCTAACTAGAGTGCTGAAATGAACTTTTGACATTACATCACATAACCATAACACTGTTGTACTTGTACCTACAATATTCACATACATGGAACAAAGATAAAAAGTAGATTACTACAACCACA
This sequence comes from Prunus persica, assembly GCF_000346465.2. Taxonomy (NCBI): domain Eukaryota; kingdom Viridiplantae; phylum Streptophyta; class Magnoliopsida; order Rosales; family Rosaceae; genus Prunus; species Prunus persica. The sequence continues at coordinate 4,076,559 of NC_034012.1, read as the reverse complement.
AAATCTTTATAACATCAATCTTAGGTTGCATGTGAGCACTCTCTCTTACAAGCATATGCCTGATACAACAGCAACCGCCAGATGCATTTCGATCACCAGCTCAGGTGTTGGGGAGGAGGATCTGTGGTGCATAATCAACAGAGCATCGCTTTCTTCTGCGACAGTCCAATCCAGATTCTTCGATCGAGAGGCACCGCAGTCAACATAGCCTGGCCACCAATGAGGCAAAATTGTTCTCTCCTTCTCCACTTTCAAACTCACGCAATCCGCAATCTCCCCCATTTCCCTCCAAGGACTGTTTTACCCTGATAATTACATGTCGAACTAAATCAGTACCAAACCATGATTGAGTAATTGCATTAGAAGTAGGGAGGCATCACTAAGATAACCATGATTGAGGCATCACATTAAGTACCAATCCATGATTGAGTAATTACACTAGAAGTAGGCATTCACAAAGATAACCAATACAGAATGAGACCTTTGCGAAAACAATGAAACATAGAAAGTGTAGAAAACACAAAACTGATGTAAAACATATGCATTCACACATGGAGAACAATAACTAATACCAATTGGGTTTAGCCCATCTCCTCTCATTCGATTGTTTATCAAATGACGTACACAAAAATACTACTTTATAATTCATTCATATCCTTGGAACTTACCCAATGCAAGTTCTGTTTTCTCATTCTCCAAAACCACAAAACATGCAAACCAACCCATTTCCCTATAATCCCATTAAAGTTAAATTTCGAGAGACAAGGAAGAAATTTCAAGATATTATCATATAAAAGACTCATCATACGAATAAGAGATCATCTAATTGTGAATGCCTTCCGGTTCTAATGCATAATAAGACATCTTTCATACATGAACACAAAGTTGCAAAATTTACCTGAGACACCCGAAATTGAATCAGAAGGAGTTCATCTCAAGACAGTAAGTGCGCCTCTTGATCAGCATCTTGGCCGCCGTCCCGTACGGCTCTTCAAAGGCGGTTGAAACCCATGACAGATCAGAAGAGACCTCCTTCTTCGAGGTCGCAGATTGCTCACTGGGCCTAATAGCAACCAAAGTTGCACCCTTTAACACAACCCCATCAGGCAATTCCAAGTGGGGCGCGTACCAAAGCCTCATATTCAGGGCAGGCACGAGCGTCCTCTTCGACGCAGAAGAGGCCGACAATGGCTTCACCCTCAGCTCCTCCAGCTGGTCCCTGTTCATGTACAACACCCCCTGCCCATCAGCATCGGTCAGCACCAAGCTATCAAGCGTTTTGTGCTCGGAAATGATGGGCTGAAGCAGGTAGTGCCTGGCCGAGGCAGCGATCAACGAGCTTATCGTCCAGACCACCCTCAGCTTCAGGCCTCCGTTGGTGTAAAACGAGTCGGGTATGCTTCCGTTGTCGTCCGAAACGGCGGCGTTGGTGTTGGCGCAAAACCCATCTGACCCATTGTCCTGAACATCAGAAATTTTGGTGGGTCCCGGGTGGATGACCGAGGAGGCTCCGAGGATGACGCAGTTGTCTAAGGTGGAGCCAAAATCGGCCCTCCATTTGAGCAAAACGCCGTCATCGATGCCTAGCTCGCCGCTGGGGAGCTCGATCCGGAGGAAGCGAATCTCATTGAAGTTCTTAAGGACTTGAGTCGGGGAGTGGTGGGTGACGCCGGATTGGTCGAAGCTGCTGCTGTCAGCGGCGGATGAGTCGGGGTCGTCGACGGCGAGGGCGGGGTGGGCCCCATTTGTGGATCGTCTTGTGGGGCCCAGGAACTGGCCGAGGGCCTGGAGAGGCTTGACAATGCCGCCGATGACGAGGCGGAAGAGGGCGGAGAAGGGGGTCCGGGACTTGTCGGAGGAAGATGAGGAGGAGGCGGAGGAGGGGGAAGATTCGTCGTCGGAGATAACGCAGTCGACGCGGACGACGACGTTTTCGACTTGGGGGACGAGGGAGTGGAAGCGGCGGGAAACGACGCAGCATCGGCCTAGGGCCTTGACGTCGCCGATCTTGTTGAAGACTAGGAGGAGGAGGGAGTCCGGGAGGCGATCGAAGAGGTCGTCGTCCATGTAAGAGGGCTCTGGGTAGACTCGGGAGGAGGTCAGATCTGAGCGCAGAGACGACATCGTTTCGATTTGGGGCTAGTGGGTTTGTGGGTTTGAGATGGAGGAAGGAGAAGATCAGATTAGGGCTGAGGTGGGTAGATCTGAGAGGGGGAGAAATGGCATGGCAGATTTCCGAGAAGGTTCGAGATAGAAGTAGAGAGATAGAGAGAGATGGGATAGAGAGAGAAAGGGAAAATGGGAAATGGTGGGAGGAGGAGATATATCCACGCACGCTTATGGGTTATAGGCTTGTTGTTCCTGTCATTTTAGGATCCGCAGAGAGAGAGAGAGAAAGAAGACAGGGAGAGACAGAGACTTTGCTCTGCCTTTTTCTTTTCCTTTTTTCATTCTAACTTGATTCTTTTCCTTGTTTGGTAATTCTATTTCAGCTTGGAAAATAATCTTTTTAGCTTTTAATTTTTTTCAATTAAAATATTTATTTAGCTGTATATACGCTTTTTTCTCTTAAACAGGCGTATCTCTTAAAATATTAAATTAAAATTTGATGACTTACGTGACAATTAGCGACTCCATGAAGATACTCTAGTGGTCGTTTAGAGTAATAGTAAATTCCAAGTTCCAATTTGTTTTTAAGGTGAGGAAAGTAAGATGGTGGTGGATAGGTAGGGCTGTCTGCAAAATGTGGTCGGGTAAGGACGTAAAAAGCCGCAACAAAAGGCCGCAAAGTATTTAGGTCAAGTTGGGTTGGCTTCGGCTTAGCGCTCTCTGGCCCGATTTTATTTCCTTTTTCTATTTTTATCTATCTTATTTTATTCTTTCAAATTGCTTTTACTTTCTTTTTACACAAATTTTATTACTATTTTGTACCTGAAATGACGTTTTGGGCTCAACTATAAACCCAGAAAAGAAAGAAGATGATAACTTTGATTCAGATGAAAGCAAAGTATGGAAATGGAACCCACCTCCTGTTCTTTCCCATTAATTTGGGGCCACATCAAAATTATTTTTAATCTCGAAAATTCTATCATTTGGCTAGTAAAATATGGTATAGAGTATGTCGTACAAAGACGTTCCTCAAATAATTATCAATGTTGAGATTTTTCCGGGATAATTAAGCATATAATTTGAATGTGCATTGATGATGTTTTAGACTTGAGTTGAAGATCCACATAAGAATGAGTTAGGAAACAAATAATACCAATAATGTGATCAAGTATAGCTGTTATTTGAAGGATAAAATGTCAGAAAATAATGAGTTGGTGATGATGACTAAATCGATGGACCTCAACAAAACAAATAAAATCCGAATCATGCATACAAATTTTTAAGATGAATAAAATCCAATTATATTACTCATAATTTCAGAATTTCAAAAGCCCAAATAAAATGCAGATTGTATCCCATCCAGGTGTCACATAAGCATGTGCAATTAAATTTAATCATAAAATATATATATATATATATATATATCCAATAAAAGAAAATCACACGCACGTTGTGGGCCTTGTGACATGCCATGTGTTCATAAAAACGTTTCCATAGTTTCAAGCAAACACATGATGCCGTCACGCCGTGGCGTCCGTACTAGTTTGATGGTACAAACCACAAACATAAAAATTTACCTAATTCATTTACCACCCCCAATTCCATGTCAAATTCAATATTTTGGTCAATCTTGAGTTGACTCCAAGTGATTTCGAATTGATAACGACTTGGATGGTTATGTTTGATGATGATTTTATTTAAATACATGAGTTTATTCAACGTGCGTTTAATCCATAACGTCGAATATTTATGATGAAATCAAATAATTTTATTTTTGAATGGAGATGGTATTCTTATCTTACCTATCCTTAACCTCTAATCTAAGCAGAAAATAAAAAATCCAAAGGCTCCCCATGAACCCTTTGCTTTCTCGGTAAAAGTCACTATTTTACTTGCACTAGTTCTACTCATTTTGAATTTGGAAATGTAGTTTACAAATAGAAGTCACATAAAATTCAAAAATCTTTAGAGCACATTTCTTATATATTTTTTCAAAATTTTATTTATTTATATTTAGCATGATCTAGGGTAGGGCAAGAAAATATTCCTTTTCATCATAGGGTTAATTTGTCATGTAGGAGGAAGCTAAGCAAAATAAGAGAGGTTTGAAAGCAACTATGGAACTTTATAATGGAAAAGAGAGAAGCCAAAACCATATATCCTTCTCATAGTCAAATTGTAGCCCATGATTTCAGAAGGAGACAAGCTGTCCTTTTAATGCCATTCACACCACCCACTCATTAGATTAGAGCCATGAGAGAGAAGAGAGAGAGAGGAGAGAGAGGAGAGACTGTAAAAACATAGAGGCATACAAATGGGCCTGGGAAATTGAATTAAATTCATGACACAAGCAAGCAGACACAGTGTATGGTTGAGAGCAATAAATAAAAGTTGCAATCAAAGGCAAAGGCAAAAACTTGGCTAAAAGCATGGGAAGGAAGATTTTGTGAGTGTGTGGCATCCAAGTCTGCCTCTGATCATATGTGCCCATGCCCTTAATCATGTGCCCCCCTCCCTAACCTCTTGTTATTCTTCATTTTTATTGGCCTCCAATTAATTTAAATAGGGCATTTAATGGAAATGAGAGCTTATGATACAACATGATTACCTTAAATTTGGTGATAGAGCACCCACCACACCACTGGGTGTAATTTTCTTTTTCCTATTATGAATCATTAGGTGTGTTTAATGATGTTTCATTGTAATGATAGTGACAATACTGGCAAACATGCATATCCCCAACCCCACACACACAAGAGAAGGTGCACATTTATGGATACACATAACCTCCCTCTAATCAATCCTTGAACTTGAGGGTTTATCACTTATGGGGATTAGTAACCTCATAAAAAATATAATGTTGTTTTGTCATATTTCGTTTCTAATGCAAATGTTTATGTTCTCAGACAGTTCGAAAAAAGATTATTTATGTGTAATTTTATATGTGCTATAGGCATGAGAATTGAAGAGTACGGATAATTTGACCAATAAAGCTATTATTAGGGAATCCTAAGAAGTGGTCCTCTGTTCTTAGTTCTCACATGTTGCCTATAGGAAAGGTTTGGCTTTGTGTGGATACACTGCTGATCAATTAGAACAAATTATGTAAGAGCAATTTTTTTATTTCAGAATGCTAGAGTTAGTTGCGTGTGAAACGACTAAGAATGGATCAGTTGCTGCTGACTGGTAAACATGTTATGTAATGTGTATCATTTTCTAAACAGATAGATATACCTAATTGATTTGGAGCTTAACAGCATCACATATAAAATACTCTTTCAAGGTCTTTAGAGAAGGCATTGGTCCACAAAACGCCATTTATTTTGCTGCAGCCTTTGACCAACATTTCAAATTCTCATGTCAATTTTACCTTTTCTTGTCTTAAAGAAAAAAATAATGTAAACCTTTTCACCCCTAGACTGATTTACTGCCAACCATAATTATAATGTATGCAATTATGAATACATACCTTTATTATAACGTGTATCATCATTTACTTCTTCTTTGTTGTCTCTTATGATAGAAGCCATGAATTGGAAACAAAACAAAGACATTTTTCCCACCAGCATCATTTCCTATACAGCCAGCCAGCCAGCCAGCAAGCATGCTGGAAGATCCACATCAAGAATAGACAAGACTCTGGCCACAAACACCTAATATTTCCATCTTCTTTAGAAGCTTTTATAAACTAAACCTGATGGGGGGCCTGCTTTTGTAAACAAGTAGAGGAACTTGGTCTACAAAAGAATGAGAAAGGTAAAGGATTTCAAGTTTGACCCAACAAGGTAGATTAAACAATGGAAAGAGTTTCAGACATTAGAATTTGAAACTGTTGTCAATAGGTTTTTTTTTCTTCTCTTAGTTTTGGCTTACGTGATATAAGCTACAAGTTAGAACAGAAGTCAGAAAATATGGTATTTTGCATAAATTTCCTTCTATAGTTTCTTTTTTGGTTCTTTCCTTTGTGGTTGCAATTTATGTATTTCTGGTGCAGATTGTGGTGCATGCGGCTAGCCTGGCCCCTGCATCTATGAGAGTATGAACACCATCATCATTTGACTATGACAGTTTTGGCAGCACTTGAGTGCTATTAATTGTGGGTTGTTTAGGGCTGGACATATAAATGAATAAAGGATCAAATCAGCTGGAGAATGAAAGACACAGCTTTTCCAAATTCGAAATTCCATAATAAGGGAAGGAAAATCTTTTTAAGACAATTCATTGGCTCACCAACTCAACTGCCCAACTTTACTTCTGACCCAGAAACAACATAGTTCATGGCTCCAAATTTCTGAAATGGGGATCGCAATAGCATCCTCCGTTTTGTTATCCCTGATTAACTACGGTATGTTACACATAATAATTTTTCCGTTTGGTATATTGTGATTGGCCGGAGATAGCAAAATTGTGTTATTCCCGTTTCACACAAATTTTTCTGCCTAAGAAGGCGTGGTATTTCACCTTAACTGGATAACCCTTTTCATAGCTTTCAATCCATTCTACAAAATGTTCATATCCAAACCAAACAACCACCAATCCACTAGTCCTTGAAGAAAATCTCAACAAAAATGGTGACCACATGTTAGCCGAGCTTGATATCTCAATACCATTTTTCAATTGGGATTTGGATATTTAGGTGCACTTGGTATTTTGGGCACATCTGATTTTTAGTGGATGTGCAGAGAAAATAGTCATTGCAATATGATAATGGGTTCCAAAACAGCTCAGCTTCTTCCTTCCTTCCTTCCAACCGGTCACAAAGAAGTAATGAAATCCAGCTAAGCTTCACACTGTGTCTGGCTAATAGAGTAGACTATGGCCAATTTTAATAAGCTCTCTCTCTCTCTCTCTCTCTCTCTCTCTCTCTCTCTCATGGGTCAACATGATCTGTTTGCATTATTTAATCCCACAAAGCTTAGAAGCTGTCTCTTGCCATATAATTACTTAACCACCAAAAGTTTTCCATTATTGTGTCTCTACCATGTCCCCCTTAATGAACAATACCAATAAAAACAAAAAATAAAGCCATGGTATTATATCACTTAATCAAACATTAGAACAACTAATTTTTTTTAAATTTAAAATTTCTGGATCATAGCATGCATCACAAATCTAAAATTAATTGGGGCCAATTGATCTACCTCTCATTTCTTTTACTTTAAAAAAGAAAAAGAAAATAAAGTTGAAGTAACTACTTGAGAGGGACATGAAGACAAAACTCATTTGGTATAAAGAAAAAAGGATAAATAGAATTCAAGAATTGTAAATAATGAATAATTTTACTTTAAATTAAATTATATATACAAGGATCCCTCGGTATATGTAGAAGCAAACACGTGATATCTAACAGAGACATGCTCTCTCTCACATGTGGAAACCTACACTGTACATGCAAGTAACTTAGCAACCACACCACACGAAAGAGAGAAGGGGACATAATTCTGAAATTATTTGAACCAAAAAGAAAAAAAAGAAAGAAAGTTCACAGAAATTGCTAGAGCCAAATAGAAGGGCCAACTTAGAAGCCAATTCCAGCCATGCTCTTGAAGTGAAACCTCGACATTAACTAACAAGCACAAGACCGTTACTACCTAAGATTTTTGTACATTGTCTGTCCTCAATGGTTCAAAATTCAAATGGTTTAAACAAAACATTGTTTGAATTTGTACATAGTACAAGATAAGATAGAAGAAGCTGATAGACAAGACGTTCATGTCCGCTTGGAGAAAAACTTGTATATTATGGGGCTAGCAAAATGTGATTGGTTGGGGATAACAAAACAGTGCTATTCCCGTATCATTCAAGTTCTTCTCTTGCTTGAATGTGCAAATCAGAAAGTTACAGGAAAAAAAACATAACATTAAATTGACAACATTAAACTAAATGCATCTGTGTAACATAGTTTGTTGTGCATTTTAAAACTCAACTAGATAAAATAGAAAATAAAAACCAGAAACTCTAACAGTGAATGTGATGAACTTAGACCTATGATATTTCCTTTACATTTATTCATCCATCCATACAGTGTAAGGTATTGGGACAAATAATAATTTATTGAAACAGAGAATAAGTTCGAAAAGAAAAAAAATGGAAATTTCCCAGGATTCACAAGGATATATGATTCAAAGATTGTTACTTATCCTATAAGTCTCGACCACAACGGTCACATATGTTAGAAGCATCCAAAGAGATGTTTTTTGGTTTTTCCTTCTGCATCTTTGGTAGATCAAGTTCCAGAACATCAGAAAGTGCCTTTGATCCTTCTTGGAGCTCCTCCAAACTGAAAAATAGTGCATAAAGTTATATGATTGGAACATAATCAAGTATTTAAACTGAAGGTAAATACTGACAAACGAAAAAATGAAGGTACACAAGTTGTCATTTATGTTGGCGCGCGAAAGATATTACTCAACATATTGACTTGTAGATTGTAAGAAAATAGAAATGACACAAACGAATAGAGAGGAAATGGAATTCATGTTAGCATACATGAAATCTTATATGGTAAACTTGGGGGGTTACTTCAGGTTTCAATATCAGAAAATAGAACTTACTAAGGATGGTTCGACATAACTGTAGAATAATACTAAAAAGCCTACCTGGTTGATTTCAGCATTTGCCAATGCTAAATCTAGTTACCGGAGTAGTGTAGCTTGTAAACTATAGGTAATGAACTAGGGACTCATCTCTTAAGCAGACTACTTTAGGAATCGCAACTGAACTATTCACTCATTTAAGAAATACATGGCCAGTAGCCCAGCCTCTCACATTTTGCATGCGGACATGCACGCACTTGATCTTTTTTGCACACACATACATATAAACATCAACCAAACATATAGATATATGTAAGAAAATATGATACAAATTTATTCTAGGATAACCTGTGTTCATCATAGAGCATCCAAAACCCCCCATCATTAATCCCTTTTCCACTGATATAAAGGTAAACAGAGTGCAGGAAAAGGTACCTCCAGACCATAGTTATGCTTGTCAGGTTCTTAGTTTCAATGAGATTAAAACATGATTTATCATCAACATCTGCATTTACCTCATGGAGAGTGGAGGAGTCAATCGGATAATCGTATCATGTGTTGGCTTGGCAAGAATTCCTCTCTCCTTCAACTTTAGGCAGATATCATAAGCAGAAACGGGGAACAAATTCTTGCTATTGAGCTCCACAGCATTGAACAAACCTCTTCCTCGAACTTCCTTTATGTAGTTTGGGTATTGCTGCTGAATCTGGAGTAACTGATTCCTAAGCTCTTGTCCCATTTGGGCGGATCTGTAGGATAGTTGAACATCAAGAAACATAATTTCTATGACAATTTTATAATGACTAGACTCATGCACAGGTTATGTGTGTGTAAAAGAAGACAATATACACTTTGAGAAAAGCACGGAGGAAGAAAAAATTTGAGTATGGGGGAGGGAGGAGGAATACGCATAACATTACCAAAATTAATGTATGGACCTATGTTATTTCAGGAAGTATTCTTATTATTTATCATGTTAACTGCAGCTTGACTGCAAATGATATTGGTTGCAGCCTGACTGCAATCTGAACATTAAAGATTGATCTTGATGCTAAGTTCTTCAAACTTGAGTTCAGAAAAGAAAAACTTAAAGCCACTGATGCATCAGAAAACATTATGTATCACCTCTCAAAACATGACTGATGAAAAGAAATTTACCAAATCAATTTCTGTAGAAAATTTGATATAACTAGCTAGGATTGAATGCAGGATAATTACATATTTATTCCTTAATCGGTCAACTGAATATAAATCCCCAAATATAAAATCTAGGAGTAGAGGATAGAAGAAACACCCTCAAGGATCACCACGGAACACTATCACATTCATAGATTGGCATGCCAAAATCTCTCTGTGAACTTGAGCAACAGATTTTGATTATATAAATAGATAATGCATTCTCCATATTTTAGTTCTCCACTACCTGATAATATACATGGCCAAAAATAAAATATTTCAGCAAGACTTCGTTAGTCACTTTCCAGCTTTTGTTTTCAGTTATCTCAATACTTAAAAACATCACGCTACATATGTAATACCTTTCAGCAAGTCTCTCATCTCTGATTACATCAAGTGAGGCAACAGCAACTGCACTGGCCAACGGATTACCCCCAAAAGTACTGCAAATAATTCCAAATAATAGCAGGGTGAGCTCTATTATAATAAAACCGAAATGAAGGCAAGCAAGTGCAAAATAGACTATCAACATCTCACCATCCCTCTGACTGAGGTTAAGATGGAAGATCTCCCATAAACTACAACGCTGAATACCCAAATAGGTGTAACATTGTAAACTAGAACTCTTATACAAGTGAGGTTTTCCTAAAAGTTTGTACTCTTTTGAACCCTGTGGAACAAATGGACCAACTGAGGGGCATTCCTATTCCAACCATCTTCTGGACACAGCCAAGGGCAGTAATTCTTTCCGTATCCATTTGAACCAGATATACTAGCACAGGGGGAATGGAAAGCTTCTGCTATGTCATATGTTTTTTTCTTTTTTAAAAGAAGCTTACTGCATAACAATGGATACTATTAAAGATCAGGAGATCAGTCCTGGTAAACACCTTTCGAGTCAAAAAATTAGTGTCCAGAAATACATCTACAGAATTTAATATGGTAAGTGGATTAAGGAAATATCTATAAATGAAAGCAGTTATAAAAGCAAACCTTCCATGCTCTCCAGGTTGGATACAAAGCATTACGTCTTTGTCTGCGAGCACCGCACTTACAGGTATCACTCCACCGCCCAATGCTTTTCCTAGTATCTGAATAAAACCCATAAAGTCTTATAAGTATGAAACATATCTAGCATAATTATAAACCAGTGTCTCGCAGTGTGGAGAAAAACTGGACTACAAGAAAAAAGAAGAAGAGGTATAATTGTGAATCATGAAGACTAAATAGCTTCTGCATTTTAACGTATTGTCAAAGGTTTGGATAAAGAAGAAATATGTGTTTAGAGCTAGGTGACTTCAAAATAAAATATGAGAAATAATATTGGTATGTCTATATCAGCAGTCAAAAAAAATTATCAATACTTAAAGATACTCACCACTACATCTGGGCGAACTTCCTCCCAATCACAAGCCAGCATTTTCCCTGACCGTGCTAAACCAGATTGTATTTCATCAGCAATCATTAAAATATTATATTTTGAGCACAGCTCTCTGACAGATTTCAGATAACCATCTGGAGGAATTATAACCTGTGATCACACAACAGACAATTTTCTCAAAACAATTGACTGAAGGTGGGAATAATTATGTAAAACAAATTGAACGACTCGGTCATTTCTTGAGTTTTATGCTTTAGAACACATGGTAGAATCCTGCATGCAACAAGTCTAAGTTGATGGCATTCCTTTGGAACATCCTAAATCAATCCGATATTGAAATTCCAAAAAAAACATACCCCAGCCTCTCCTTGAATGGGTTCAAAGAGAAATCCAGCTATTCTATCTCCATACTCTGCACCCAAAAACAGAGAAATTTGTCAGTTCAATTTTAGTACACAAATCTGGTAGTGTTGCGGCAATCCAGATAAATATAAAAAAAGGTGCGAACCATATGATGATTTTACACAGATGTTATCTTGTTTAGTCGAAGGATGAATTACATATCAAACAAGCACCAGAAACTATTAAACAGGAAGAAAAAAAAAGTATCCAAACCTTCAAAAATCTTTTCAAGGCCAACTGCATCACCAAAATCAGTTTTAAGATGTCCAGGCAATAAGGGTCCAAAACCTCGGGTTGCGTCGTTGTCACAGCTCATGGAGATGACTGCCAATGTACGACCATGGAAGCAGCCACAACACGAGACAATAATAGCCTGTGTATGGCTCAGTTGAATTAGGGACATATGTGAGACAATAACCTTAGTACCCTTATTCTTGTAATGTGCAGGTTACCAAATTAGAAAGGCACAGTTCTAAGAGAAACAATCAAGCCAGCTATAATATAAAGTGTTCTAACTTGAGGGTGATCTAGTTCCCTAAATTAATAGATTTGCCTGTGGTTATTTTCTCTACAGTGGGTGCAGACAATAAGAACTACTCTGGTCAGTGAACCGACTTCAGGAAACATTTCTCTGTGCCCCTGTCTAGAAAAACTTGAAGATATAAAGGTAAGCCAAAACAAATAAAATCTATGTCAAAAGATAGATAGTCTCCTTGAGTTCTACCTCATTTTTTGGAATTTTTTTCTTCTCATAACCCCATTTCCTCGCCAACTTTAAAGCTGTTTCCACCGCTTCAGCACCAGTGTTCATAGGCAGCACCATGTCATATCCCAGCATGCTGGTTAGATACTCAGCAAATCGTGGAAATCTATCATTATAGAAAGCTCGAGAACTAAGAGTGAGCCTTTCTGCCTGTTCTTGTAATGCCTTCATGATCTTTGGATGACAATGTCCCTACAGCAGGATGCTCAATCAAATAATAGAAAAACATCTTAAAAATTGGAGTTTCTTATGTGAACAAGCTTCTTCACTGGCTTTACATTTACTCAGATTTAAAGAAAAAAGCCACTGTCAAAATGAATATGTATGAGCAGTTCCACTCATAGGCTAGTTACAAATATGTATGCAAAATGTATGTGTGAGTATGTGCACGCGGCAAGCACGAGTGTTGTAACATATTTACAAACTTTCTATACCTGATTAACAGCAGAGTAAGCTGAAAGAAAGTCCAGATATCTGTTTCCCTCTGGATCCCATATAGATGACCCCCTTGCTTGAGAGAATACGACGGGAATTGGGTGGTAACTGCAAATTGCACCAGGAAAGTTTGTCAAAACGATATCACTGAAACTCTGTAAATTACTCCAAGCAAAGAATTTAACACGTGTAAACCATCAAGGCAAAAACTTAGAAGGAGCAAGGGAGCTCCAGAACACCTTTTCCACGGAGGAGGCCGGACCTTGCCATAACCATCCCATACCAATATCCTCATTTTATATAGTTTTCCCGTGATTATCAGAATTAATGGTACTCCAGAAAAGAAAAAAAATGAAAATTTCACTCGGATCAATCAACAAAGGGTCCAAAAGTAGAAAAAAGACACAGAATTCAATCACACCGAGCTCAAGACACGAAGAAAAAACAAAAAAAACCCATCAGGCACACATCCAAAATCCACAAAGAGGGAATTAGATGAAAACAAGCAAAACCCAGATTGCAAAATGAAGAACAACTTAAGTGACAGAAAAAAAAAAAAAAAAGAAGAGAAATTTTTGAACGAGAACCGAAGATCAGGAGGAAAAAGATAAAGAACTGACTTGTGGGCGCTGTGTTCATATTCAAAGCTGATGAGTTCCTGGGAAGACGAAGGAAGAGTAGCTTGAGGAATAGCACCGAAGCTCCTCCTTCCACTCCAGATCACTCTGTTCGAGCTCAAGTTGCTCAGCACACTCTGCAGAGGCCTCCTGCTCGCCATTGATGATGGATGGTTGAGATGCTCTGGGCCTCTAGATTCTTGTGATTAGTTTCCTAACTACCAAACTTTCCTGGATGTGATTTTGGAAGAATGAGATGTTCAACCCGCCCTTTTTTCTGGGTAAATTTGCTACTTGTCAGAATGGAAGACGACGATAATGACGAACATGTTTGTTCGGGTTTGGCATAACTGTCGCTATACGACGCAGTGATACGCCTTCTAAATAATAGTGCCACGTCACATGTATCTATCCAATATTTTCATTTTCACTTAGCTCAAGCGATTAAGAGTAGTATTTTCAAACTACTCCTACTCTTGTATAATTTTTTTTAAAAAAAAAAATACGCACATATAATGATATGAAGTAGGGGAAATCACTATTATTTTTAGAACTAATACCACATATGATGATATGATAATTTCTTATTTATTATGATTAAATAATGTTCTGAATGTGCCCAAACATATAATCAAGTGAAACATATTGCTTGAACGCGGATTTAATGCTCTCTAAATTCACATAGAATGTTTGATTTGTGTTTTCTTATGGATAAGCAGAGGTATATGAAGTAGGAGACCAATTTTATCCTTTAAAAGGAAGTACATACATTTAGACAACATGTCACTTAAGATATGGTGAAGAATTAATTATTTTTTCATAGCTTTGTTTATAACATTACTTTTGACGTGTCATTTGATAATTCCTTGGCTTATTTTGATAAGTTATCTAATCAAGTGGATTACACGTATGAATCCATAGGATAAAGGTACCCTTTTGAAATTTAGGTCTTAATCAATGGGGAATCGGGATATTAGTTGAATTGGCTCAGACTTCTGACGTGCTCTTAAGTGATCTTCGGTTTAAGTCCCTATAGTATCTTTTTGTGTGAACTTCCCCCCTTCTCTTCCTTACTTTGGCAAAAAATACAAAAATATGATACGTCTCGAATTCAATAAGAAAAAAATATAAGAGAAGTCGCGGCACTCAATGTTGTGGTATTGACGACTTTGGCTGATTGCAAGTCAGTATGATATGTTTTTCCACTCACGTTTTCCCTAATTTCTCTATCCCCGGCCCTTTTTTCTTTGAGTGCAATGGAGTTTTAATTTTCTTTCTTTTCTTCTTCTAATTCTGGATTAAGTTCCCGAGTTCTCTTTATCATATGTAAGCTAGCTGCAAAACAAAGCATCTTTGATCGAAAATTCACAATCAATAATCAAGCCTCAATCTAGCACTTGCCAAAGTTGAAAGTAAATACTTTCTGGACTCTTTATTAAGAAAAAGGTCATAAACCTGCAAACTCGTTTTCTTAGTACATTACTTACAAAATCTTTCACAGTACAGACAAATATACAAGTTATTCAGTGTTGCCACATTTGGCATCCCCTTCCCAAACTGATCCCCCCTTACAGTGGTTTCAGTTTCATACAATCAATGGCCTGTAAAATGCGGCCACATGTACCGTATATACGACTGATTCAACACAAACCCCCACCAACAGTGAAACACCATCTTAATTGGATTTCTAGACTTCCACTCTAAACACTAGAAATGCACTTGAAGTCAAAATACAAGAGAGTACAAGGTCTGTTTGAGGAGAGTGGCTTGACAACAATCTTAAAGTCGAAATGGAGCTGAAGTAACTAGACCTTGAAAAAGACGGTCTTAAGTACCTATGAGCCAATATGAACACCCATATGAACTTTCCATTGGGACTAATATGAAGGAAAGAAATTGAATTTCAAGTGGCTTGTTGATACGTCCTATTATCTCAACAACCTACGAGCTTTTCATTGTGATTGATATGAAGGGAATGAATTTGAGTTTCACGGGTTTGGTGATACATCCTCTTTATAGCTAGTGTAAAGAAACTGATCTAAAATTCTACAGTTCTGTACAACCTATATCTATCTATATCTGAAGCAAGAAGTTTCAGCACTGTAAACAATTAGTGCCAAACCACTACAACAACCATCTAGACATGATCCGAATGGCATTATGTCAAATAGCATGCGGGTTCTAGGGGAGCATCATCGCTAAACAGTAATACTACAACAGTCAGGCCACATTTGCAGACAAAAATTTGACCCCGAAATGGACAACTAGAACTGGAATATGGTAACTCAATCTCCACCAGAACTAGATGGCATCTCAATATGCTAGCAGTTTGACCTATGAGGAGATATCACGGGTTGAGAGAATGTGCTGATATCATTAATGCAGATAATCCGTTTCTTGCAATTAGTAATATTGAATACCTAGCTTAGTTGAATTTGTGAAAAGAGAAACTGAGTAGCTCTGGAAGCACAGTAGTTCACTCATGGATCAGATTCTGATGGCAAAAATAAAATCCTATAGCTGGTCAAAACTATTGCGATCAAGAGGACAATATGAAGTCACGCTGTCAAAAAGACAGCTCCATAATTGTGAATATTGATTTATCCAACGATCTTATGAAGCAAAAGATTTCAATGTGCAGGGCACACTGATTAATGTTAGAGAAATGTTGAGAGATTTACTATACTTGTCGTGAGGATGGCGGCAAAACAAGCCAAGAGATCAATTAGTATTTCACATGTACAGTGATTTCGGAAATTTGATTCTGTGAAGATGTTTCACATGCCCGAGATGAAGACAGAAGATAGAGAATAAAGAAGGAAAAAGATTCCCTTGGGTTTATCTAATTGCAGAAAGCGGTTCCTCTCTGTTTAAGCTGCAGTATGCATCTAAATTACGCAGAACAGCAAAAAGAAGAGATCATTGCCAATAGCATTTCACTTGCACAATTGATTGAGAAGATGCTGAGAGCAAGAGTTGAATGGCCAGAGAAATAACATGCATATATAATAAGATCGACAATCATGGTCATTACTGAAACTGGCAAGAACATGAAATTATAGAATATAGGGTGTGACAATACCGAAAAATTAGATGAACTTTATATTAGCGAAGATAAGACCAGATGAAGTGATGTGACAGGAAAGAAAGGAACTAATATTGTAGATTAAGAATAGACTCGGCGACAGACAGAAGGCTACATGCCTAAGCATAAACCCTGCAGTGAATCCTCTGGCTCAGTCTCAATACCCGCTTTAGTGGGAAAATCAGGAAGAGGTCAAGTTGAATAAGCCTAGAAAAGAAGCCTTCTCCAAAACCAAACCTAAAGGACTAGGATAGGAAGAGAAACGCCCAAGATTCTCTGCTGTACACACCAGACATATATTAGCTTAAAGGACTATTCACCTTTAAACAGCAAGAAGCACTCTAGGAAGTTAGGGGGCCATTATAAACGCCTGAATCAAGTTCTCTGCCGTACGCTTCTGTTCAGGTGTGCCAGATATATGAGCAATACGATCACCCCGGGAAGATTTGGAGTCAGAGATCTCTATCATTGCACCTGATATCTGTAGTAGAAACAAATATACATGGGAATGACATCAAAGACGCATACTGAATATGTTCAGGTAGAAACAACCTAGAGTTTCCATGTTGCTCCATCTCCAAACAATAAACAACCAGTAAATGTAGATCCTAAAATGGAAAGATTCTCTCACCTTCCGAATATTGGCTATATTTGCCCCTCCTTTGCCCAGCACCTTACCAACTGCATTAGCAGGAACTAACATCTCAAGTGTTGAAGGGGGTGGCAACCTGCATAGAGGCATGTTATTGAAAAGTAGTGTAAGGGTGCTAGAATAGAAACCGAAAAAGACAAGCTTCACAAGAAGATAGAAAAAAACTTAATACGCTGACCCTCCATATAACTTGGATGAATAAGACGACATGGATCCATAGCCATTTTCTCCCATCTAAAATAGAAAAATCAAATAAGAACTATCACAGATTTATTTACGATATTTATTCAATTCCAAAATAAATTACTAAAATTGACATACCGACATAGATCCATATCCATAGAGGCTACCAGAAGAATGCATGCCCAAGCCACTTCCACTTTCAGCCCTCTGATCATAACCCAATGAAGTAACTGGGGGGACAGAAGGCAGGACAGATGGGATTGAGAGGCCACTGCCACCGGAGTACAGGGATTCAGCACCACCAGAGGGGTTATGACCACCATCTCTATCCTTTAAGACATCGTCCCGGAGCCTCAGAACAATCTGAATAAGTGCATCCCTCAAACTACTGGGTTCACCTGCCACCTAAATTAGGAAAAAAAAATTAATAATAATAATAATAAAGAGGCGATCAACAAAAAAAAAGTGAACCATAAAGCTCAAGGAAGAATGCTTCTGACCGAAGTCGACCATTGAACCTCCAAAAACAAGAACGGGTGCAAAATTAGGTCTTATTTCGTTTTGCAGGTATCAATCAATTAATCAGAATCAAGAAAAAAAGAAAGACATAGTGGAGTTGGAGATACACAAAATTTCTACGAATGTGCACAGCTGAGACGTATTTATTTAAAACCAACCTCAACAAGTTCGTCATTAGCATCAGCACATTTAGGCTTATCAGCTTTTGAAATACGGACGTCAGCTTTTGTTCTCTTTCGGATTTCATTTATAATTGAACCACTTTTTCCAATAATACAACCAATAACTTTAGATGGAACAAGAAGTCGAATAGAAACAGAGTCATCATCTTCGTCATTTATCTTCCCTTGCAGCAAAAGAACAGCTTCAACTGCCATGGATTTCAGATCATCGGGCGACTGCCAAACAATAAACCCAACATGATCAACATGTACTAGAACATGAATACCAAGCACAGATGTGTGTCCTATGGATAATGCTAGTCAAGATGATTCACAACTTAATCACCCAGCACAATGTTGATCATGAAATTTTAGTGACAAATCCAGCATTAATGTTAAATGCAGAGGAATGGATAAGAATGAGTCTTTCTCAGAACCAAATCCATTTTTGACATCATAACAGTAAATAAATAAGAGCACATGCTCACAAAAAAGATCTTGGCATTGCCAACATCTGCATAAACCCACAGCTTAAGGAAGTAAAATATTGGATTTGATAGAACTTCCAGGACGAAAAGTAATTTTGTCTTATACTGTGCAAACGCATCAGTAGTACATCTAGCATACGCAAAATACTGAATTTAGTGGCAAATGGATTTATACAGTACTCTCCCTAACTTTTGTACTTTATAACGTCTACCAAAACATAAAAGGATGAGTATACCCGTCCTTGTCATCATGCCATCATAGTCATACCGCTATTGCAACAATAGTAATAATACACTCGTCACGGTCATACCTCTGTTGCGGCAACAGTAATTATACACTCATCACGGTCCTTGGTATCATCAACCTCGACACGAGCGCCACTTGCCTGCCTAATGATTTTAATTGTGCCCCCACCCTTGCCAATTACACGACCAATTTTGTCAAAAGGACACAGTACTCGCACAACTAACTCCTCAGATCGGGAGGCAACACTGAAACCAGAAACTAAAGGAAGGGCAGATGAATATATGGGCCATGTATTTCCTGCATCCGCGTAACCCTGAAGATCTTGAACATGTGTAGCACCTATAATTGGAGGTACAGATCTAGAAGGGACGATAGGATCTGCACTTTGATATAGTCCACCTGGTTGATAAATAGAGACATCTGATGGGATAATTATGCTTGGAGGGGCTTCTGGTACTGATGTCTCAAGAGGAATCTCTTCCCTCGGAGCAAACTTGTACATAATTGCAGAGACTGCAAACAATGCTCTTTTCACTGCTTCGGATTCTCCATTTATCTGTTTACAAAGGGAAAGGAACTCTTAACACAAAAACATTACCAAATAAGAAGTTAACTAAACAGGAAAGTGAAACCTCTAGAGAAATTTGACAAGTATAAAATAACGAATCTATTGTGAGAATGTGAAGGTGACAATGTCCCACATTTGAAAGTTGAGGTTCCACCCCAAAACCAATTGGCAATGGGGGGAGTAGCCAACACCTTATAAGCCCTTGCTAGGTTTCTCAGCTTTCCAATGCGAGACATTGTCACCTTCACAATCTCACATCTATTACATTCTATGCACAAAGAAGGTCCATTTAACACAACTATTAAGGATCTTCAAAGTAAAATGTTCAAACTACACAATTTCTCTACATGCTGTAGAGTCCCTAGAGGCTGTTCATTCTATGCACACTATAGACTGTTCATTCTCCGGTATCCAATAAATGTATTTCATGAACAAAAGAAGAAAAAATGATCACGATTCGGGAAAAGAGCCATATCCAAGGCAAGAAACAACGAATATGGCCCAGAACTAAAGAGGTACTGTATCGACAACCAACATTCGAATGGAAATGCCTACTTTCAAAAGCAACACCAAAATTGTAAAAGCCATATTCCTAAATGTTTTTATGACCAAAATCAAAAGCAAAACTGAAACATGCAGGAATTATTCTTATTTAATAACAAATACTAACCATAAGAAAATTGTCAAAGTCCATAGCGCATGAATGTGTTGGGTCAGTGGCATCTTTTGCAACAATCTTAATGTTGGTCCTTGTCTTGCTTCTCAGTTTCTTTATAGTCGAACCAGCCTTACCTATTATATTTGCAGACTGGCTAGAAGGAACAAGAATTTGACAGTCTTCCCTACTATCCCTCCGTTTCTTGTCAGAATCTCCAACAGAAGCCAATGCATTTGAAATGGCAGTATGAACTCTAAGAAGAGCATCCTGGGCAGCACACAGAGGTTCCCTATCACTAAACTCATCATCAACTTCGACTTCTTCCTTATCCTTAACATAGCTGTATATATTTATAACCCTATCTTTAGCACCTGGAAACGGATCCACAACCTTGATTTTCGCTCTAGTATCTTGCCTTATTGTATTTATCACTTTCCCACTCTTACCAATAACACTTCCAATAACCCCATCAGGGCATAGAATCCTATAAACAACCATTTCATCACTACCCTTTTCCTCTCTGTCATTAAAACGCCTCTTTTGGTTCTTGTTGCCCCCATCATGGTCTCTCTGAGAACGATAACGCTTACCCGTTTCACCCATTATTCCTCTCAATGGATTTTCCTCCTGAAACCACAACACAAAACAAACTTCAGCACTCTCCTATAACTAATTGAAGACCACTAATTACCATACAACAATAGTGGCAAGGCAAGTAAGAACAAGATTGATTTTCATTCATTCGTGGGGGGTTTTCTAGCTGCAGTGGTTAATGTGAATTTATCCCACAACCAATGTCAGAGTGTGAATCTCCCAATCCCCCTTGGCCTTCTGTGCACCATAAGAAAAAATAATAATTTGGGTCGTCTTCCATTTTTAAAGTAGGGGTATTTTTACAGAGAAAAAGGAAAAACCTTCCAAGGAAATCAGAAGTAGATGATGAAGCGGCTAATCCAATGGTAAACCCAAACCCTAGTCGAAAAACGTACCTTATAATCAGATAAGTTTGCCCAAGACAGAGGTAGAGGCCTCTGAAGCCTTTTGGATTCTTGAAGTAGTTGAGTTTTAGATTCCTTAGGTTTTTTTGTTTCTTTGTTTTTGCTTTTTATTTCCTCTAATTAATATTTGACGTAAGAGTAGGAAAGGAACGGTTAGATTAGATGGTTCTGATGACGGAGTGCGTCATCTTTAGACGGCTTTGCCATCAAGTTGCTCCTTTAAAATTTCCTTTTTGATAATTATTAAAAAAATAATTCCCTTCAAATCAATTTTCTATTTTGAGCAAAAATAATTCTTTACTTAGAGATTCGTTTTTATAAAATAATTCTATGAAAGAAGATATTCTTCATTATTGCAAATCACAATTTGATAAATGCATAAAAATAATTTTTCAAAAACGCAAAAAGAAAAACTTCCACACATATATCATATCATATTTCTAGTAATTGCAAATCAGAGTTTGACAAATGTGCAAAAATAATTCATCAAAAACACAAAAAGAAAAACTTCTTCACACATGTGATACTCATTGACAAATACATAAGTTTCTAGGAAGTTAGTATTTTCCAATCCAAAGATTAACCCCCACAGGGATAGCCAACATATGGGTACTTTAGTATTTTCAGTTCAACAGTAAGATTGTCTTTTTATTTAGTAAATTTAGATTTTACCCATAAAAAAACTTTCACTTTTGGGAAAAGCCAAAGCTTTTTGAAAAAAGACAGAATAACCTCTCAACTTTCAAACCAAAGACATGCAAATGTAAAGGATTTCTTANGAAATCAAAAAATAAATAAGGGCAATTTTGTCCATTTTTGCTTGTTTTAAAAATTTTCTCTCTCCTTTGGGCTTTTCCAAAGTCTCCCCTTTTCTTTTTACTTCGAGTTTTATACTATTTGGGCACAAAACTAAAAAGATCATCTATCTGGGCTCTGGGCTTATTACGAATTTCATCAAGCATCTGCGAACTCAAACGCAAACGCGCTACGAACATGGAACAAGAAGCGGCGGAGACACTGGTTCAGGCGGCGAGCTCCGATGGGTCGAACCCGAAGGGGCCAGACGAGTCGGAGGCTGTGAACCGGGCAAGGAAATTGCTGTTTCGGCGGATGCTAGTGGGGATAAGAGATGGGCGGTTTTTCTTGGGAAATTTTCACTGCATTGACAAACAAGGAAACATCATTCTTCAAGATGCAGTGGAGTATCGTAGCACGCGGCGGTCTTCGCCTTCTCCGATGGAGCAGCGGTTCCTCGGTCTCATTCTTATCCCTTCTTCTTGCCGTGTCTCTTGTCATGTTGGTTGCTCTGTTGAAGAACAATTGTCTCTGCTTTCATTCTAGGAAGAAAACTAGACATATTAGGGTCCTGTTGCTATTGGGATATCTAGAACAAGTGTTTGAGTATGTTTGATTTTATGAATAATGTTAAAACTGTTTTGCAATCCTATGTTGTTTTTAGCTTTCATAAAGCTTCATTCATGTCAGATTGTTTCTGAGCATTGTGTGGCTACCCATGAATTCGATTTTTCTTTCGTAGATGTTCGTCCATCGAAGAGTTCAGGTGGAGTTACTGGATCACTAGTTTGCCACATAGTGCTTTTATAATTTTTGACCAAATTGGCATGCATTCTTCGAATTTGAGATATCGGCCAAAAGTCAAGTGTTATGATTCTTGCTTGTCATCATAGTTAAATTCTGGGTTTAACACAGTATGATGCTTTTGAACAATCATGAACAATACTTTTCAAGTAGGGGATGATATCATAGGTTTAGAGACTTCTTTTCTTGTTATGGTACAACTATGGTTAAAAGGTTTTCTGCATGATGTGGTGAAGTTCATATGGAAATGACATAGTTTTCTGTTAAAGCATGACAAAGGAAATTTTGGCAGCACCATGGTGCATTGGAAAAGTTAACCAGATCTTGTGTGAGGTTATCATGTATGTTTCTTCACAATCCATCAAAATAAATATTCATTTAGAAATTGGATCGGGTTCTATGAAATTTATACAGCTTGTTTTTCCAAGAGACATATCGGATATGAGGAATATGTTTTAGGTACAACGGTAAATCGATCAAAACCTGTCACGGTACGGTGTTCCATATACAATAAGGTACGGTACAGTTCGCACAACAGTGTCGATTGGTATTGCAAAGTTAACACCAGATGATGCTCCTGTTCCTGCAAAATATAGAGAGAAAATATAAGCATTTAAAAGCCGTAAGTTAGCTTCCAGTGTTTTCATGAAAATGTTTGAAGCTTTGACTACGTTTTGTAGTTCGGATATGTTTTGCTGGTTAAAAATTTTGTTAGGTTCCAAGTTCCAGCCTTCTGAATAGGGTAATAGAACTTGGGATTCAAAATCTCCTCCTGTTGTGGTGCTGCCAACTAGTTTAGAGCTCATTCGAGGAACATTTGAGAATACAAATGAAAGAGCATGCTTTACCTTTGCGAGTGAAAGTTGCTGTGTTAACTCCAATAATATGACCATATGAATCAATCAACGGCCCACCTGAATTCCCTGCAGAAATTCTAACATATATAAGGCTGAAAACTTTGACATTATAAGAAAATGAGTGAAAGTTTATGCAAAGGCTAGAATATTATGCAAATTGAAAATGTTACCAGAGTTAATGGCAGCGTCTGTTTGAATAGCTCCTCTAATGGCCTTTCCATCTGGTGAGGGTATCTCCCTGCCTAATCCACTGACCACCTGCAATATCCAAAGTACCCATCAGACCATAACACATTCGACAAAGAAACTAAGATTTTTTTTTTTTTTTGAGTATTAGGAAAGGAAACTAGTTAAATGTAAACCATCTAATAGTTTGAGATTTTGCTCCCACTTGTTATCGACATAAGGAAATATCATTCGAAATTGATCAAAACATTAAAACACCTAAAAATGAAGTGTAGATAGTGATATTAGAAAAGTCACCCCTATTGTTAGAGTGTTCTCGTATCCATAAGGATTCCCAATGGCAAAGCAGCTCTGACCCACATGTAAACCATTAGATGTGCCAAGAACAACAGGTTTTAACTCATGTCCTTCAACATCAACCTGCACATGGTATTAGGCTAAGAATCTCCAACACCTCATGGCCAAAATAAAGACACTCACATGTACTTGATAGTTTAATGAATGCAGTAGGAGAGAAAACTGAAATCTTGCATGGGAAGTTCGTTATTTCAAATTGCTCTTCTTTATGCAAATAATGAATGAATATGGACATGGTGCATTAGTTTACATGATTTTAAGAAATGAGATTGATATCAATACAATGATTTCTCAGTATCATATGCATATTACGTGGTTCCAGTCATATACGAAAAGTCTTTAGTAGGTTATGATACAGTGGCTGGAAGTTATCAGCATACAACAATAAGGAACTAAGAAGAGCGACGACCAAGAGAATAAATACCTTAAGAACAGCCAGATCATAGGCTGGATCCACACCAACAATCTTGCCTTCACTGTAAAAACCATTGCCTCTTGCATCTACAAGATAAACCTATAAAGAAAGACACGAAAGAAACTTCGAAAATTCAGACGAATGACTTGAGCTCCAAACTAAAACATTCAACATCAGTCAAAAGAAAAGTTCAAAAAAAAGCCATTACAAGGCTTTTAAATCGAATAAAAAGGACAAAACCTTACAACGCTGTAATCCGGTTTGGTCTGTGGCCAATTTAGCCACAACGTGGTAATTTGTGACCTGGAGAGACAAAGGATAGACTAATTTCAGTACCATTGATGTAAAGATTTATAAACTAAAATACTATATCTAATTATCTGGGAGTAGATGCAAATTACTATAACTCTGTTGCACATAGAATCTAAAGTTAAGTTCAGATGGAGAAGCAGAAGATAGGTATGCTTACAATGTGACCGAACTTATCCCAAATGAAGCCTGAACCTGTTCCTTCAACTTTGGAATTTCCATCCTCACTTAGGAAGACGGCATCAGGAGAGGCCTTGAGGCTTTTGTCTATTTCAAGGTCTTTAATAAAAACAACTGATGGAGACGTTTCCTACAAACACATAACCCACACATTATAGAAAAATGAATTTTGAGCAGCAGATTGATGCAAAAAAGTAACAGATTAGGAAAAGGTAAAGAGATCAAGATCATGTGAGTAACAAATAATGCAGCCCTCTCTGTTACCCAATTGCAATCTCTGCGTAAAATCAACAATTCTCCTCAAAAATAGCTCTCAATTTAGAGAAAACTATGAAAAATGTGTCAATTTAGAGAGCGAGAGACCTGGAAGAGATGCACAGAGCGGTCCTCTTCTTGCTGAAGCTCATCTTCTTGTTGCTGCTGAGCAAGTGCAAGGTGAGATGAAGGTTGTTGGGAAATGGGGTTATAGAAATGGAGCAAAGAAGCTACCACAACACTTGGACCAAGCACTATGGCTCTTCTCCTTGTGAGAAGAAGACCCTTCTGTGAAGGGTTTGAGGAAGAAGAAGAAGAGTTGGTTGGTATTGGAGAAGGCTTGATTTGGCTAAGAGAACCCAACACCACCATCTCTCTTTCTCTCTCCCCCTTTCTTTCCCGGGTATTTTAACTGATTTTTTATTTTTGTTTTTTATTTTTGGGATAAGTAAGGCTGTCTATGTGCTTCACAACGAAACGTTTGCGGACAATTTTCATATTTGAGCTTATTTTCCTTTTTAAAAAGAAAAAAATATTAATTCAGAAAAATGTTTTGGTTCAATGGGCCGGGTTAGATCCATTTAAAGTTAAAGCTCAATTTGGGTCAAATGGGCTTTCGATATATGATGGGTGTGTTGATCAAATTCTTGAAACTACTTAGAAGATTTGGGCACTAGGCTACGTGTCAATTACTTCCATGGTGAATCTATAAAATGTATTATAAAAAAAAAGGATAATTATTTTAAGCTTCTTTTTGGTTTGTGGTTTAACGCAGCTTTAGGCTTCGTCCGAAAAAAAAAGGTAGCTTTAGGCCTTTATAGATTTTGATTGATTTGTCGACCAAAGTTCAAAATTTTATATTTATAATTATCACCCATGTTTGTGGCTTGTCTTCAATTATCTTATATATATGTTTACTTAAATTACGGTAATCAAAAAAGCTAAATGAAAATTACATCAGAGAAAAGGGAGTTCTCTATAGATTATGAAAGAATTGTGGAAGATTGCAAAAGGAAGAGACCCCACTAAAATCACATCACTGATTGGGGTTTGATGGCGAGTTTCTGTTCCATTCAATTTTAGCCCAGAACTCATATTCTGGCAGCCTCATGCAACGGGGATATTAATTTTTTTTTATTCTTAATTAATAGCGTAATAATATACAGGATAATTTTTTCACGTGTCATTGTAATATGAATTAAGAATAACAAAACAGTATTTACTTAATTAATTAAAATGCATCAAGACGACAATATATTTGGAAGAAAAAAGGAGGTTTTAGAATAAAATACACATTCATGCATACAAAAACTATTCATACTAAACATGAAATCCAGAGTATTTACATAATTAATTGAGAGCTGAAACAAAAACACAAAATTTTTGGGCGATGAACTCTCTTTCATATTCCATATATGCATGGAACATTAACTTCTAGACTTGGTGGGAGTTTGTAGCTGCTGATTGAAGCCTAATCTGCTTGTTAAACCTCTGAATAAATTCTTCAATTCTCCTGTTCAATTCTTCATCTGACATGACCGAAAATTCATTGTCTTCAACAGTATTTGGCTCGTACTTCTTCTCATCCTCTGACCTCTTCAAAATATCCTTCTTCCTCTCATCGATCACAGCTCCCTTTGTCTTTGTTTTCTCAGACTTACTTCGCTGGTAAGTTTTTGCTGCAACATTTTCTCTGCCGCAACCTTTGTTCTGATCATCGCCTTTCGACACGTGGACGACACTCTTTTCTTGGACAACTTCTTTATTTTGAGTGTCTGCCACTTCTTCATTCTTTGCTTTCATGTCGTCCACGTCCACCTCTGATTGCTTATTGGGACAGCTGCTTTTCTTGAAAGCTATTTCAGGGTATTGAGAAACAAATGAGGACACACTTCGAGCTTGGCGGTGGATCATGTACTCTTGGTAAAGATGTTGGTCTTGTATATTATCTTTGGAGGAAGAGAAGGCGCCATAGTCAGCTGCAATGATGAGGATGAGAGTGTTGGATATGGCAAACCAGAACTTGGTGTTGTGGAAGAGAGTGGAGAGAGAGAGGTTGAAGATGTAGAAGATGGAAATGTAAATGCATGTGGAGAAGAAAAAGGCCAAGAAGGATATGCCCTTGGCTTTTTCAGGGTAATATTCTTTGGGTTTGTAGGGTTTCATTGAATCTTGCACAAGATTTGTTGATGGTAGTTTGGCCATGTTATTATGTGGAAGAGAAGAGATGCAAGTGGAAGAAGGACTTGAGATATTGCTTGTGGGGCGTAAAGAAGCAGAGAAATGTGGTTTTTAAATTTGGTTGGTAGAAGAAGTTCCAAATGAAGGGGTTTTAAATACTTGTGAGATTTGGATATACTGCTGAATTAATAATTGAGCAATCACTTCAATTATTAGAGGTGTCACCTTTATTTAATTATGTGATTTACCATGTATGCCCCTCATCACTTTGGCTTCAAGAAAGACCTAGAAAAACCATGTGGATAAATATCCTTAACTGAGAAGATTGGAAGCACTAGTAATCGTAGTTCTCTGTGCCTTTGTGACAGCTCAAAATCCAATTGCATAAAGAAAGTCAACTAGGCAAATAGCCAAAGCCATGTCAGCATAGGAAGACAGCACAACAACACATGGCGCTTCTTCGTTTGATAATTTTGTTTTGCTGTCATTAAACTTCTTAAAAATACACATTAAATTAAATTGATGAGTAAAAATATACTTCCTCACCTAATTAATCTCTCATAATGAAGGCATTAATTTGACGGCTGATATCATCTTGTACACATAAGATTGTGACAACATGCACGCATGGATGGTACCCAGTTATTTGAGATTACAGGCCACATAATAAGAAGGGTCATGCTAGGGAGACCAACTTTAGATACCAACTTGTGTACCAACTCTCTAATAGAGGTGGAGCCCACCAATACAATGGGTCCAAGACTCTAGTAGAGAGTTGGTACACAAAGTTGGTATCTAAAGTTGATCTCCCCTAGCATGACCC